>NC_045964.1:26445317-26781031 GCF_010909765.2 Amblyraja radiata | reverse complement strand
TTCAATAATAATTAGAGATGGTTAATAAATGTGGCAATGCCCACATCGCTTCAACAATAAATTAAAGAATGTTCCACTGTGTAAAGAACTGGAATTTGGAATGAGATAGCAAATGTGTAATATAGCCTTGTGATTTATTCATTCTCTGCTATTTCTTTTTTTAACATGCTAGCCAATTGATTTCATCAAATGGGTATGTTCATTACATTGTTTATTTCTTCCTTCCTTCTCTCATGCATGTAGTCGAAAAATTGAACTCCAAACTTGCTTTCAATGGGCAATGTTTGCTGCAAATTCTTGTATAATTGTGCAAATAGTTATTTCTTACTCATTTTGGCGATGGGACAAAAGGTAGTTTACTCAGTATAATTACTGCAGTATAAATTACTGAGGTAGTTTACTCAACTGAATTCACTAGAACTCAAAAGGAGGCATGATATTTATGTTGGAATTCGTTACTAAATAAACTATCCTTATTGGAAATATTCAATCGAAAAAAAAGATCTGGTATGGTAAAATTTGCATGAAATCAGATAATGCTGAAAGTGAAATGCCAGCAGTTTTCGAGCTTCACCTGAACCGCCTTTTCTGTTATTGGGAAACTGTTTCAGTGAAGTTGGTAGGAAGAGTTTATTACTTTACTTAGGGTGGCATGGTGGCACTGCAGTAGAGTTGCTACCTTACAGCACTAGAGACCCGTGTTTGATCCTGATTATGGGTGCTTGTCTGTACAGAGTTTGACTTGCGTGGGTTTTTCCGGGAGCTCCGTTTCCTCCCACGCTCTGAAGACATCCAGGTTTGTAGGTTAATTGACGGTATTATTGTAAATTGTCCCTAGTGTGTAGGAAAGTGTTAGTGTTGGGGGATTGCTGGTCGGAACAGATATGAGAATTTTGTGAGATAATGTGCAGCTTTGTACTGACAATTTATTACATAGTTTTTGCGATTTTATGTGGTTTTATGTGCGTAACTCCATTAAGTGATTTTACTCAGGCAATCTGCAGGTAATTAATTGTCTCCTGACTCTCAGAGGTGGAACATTTCCTCCATTGTATTGGAGGGTGGCCAAATGGACATTACATTATTAATGCAATTTTACTCATCAGCAATTTAATTTGCTGACAGTGACCTGAAATGTTTTGTATAATTTCATTAAAAGTATTAATTGAAAATGCAAACTGACAGAATATTTTTAATTCCAAATTTTTTAATGAGAAATGAACATATCAAATGACTGAAACTCAAAAGTTTCATATAATTTACTGAGGTTGTAGGAGATTTATTTTCTTGAAGGTCTAAGCACACACATCCTTAATAAGGTGCTTAATGTATTATTTTCAATTAAGTTATGTTTTCCTTGTCTTTTGTATCTGAAATATTTATAGCTCATACATATTTCTCTTTAAAACTAAAAATAAAACTTCCCATCACCTCCCACTGCCCATTGTCTATGCTAAACTCTAACAAAGTTGAAAAATCTTTATTACGACTGGAAGAGTGAGTAAAGGATGGAGGAGAATTGGTTATGACACAGGATATCTCTTATAAAATGAGATCAGTGTTGCTGTGGTAATGAGCTAATGATAAAATCATCTGGTTGATAGTTTATTAAGGAAAATGCATTGAATGCAGAGGATAGTCCCATGGAAAATGAGGACCAAGAGAAATCTGTTGTTGCTATGTCCAGATGGAGAGCGGAGTGACAGCAGAGGAATGGGAAGTAGATGGGATGAAGTCAAGGGTTTTTTCATTGTGCCTGAGATTCCGAAAGAAGGAATTTCAGCGGAACATGTGTCTCATTGTCGGAACAAATTAAATAGGATATATCAACCACATGGCTTCAGCAAAAACTTATCACCACAGTAATCCTAGCCTCACTCTGACAGAGATATCCCCTTTGTTCCGTGCATTCCTGCTGCACCCTTTCTGCAACATGAATCTATCTTGTTTTATCACTTTTCCAGATTTACTGAAGGGGCTTCAACCTAAATCATTAACTCAAGATCTCTGTTTCTCTCCCCGTAAATGCTGCCTGACCTACTGAATATTTCCAGCATGATTTAAAACAAACCAACATACCCATTGTGCAAGATAAAGTTTTAATTGTAAACTAGACTAAGTGGGACCCATTGGGTCCCAGTCACACGGGAGGCCTGGTCCCCCAACGCAACCCATTCCCCAACGCAATATTCCACCACTCACCCATTCCCCCAACGCAACCCGTTCCACCGACGCAATATTCCACCACTCACCCATAGCCCCTAACTGTGCAGGCGCAGCTCATTTCCCCTCATCCCCGAGCAGTCCCTCCCCCTCCTCTTCATGTTTGGGAGGCGAGGGGGGGGAGGGAAGTGGGGTGTGTGGCAGGGGTGGGTGTGGGGTCGGAGGGGAGGAGGGGTGTATGTGGACAGGGAGGTATAAGGGGGGGGGAAAGGGTGGTGTGGGGGGGGGGGAGGGGAGCTGTGGGGGGGGAGCTGTGGGGGAGGGGTATGTGTGGTGGGGGGGTGTCGGTTGGGGCAGAGGTGTGCATGAGGGCGGGAGTGTTGTGGGGGGATGAGGGATGTATGGGGGGTGGGGCGGAGGGTGTGTGTGGGAGGGGTGTGGGCGGGGGGTGTGTGTGGGGAGGGAGTTGCGGTGGCAGGGGGGGTTGTGGGGGCAGGGGGTTGTGGGGGCAGGGGGTTGTGGGGTGGGGGGTGGAGGGGTTGCGGGGGGTTTGTGGGGGCAGGGGGCTTGTGGGGGATTGTTGTGGGGTGGGATTGTTGTGGGGTGGGAGGGTTGCATGGGCGGGGGGTTGTGGGGGAGGGGGAGGTTGTGGGGGGAGGGGGGTTGTGTGGAGGGGGTTGTGGGGGAGGGGGGTTATGGGGGAGGGGGTTGTGAGGGAGGGGGATGTGGGGGAGGGGGAGGGGGGTGGGGGAGGGGGGTTGCGAGGGAGGGGGGGTTGTGGGGCGGGGTGTGGGGGCAGGAGGGTGGGCGGCGGTGTGTGTGGGGAGGAGGGTGGGCGACAGTGTGTGTGGGGAGGGGGGTGAGGGGATGGGGAAAGGGGGTTGTGGGGGCGGTAGGTGTGTGGGGGAGGTGTGGGAGTCTTGTGGGGAGGAGGAGTGTGTGGGGGAGAGGGGTGTGGGGGGAGAGGGGTGTGTGGGTTGGGGGGGGAGTTGTGTGGTAGAGAGGTGTATGGGCGGGGGGGAGTGAGCTCGGAGAAAAGACGGGGAAGAACCATGGGAGAGAGGGGGCATCACGGGGGAGGGGGGGAGGAGCCAGCGAAGGGGACCAGAGGGGTAGTGGCTGAAATTGACGGTGCGATAGGGACTCACAGCGGACACTGGTTGCATGATCTCCATCGGAGTCATTGCCGAGGTCAGCGAACCCTCCGACTGGGTCTCCACCGTGGTTGTGACTCTAAAGATTTAAATACAGCAATTAAACGCCAACACTATCCGATGAGAACCACTGAGGACGTAGCGGCACAGATCGGCAATGCAACAGTGTTCTTAGTCCTCGAGGCCAAAAGCTCTTTCTGGCAAATACCACTGGACCGAGCATCGTCTGCCCTAACAACTTTTGCCACACTATTCGGCCACTACAGGTTTTTAAGGATGCCTTTTGGCATCAACTCTGCCAGCGAGGTATTTCAGCGCGCAATGGAACAACGATTCGCAGAATATCCATGTGCCATCATTGTTGACGACATCTTAGTATACGGCCGTGATGTGACCGAGCATGATGCTAACCTGAAAAAATACTAAACCGTGCCAGAGACATTAATCTGAAACTCAACCCTTTGAAATGCAAGTTCCGAGTTCCCGAAGTCACCTACGTCGGTCATGTATTCACCAGCAACGGATTAAAACCTGATCCGTTAAAGACTGCAGCCATCAACGAACTGCTGGTCCCAACTGATGTCACCAGTTTACAGCGATTCCTCGCCATGGTCAACTACCTGGGTAAATTCATTCCCAACCTCAGTGAACTTTCTGCCGTTCTTCGACACCTGACCCACAAGGACAATGCACGGTCTTGGTATCCGCAGCACCAAAGAGCCTTCGAGACTTTAAAGCTCCAGCTAGCCAGCGCGCCGACACTGGCGTACTTCAATCTCAACCTGCCAGTCACTATCACCTGCGATGCATCCCAGTACGGACTAGGCGCAGCATGCCAACAAACAGCCACCGAGGGCGATGTGATGCCTATCTCCTACGCATCACGCACCTTGACAGAAGCTGAACAACGTTCTGCCCAGATCGAGAAGGAACTGCTCGCCGTTGTTTTTGCCTGTTCAAAATTCAAATACTTTATTTTTGGCAAAACTTTCACGGTCTAAACCGACCACCAGCCATTGGTCACCATCCTGAGCAAGCCTATCCATGCCGCCCCTGCTCGGCTACAGTGAATGATGATGCAGCTGCAACGGTTTGACTTCCGCATCGTCTACAAGAAAGGTAAAGACATGCACATTGCAGATACACTCTCCAGAGCCCCGCGCACCACCAATGAACGCCACCCCTTTGAACAGGATGAATAATCAGTCCTGAAGGTCTCGTTCGTGCCCACCGATCACCTACGCCGCCTGGCCGAACACACAGCTGCAGACAAAACCTCACAGCTGCTGACCTCCATCATAAAAAGTGGGTGGCCAAACAAGCAGTCAAGCACCCCGTTTGAAACACGACCCTACTTCCTGGTTCGTGATGAGCTGGTGCTACAGGACGGAATAATCATCAAGGGTCACAAGGCCGTCATCCCCCCTTCTTTACGGAGCGAGCACTATGACAAAATCCACGGAGGCCACCCTGGTACGGAGGCCACTCTAAAACGAGCCCAGAATTTGATCTACTGGCCCGAGATGACCAAGTACATACGTGAAAAAACAGAATCGTGCGCGATCTGCAACAGTCAGTCACCGCATCAGTAGAAGCAGCCCCTCCTATCCCAGCCGGCTCCCTCCCTACCATGATCATCACTGGCTGCCGACATCTTCAAATGGCACGGGAAACATTACCTTGTTTTAGTGGACTCCCATGCCAACTGGTTCGAACTTGACATCCTGCCAACGATCACTTCTGAAACAGTGATTCAAAAGCTGAAAATCCACCTTTCCGTGCATGGGGTACCCGTTCGTTTTCAGACTGGCAATGGAACTCAATTCACCAGCCAAAAGTTTAAGGACTTTGCTAAACGGTGGAACTTCCAACACGTCAGCAGCAGTCCAGAATACCCACAGTCCAATGGACTTGCCGAGCGTGCTGTTCGGAGTGCAAAACAAATCATGGAGTGCTCCTATCTAGCTAAATCTGACGTCTACCTGCACCTGCTAAACCTGCGAAATATTGCAAGGGACAGCGTTCTCGGCTCCCCAGCCCAGCGGCTAATGTCTCGCCAGACACGTCCACCACTGCCTGTCTCCCAGCAACAGCTACAGCTAAAAGTCTACTCCCCCGCCACGATACAAAATCGTGTGCAGTTTAAGCGAGACACGCAGAAGCACTTCTATGACAAGACCAGTAAGCCACTCAAACCACTTATACAAGGAGAAGTGGTGCGACTGCAAACAAATAAAGGACATACTAAACTGGGACACATTCATGGCCTCTCTAAGAAACCACGCTCCTACCTGGTCGAAGTCGATGGTGTCCTCTACAGACGCAACCGTCAACATCTCCTTCCTGTGAAGGAACGTCGTCCAGTGTCCCAGGGTCCTGATGCCCCACCGCTCGAGTTTAAACCGACGCCTGCCATTCCAGTACTTGCCGCGACCGGGTGCGCCCACTCCCCGCGTCCGTCTGCCCCCATGTCCCCTGTTGTAATCATCACCCCGGGCCCCCGCGTCGGTCAACCCCCGGTTCCCCCGCGGCGTTCTCCCCCCACAGACCGATTGGGTCTCCCGCGGTTGTACCTACCCCAGCCCTCATCTTTTCGGAGGAAATGGATGATGAGGCAGCCCCCTACCGCACAAGGACCGGGCGGGTTAGCAGGCCACCCATTAGATATGGTGATTTTGTTTAACCCCATTATTATTCACTCGGCTTATAGTTTAAAATGCCTTCGTTGCTTTTTCATTTCTACAAGAAGAGATGTAGATTGGCTATTGCATGTTAGCCAATTAGAATGCTTAGTAATTATAACTCCGCCTAAATGTATGATTTATAATGTAGGAACTCGCCTACTGTCTTCGGTAGCTGCAGTAGACTGAACGTGTGATGTACTGCTTACATGATGATGAACTACACAATAATGCTTGTGCTTTAACCTGTGTGAGACTTAGGTATTTACACATAACATTGTCTATTTTATTGTATGGAGTAGTTGCTATAATATTTGGTATACCACATTTGTGACTAGATGCTATTGCAGACGGTAAAATGCAGAATCATTGCCAACAGGATCCTTGGGTGGTAACTAGTAACATGAATCATAATGAGCATATTTCCTGCTCCCAAAGACGAGTTAACAGCAGCAGTGTATTGGAAGCATGTTACCTCTGTTTATATTCCTGACCAGCTGAAGTACCAGGTGTAGGAAGACCAAAGGGGTCACGAAAAAAAGATTATGAATGATCGAAGCCCACAAGTTCCACAAAATATTGGAGAAACACATTCTGGGCCCAAGGCAAGATCATTAAAGGATGATATTGTGATACAAAATAATTGGATCAAACTATCTAATGCACATGTCAAAAGAGCCTTATCCTTTTGATCTTTTGGGGAGTACACTTTATATGAACTGGAAATGATCATTGCTTATATTCTCAAAAGTCAATAGTACTTTATTATCATGTGTGGCTAAATGTTGTTAAATTATTTTTTGCATACTGTTCAGTAACAAGGATTTTAGTGTAAAGGATTTTTGAATTCTCCATTTTACTTCGGAGTCACGTGAGTGACTACGTGAAGACCCCGTCCAGCACGCATGCGCGACATAGCGTCTCATGCAGTGCAACAGCGACGAACGGGAGTACAGGCACTCCCGCTGGAAGTTTAAAAAACGGGACCTCCAGGTAAGGCACTTACTCTGAGGTCGTGTTTTCGAAACCCTTGTTCTTGTTTGTACACTCACAGGATGAACAAGGGAAAACAAGCAAGAAAGGTCGTTCCCCGTTCGACTCCGACGGAACAGGAGAGTTCCATCAGTGGGGGGCGACCGGTGGCACTTGGACCACACACGCTGCGGTCCACAGTCACCGACACCAATTCCGAGCCGAGCCCAGCACCGCTAGCACAGCCTGAACAACAGCAGTGGGCTGGAGGTAAGGCAAAACGGACCGGCCAGTATACTCAGATGAGTCCGGTATGGAAGACTCACCGAATGGAGAAGCTCATGGCGCAAATGTTCCAGCAAGACTTGCTCCGGGAGATGGGGCAAGCTCGCC
This sequence comes from Amblyraja radiata, assembly GCF_010909765.2. Lineage (NCBI taxonomy): Eukaryota > Metazoa > Chordata > Chondrichthyes > Rajiformes > Rajidae > Amblyraja > Amblyraja radiata. Next base: position 26,773,668 of record NC_045964.1, on the reverse strand, counting down.
AAGGGAGCACAGGCACTCCCGCTCCAGTGCACTACCACGCACTGGCCATCGCATCACCCTCAGCAGAGGGGAGCGTTGGCGACCAGGACTGGGCTGGTCCAGAACAGGGGTCACTGGCTGAAGATATCGGGAGTATGCACGGGGTACAGGAACAGGAAGAGCTGCTGGGAGTGGTGAACCGCTACGTGGCAACACCGCGAGCGGGGTGGCCGTTACAGCCGAAACTGGCGGCCAGCATTGACTACCTGTCATTTAAACCACTGCAAGAACAGGTAGTCAATGAGGCGTTGGACCTCTACACTCCTCCTGAAAACTGCATTTTGCTAAATGTACCTGCTGTCAACAGCCAAATCTGGGGGTACATTGGGCAGGGTATCAGAACCCAAGAATTGAAACTGCAGCGAATATTGAAGCTCCTGACGTCGGCTATCACCTCCTATGCTCGTTCCGTGGACGGGGTAGACATGACAACTAATCAGCAAGATACCCTGGCTCTACTGTGTAACACACAGTACGAGATTAACAACCTCCGTAAGGAAGCAATAAGACCTGCCCTCAATCCGAAATTCACAGGACTGTGCAGAACACCGGCCTCAGAACCACAGATCCTGCTATTTGGCAAGGACTTGCCCAAACAAGTCAAAGACCTGGATGAGGAATCCAAAGCATTTGGCCTCATGAGTGCAGGACCCGGAACGAGCAGAACCACTCAACCCAGACGGCAGTACCCCATCGCATCCACCAGTCGACGTCAACCCCATGGGACTGGTGAAAGCTCGGGGCCTGCACACCATCCCCGGAAGCCTTTTTTAGGCCAGGGCCCAGAGCGGGCCCCATGGAAAATGCGCCACTCCCACACAGCACCACCCCGACAGACAAGGAACCAGAAACAGAAGAAATAAATACACCAATAACAATGGAGGTAGGTGGGTCTGGTTCCTACCAGTACATAAAAGGTGGGGGAATTGTGCTAACAGGGGGGAGACTACACCTATTCATGGAAGCATGGAGGACTATCACACTTGATAGTTATATACTTAACAGTATTCGAGGATATAAAATTGAATTTATTCAAGAAAACATGCCACCAGTTCAGCATGCACCCCAAAGGGGTTTTACCCTCTCACTAAAAGAAAAACTGGAGGGACAAGCAGAACTGGTGAGGTTACTTACAAAGGGTATCATTGAGAAATCTGAACATGAACCTTTGGAATTTGTTTCAAATATATTTACCAAAACCAAAAAAGATGGTGGATGTCGCATCATCATTGACTTAACTACATTGAATACTTTCGTTAAGTATATACACTTTAAAATGGAAACATTTGTGACTGCCAAACAACTGATTTCCAAAGGATACTTTATGGCAAGCATCGATTTAAAAGATGCCTACTATTCAGTACCTATTCACAAGGATCATCGTAGATACCTAAAATTTACCTGAATGGGGCAACAATGGCAGTTCAAATAGTTGCCTAATGGCCTAACATCAACCCCAAGACTGTTTACCAAGATACTAAAACCAGCCTTGGCAATATTAAGAAAACAAAAACATATTGTCATGGCATATCTTGATGATATTTTGATAATAGGCAAAACCATGGAATTAGCTAATTCAGCTGTATTAGCTACTAAACATTTATTTGAAACCTTGGGTTTTGTCATACATCCGGATAAATCTAAGTTGACGCCATCCACAACTATGGACTATCTGAGGTTCACAATTAACTCAGTCCACATGTCTGTAACGTTGCCAAAAGAGAAATCAGCAGAATTGGCACAAACGTGTAACAAATTAATGGTTAACAATCGACCAACCATTCGACAAGTGGCAAGAGTAATTGGGAAAATAGTAGCAGCATTTCCAGCTACCCAGTTTGGACCTTTGCACTATCAAAACTTACAAAGAGCAAAGGTGCAAGCGTTAAAACGATATGCAGGGAATTTTGACCGAACCATGAAATTGCCCATTGAAGCAATATCAGAGTTACAATGGTGGATAGAGAACATTTGGCATAGTTCCAGTCCTATCATCATCAATAACCCAACGTTAACTATATACAAACAGATGCCAGTGCTCAAGGCTGGGGAGCAACTAATATATCCAGCACAGGTGGTAGATGGACTAATCTAGAATCATCACTACTACAGAAACTAGGCATAAACTATTTGGAAATGTTGGGTGCATTCTATGGTTTAAAAGCATATTGTACAAATATGCACCATTTGCATGTTCGTTTACAGATTGATAATACCACAGTGGTGGCCTATTTTAACCATATGGGCAGGATAAAATCGATATCATGTGACAATTTGGTCAACACAATCTGGCAATGGCGTGTCGATAAACATATTTGGCTATCAGCAACTTACCTACCAGGTAAGCTAAATACAGTGGCAGACACCAGGTCACGCAAGTTTAATGATAACACCGAATGGATGTTAAATCCCAAAGTATTTGCTGAAATTACAAAGCAATATGGCACACCAGATATCGATCTCTTTGCATCCCAACTGAATCACCAGGTACCGATGTATGTCGCTTGGGAACCAGACCCTGAGGCAGCGGCGATGGATGCATTCGCGCTGGACTAGGGGAACTATTTTTTCTATGCCTTTCCCCCCCTTCTGCCTCATCAGTCAGGTACTACGCAAAATACAGATGGACTCTGCTTCAGGCATCTTGGTAGTACCCGACTGGCCTACACAGCCATGGTTCCCAGTGGTCCTTGACAGGGTCATTGAAACACCAATGACCATTCCCAGTGGGCCAGATCTACTGATTCACCCTGTGTCAGGTGAAAGTCACCCATGCCATGACAGAATTAACCTACTGGGTTGCAGATTCTAAAAAAACCTTTGCTGGACCTGGGATTGTCAAACAGGACCATGGACACGATGACAGCATCTCACCGACTTTCCACCAAGAAACAATACCTCTCGAGCATAAGAAAATGGGAAACATACTGCTCGAGAACAGGGACAACCTACTCATCAACCACCATAACACATGTACTGGAGTTCCTGGCCAGCCTTCACCATGATGAAGGTCTGAGCTATAGCGCTATAAATTGTGCTAGAAGTGCACTGTCAGCCTACCTAAGACAGGCACCAGGACAACAGGCCATAGGGTCTCATCCGCTGGTGATCAAATTAATGAGAGGGATCTTCAATTAAAACCTCCCAAGACCTAGGTATACCAAGATCTGGGATGTCAGTGTTGTCCTGACATACCTAAGGGGATGGTCACCAGCCAGATCCCTCACTCTGGAATGAGTCATGCTGATGGCGCTAGTCTCAGCACAAAGGGTCCAGTCCCTTCACTTACTGGACAACATGGTCATAACACCAGACCAAATAACATTCTCCATTCAGGAGCTGGTAAAACAGAGCAGACCAGGAACTTCAGGTCTTATTATGGAATTCCGGGCGTACCCACCTGACCCCCGTTTATGTGTCATGACTCATTTGCTGTTATACATCAACACAACTAAAGATTCCCGAGGGAGAGAAAAAGCTCTATGGGTCAGCCACAAGAAACCATATGGTCGGGTGTCGAGCCAAACCATCTCTAGATGGCTCAAACAGGTACTGGGAGCTGCTGGAGTGGATACTGACATTTACACATCTCACTCCACCAGGGCAGCATCCACGTCGGCGGCTAAAAGAATGGACATGCCATTAGACCACATCTTGACAACAGCTGGGTGGTCCATGGAGAGAACCTTCCAAACGTTCTACGACAAGCCGTTAGCAGAACCTGTTTTATTTGCAGAAAGTATTTTGGACTCTGCAAACATATAATTTAAGCCCGGGGGAGCATTATTTTCTTTGTTATTGTTTTCAAAATAAATACCATTATTGTTTTATAAACAGATTCATGGTTGATTACGATAACATACTTCCTCCCTTGGATGACTTTGGCAGCGAGTGAAGTATGAACTGTTACACGGTTTGAAATCACAGAGCTTTAAAATCTTCACGTAGTCACTCACGTGACTCCGAAGTAAAATAGTAAGATTAAACAAGAACTTACCAGTTTGATCTGTATTTTATGAGGAGTTACGATGAGGGATTACGTGCCCTCCGCTCCCACCCTCAATTATAGAGATCAACTGGTAACTTAGTTCTCCTTATCTTTACTATGTTTATTTCAATTACTGTGTTGTTTCTGTGATTCCACACCGCTGCTTTGAAGTATGTCTCGCATGCGTGCTGGACGGGGTCTTCACGTAATCCCTCATCGTAACTCCTCATAAAATACAGATCAAACTTCAAACTGGTAAGTTCTCGTTTAATCTTACATTTGTAGACACTCCACATTATATATTTCTTCATACATTTTTCTTGTATGTATGTGTTATGAAATTAAGTGATATGAACATGCCAAATATTTTATGGAGAGGATTTTTGGGAGGAACATTTCAAGTTTTTTGTGTAATTAGGCTATATATAAAAAACCCCACTAAATTTTTACTCGCAACATAAAAATAACATAATCTTTTAATTACATAGAATACACTAATCTTTTATTTACACATGGAACAGAATGTCCTCTGTTACTTAGATGTTTGTGGTAATAAAATTGACCAGCAATACATAGCTAAAGATTTCTTTATTTTGCTTTTTTTTTTTATTGCATTAAGGGCTCTATCAAAAGATGTCACATCAGTGCCACGAAGACAAAATCTCTGAGGGTAACTATCGTTGCTCTGATATTTGTGTAAAAAGAAAAATACGTGATTAACCATTACCATTAAATGGTGCCAGATACAGATAAAATTAATTTAAATTATTATGTATAATGCACATTAATTCATTTGCTAATTGGGAGGGACTTGTGATGAATTTAACTAAACGATTTAACAATGACCATTTCTGACTGAGTTGTGCGTGACTCATGGTGGATGGCACAAACTGTTTTGTGCAAAACACACTGTTAATGATAAAGAAGGACAAGTAGACAATGCCAGCTCATAGAAGGTAAAACATTCAAATTAGTAATAAACCATAAATAATAAATTCCAAAATTGTTAGCTGTTAGTGATTTTATTAGCCTTCTAGATTATTAAAAAATATATACACATACGATATATACATAGTACAGGAATCAATACAGGCAATTATTTCATAGATTAGAATTCATATTATTCCTTATCACATACTTAGAATATCTCCAAACCACTAGCAAATAGTTTTTGGAATTATGGTTTTGTTTTCAGTAAAGACAGCAGATAATTTGAAGATGCTATAAATGACATGCTAATATAGAAACATAGAAAATAGGTGCATGGAGGAGGCCATTCGGCCCTTCGAGCCAGCACTGCCATTCGATATGATCATGTCTGATCATCCACAGTACCCCTTTCTGGCTTTTTCCCCATATCCCTTGATTCCCTTAGCCCTAAGAGCTAAATCCAACCCTCTCCTGCATCTACTTTGTGCAATCCTCTAGAAATTTTATATATTTCTATAAGATCCCCACTCATCTTTCTAAATTTCAGTGAATACAAGCCCAGTCGACCCATTCTTTCATCCGTTTGGGAGGTTTAGTGATTATGGTTGAGTCAGCAAGTTGACCTGAAAATTTCTAATCTTTGCATGGAGATCTTTTACATCAGCCTCCATAGGTAGCTGGTTTGATTTCTTATTGAAAGCTTAACACATTTGACAATTTTCATGTTAAATTTGTGCTTCTTATGAATGTGTTTTGCAGTAAAAATACCATCTGAAAACATATTAATACGATTAATATTTCATGTTACTTAATGAAAGGAAAAAACTTTCACTAATATATTGTAGAATATTAAAACATTGTCTGCAATCAAATTAATGCAAAGTTAGAAATATCTATCTAAAAATTCCTTAAAAGTTTGATTCTGATGGGACCCCATTAAAGTGTTGTAATTCGCAAAAAAATGACCACGCGCTCTTTTTTTCTGGAATTATGGTGCTGTCTTTCACAAATTACAGTGATAAATCAAGATAATCCCTTTGTAATTCAATTCTTCTGGAATTATTGTACTCTGTTCTGGGTTTTTTTTTAAACCTACTTCCTGTCATGCCTCACTTAAGAAGTGCCTGTATAAACTTTTTATGGTGTAATAACAGTTTCCCATGTGATGTTGTTGGAGTGTTTTAGTTTTGTGTCATTTAGCTTTGCAACCTATGGGTCTGTACCCCAATCACTTCAACCATACCTGCTTCCAAACCTCAACTGTGCAATAACTAACATTAATGTGTTGTATAAAAATATTGTATAACTTAAAATCAATAAACTATTTTCTTCTGTATGTAATGAGCTCTTCATTTGCAGCTGGAAGAAAATGGACCAGTTGTGGAACAATTGCATTAGATCTGCTCGCGATAATTCTCAGAAGACTATTAGGTTTTATAATATTCTTAAACGTGATTTTATAATGTGCTTACAAGAATTTTATGTTTTCCGATGCAGTTTTAATACCATTCAAATTTTAAAGCCTGCTTACAAGGAGTTGATTTTGTATGTTTTGCTTAAGGTGCATGTGATGGTTTGACTCTTAATATAAAATATTAGTTTGATATTGAATAGTTGGAAAACAGAATCCAATCTGTATCAGAATTATTATTGATATTTATGATTTCATTACCTGTTTTATTTTAAGATTATATATACCATGTAATTTTACATAATGGGTGAGGCATTTGAAATGTTACCTCATTTTGCACACTGTCGATTCAATGCAGAGTGTAAACATAGCACTAATGTTAATCTGTGTTATTTACTTTAATCTTCCTGCTTTCTAGAGGTTTATGATAAAGGTAAGCTAATTTGCTATTTCAGCTTGAGGCCCTTTAAAAATAATACCAGTTACCTGTGCTGTGTTTACATTTCGTGTTACAATCTTGCACTTCTGCCAAAAATTACAGTCAGGGCTGATTCAAACATTTTTTGGAATGTCAGCAAAGGAAGGCTGTGATCTTTGCATCTGAAAACATATGTTCAAATTTTACTTCTCTCCTTTCAGCATATATGCTTTTGATAATTTGCTGCCTGTAATCACTTACACAATTGTAATTGAAAACAAAATAAAATAAACTGCAGTAAATGTAGATTAATATTGTGACAAAAGAGGTTTGTCATGCAATGCAAAGGGAAATAAAAATAGAAACTTAGAGTCAAAGAGTGATACAGTGTGGAAACAGACCCATCGGCCAAACCTGCCCACACCAGCCAACATGTCCCAGCTACATTAGTCCCATCTCCCTGTGTTTGGTCCATATCCCTCCAAACCTGTCCTATCCATGTACCTGTCTAACTGTTTCTTATATGTTGGGATAGTCCCTGCCTCAATTACATCATCTGGCAGCTTGTTCCATACATCCATGTGTGAGAAAGTTACCCCTCAGATTCCTGTTAAATCTTTTCCCCTTAACCTTATACCCGTATCATCTGGTCCTCGATTCACCTACCCTGGGTGAGAGACTCTATTCCTCTCATGATTTTATACACCTCAATAAGATCACCCCTCATCCTCCTGCGCTCCAAGGAATGGAGTCCCAGCCTACTCAGCCTCTCCCTATAGCTCAGACCCTCTAGCCCTGGCAATATCCTTGTATATCTTCTCTGTACCCTTTCCAGCTTGACAACATATTTTCTATAACATGGTGCCCAGGCCTGAACACAATACTCTAAATGTGGCCTCATCAACGTCTTGTACAACTAAATATTATAATGGAGCAAAATGTCAGAAGTAAGTGAGAAGTAATTTATTTAAATCCAAAAATGGGTTACATTTGGAAAAAAAAGGCAATCAGCAGCAGTGAAATTCCTTCTTTGCCATATTAGCTGGTTCTTTCTGATATACAAAGTGCAGATGTTTCTATTTCTTCTCTCATAGTGCCTGCTATATATAGATTTCCACATTCCTTAGATTGTAGTGACTCCATTACCGATGCATTATAACTCATAAATAATATAAACTTATGTTTCTCATCACTTCATGGAAATGGGGAGAAAGGTGTAAAATCAGAGAATCAGCAGAGATCTAATCATTATGCTTCTTAATGGAAATAGAATGCAATACAATACAATACAATACAATACGGTTTATTTGTCACATTGCACATAAAGTGCAAGTGAAATGAATATGTCAGCAGCGTTCAGAGACCTGTGCTTCAGTCAGCTGGGCTTTGCTAATGGTAAGTTAATGGTATCCCTACTAAAGGAAAACAATTAGAAACAACAAAGGGAATTTGGTGAATGTGTTAGCTGCTCAGTCTCACTGAGTTCTTTGAGGTAGCGACAGAGGGAGTAGATAATGGAATTTCATCTGGTTGAATTTATCCAGATTTCCAAAATTTGTTTAATGAACTGTGATTAAAAATACATTAAAGAAGGTCAGACCATGCAAAGTTGGGGACAAGTACCAGATAGTAGTAAGCTACAAGACAGAAACAAACAATGGAGGTAAATAGGATCATACAAAACGAATCGAGAGGAGAAAGACATTTGATTCACTGTGTCAGCTGTAAAAAAGCTACCTAACCTATTCCCACCTAATACTTACAGCCCTTCAGTTCTTAAAATACATATCCGAATATTATTTTAAATGTGATTATGATTCATATCCCCAGTGTCCTTTCAGGCAGTGAGTTCCAAATTCCTAAAACTGATTGAAAAGATTTTGTCTTCATCTCATTTCTATACCTTCTACCAATTCTGCTAAATCTATTTCTCCTGGCTTTTGACCCCTACATTAATTTCTGGTTATTTACCATATCCAGGGTCCTCATAATTTCATATACTTGACTAAACTCCTCATTTTCCTCAATCCCAAAGCTCCAGACACTCAATTTTTCCTCATAATTGCAGTTTTTGATTATTGGCAATTTTCTCCACTCTTGGCAACTTCCTCAAAAATGTCCCTTGCACCCGCTCCAGTGCATTCACTTGGTAGTCAGACTGTCGCTTGACTGATGCTATGGATAGTTTTAGCATAAGCTCTTCACTCTACGTGCTCTAGAACCCTGTTCTACACATTGTCTAATAAAGGAAAGGATAATACATGTTTTTTATAATCATCTCATTGAACTGTTTTGGTATATTTAATATCTATGGACAGGCTGTTCAAGGCCCTTTGATATTAGTTACCTCTAATTAGATAATTCAATGTTCATATTGTTAGATTGTAAGCTACCTGAGTGCAGAATTGGGTGCTGTTCCTCCAGTTTGCATGTGGCTTCACTCTGGCAATGGAGGAGGCCCAGGACAGAAAGTCTAGTATAGGACTGGAAAGGAAAATTAAATGGTTAGCAACCAGGAGATCCAATAGGCCATGCAGGACTGAGCGCAAGTGTTCGGCTCAACTGGTTTGAAACTATTAGGTTCATGTCTGTCTTCCTTTTTAAACACGTACAACTTCGTTAGGCTTCTGTCCACTAGCTAAAGAAGATTTCCTGAATGCACTCTTTTCGACCGAGGCTGTCCAGCAATTAGAATCTCCCATTGTTACTGGCCAAATTCTTTCACACTTGCTGGAAACATGGCAATAAATGTATGCTTGTATCTCCCTTGCACTGTGTGGCACACACCCAACAGTCTGTTTGCCTCTTTTTTGTTATTCAGTTCAATTTATACAACCCTATTGGATGATTCTCCTGTAATATCATCCCTTCACAGAGCAGTGTTTATGTCTTTGATCAGTACTGCCACCAATCCCCTTCCGTTTTTTATCATGTTATATAACCCTGTGTACAAACACATTTTCATTAATGCTATATCAGTGTCCCCCAGCCATCCTCTCTATTTTTTAATCTAATATCTGAAACAGTAATAAAATCACTGAATGCTATTTAACAAGATTAGATTATGATGGCCACTTTGGGGTTCTGATATTACACGACACAGTAATCCCTTGTGTAATTCACATGCTCTGCACCAATGTGGCCAACAGAAAATAATTTTATTGTTTGGTGTACATGCACAAAAAATAATTCTTAGTTGGAAAAAGCAATCTGGTTTTAGCTTATGATGAGTTTCCAATTCGGTAACTGGTATATTTTTATTGGATTGTTAATTGGAAATTAATGACTTTAAGCATTAATCATTTTGTGATATTTAACAATGACTTCTGACAATGTTGTTTTATCCCACTATAGTTCCTGAGGTTTTGTTTTTAATAACTGACTAAGTTTGTTGAATTCTTGTTAACACCATTTGCAGCAGATTGCCCTATTTTTTACACATGGAATGGGTGCTCAAAATGTCATTTTGCCACCTGAGCTAATGTTTACACAGAATTTCGGGAAAGTTTTCTTTAGCCTAACAGGCTCACACTTGATGGTTAAACCTCAGGTAATGTTGATGTTTCTTGGAAAGTAATATGCTCCCTTTACTTATAGGCAGCTCAAGGGGGCGGACACAGAACCCTTCTTTATGGCCATGCTATTCTTCTCCGGCACACATATAGTGGAATGGTACGTATAGGGATAAAATCAACGTGAATTAAGTTAACAGAAAAATTAATGTTGAAGCATTATGTTGAGTGTTGGAATAGTCATAAAGAGTGGAAACAGGGCCTTCAGCCCAACATGCCCACATATGTGTCAGAATAGCTGCAAGAGAAACAAAACCAGTTTAAGGGTGGCACAGTGGTGCAGCAGTAGAGTTGCTAACTTATAGTGCCAGAAACCTATGTTCTATCCTGACTACATAGGTTTTACCCATTCTCCCTGTGACTGCATGGGTTTTCTCCAGATGCTCCGGTTTCCTCCCACTTTCCAAAGACATGCAGTTGTGTAGGTTAATTGGCTTCTGTAAATTATTCCTAGTGCGTAGTGGGGTAACATAGATCAGGTGTACTAGTGATTGTTGGTCGGCTTGGACTCAGTGGGCTAAAAGGCCTGTTTTCACGCTGTATCTCTAAACTAAACTAAATTTTCAAGTTCTTGTTGCTCACTATCTTATACAAAATTAATTGTGAGAAATAGAAATTCGGTTTGAATCTTATCATCTGAGAACTGGGAGAGGAAGTGAAGAAATAGGATGAAGCTAAACATAATTGAGTCATCTTAAAATTTGGGGGAATGGGAATCAATGGAGGACTGGAACACAGCAAAGAAAATGAGAGATTTACTTTATGTGCATTGGAAGTCTTTAAATGTTTTTGAACTTCCTAAGATACGGGCATATGCTATCAAATGATTTGAATTATGAAAGCATACAATAACCTGGATTTTGAAGATGTGATGATGGTGAAGTTGTCAGAGTTGCTCGACATTGACAGCAATTCCTATCAGTAATCAGCTGGTTTATTATTGGGAGAACTGTTTTACAGCCTTGCATAAAATATTTTGAAGGCAATAAATTAACATGAACTCTGTAATTTTCCTATATTCTCTATTTCAAATATCCTTGATTTAATGATCTACCCCTGCTCTCACACCCTCGTCATTTAATAAATATCACAGTAATAGTTGATGTATGTTTTGAATTATTATTGTCGTTTGTACCAATAAGCAGTGAGAAACTTTGTGTGATATCCAAGCATATCATAACTTGCATGAGTACAATCAAACCATACTGTATGTGGGTACAACAAATATTGCAAAAGGGAAAGGAAATATAGTACAGAAGATAGTGATGCAGCTAAAGAGAAAGTGACGATAAGTGCTTGGGCTGCAACGAGGTAGGTTGGGAGATCAGGAATTCATACTTAGCATAAACGAGGTCCGTTCAAGAGTCTGATAACGGCAGGGAAACTGTTATTTTTGAATATGGTAATATGTGCTTTCCAGTTTTTTTTTTCTTCCACCCAGAGGCAGAGGGGAGAAGAGAGAATGTCAGTGGTCCTTGAATATATTGGCTGCTTTCCCGAAGGCAATGTGGTATAGATAGAGTCGATGGAAGGAGAAGCTGATGTCCATGATGGACTGGGCTGCATTCACAATGTTCTGCAATTTCTTGTGGTCTTGGTAGAATAGTTGCCATACCAATGGAAAGCTTGCAGTTCTGCAGGATTATGATAACTTGAGTGAAAAATGCTGCACAGTTTGAAAATCATGTGAATTATCAAGAATCGACACTGGCATGAATCAATCTGGTTAGACTATTATCAAGATTAATACTTTCACCTTATATTTCAGACAGATAAGTAAATAAATTCAGTGACGTGCGGTGAGGTCAATGGCTGGGGAGGCACTGGCTAGTATCAGTGGCCCTGTATTGATCACCGCGTCTCCCCGGGGAGAGAGAGGGGTGGAGCCGGGGCTGTGTGCGTGAAGCACGGCGACTGGAGGGGCGGGAACGTTGCCCCGGGACCGTGAGGGAACGACCCACCTCCTCCTCTCCCCCTTCTCCATTCCCGCTCACACACCCCTCCCTGTCTACCCCCTGCTTCCCCCTCCACCCCTCTACTCTCTCTCCACCCCTCTCTCCCCCCTCCACCCGGGGTAGATCTACCCAAGCCGAGAGTACATTACTCCAGCGCGGGGCCCCCTTGGGCGCGGGGCCCAATTGGGACCTCTCAGCGATCCAGAGCCTCCAAATTGGCCACTACAAATCAACTAATCAACCTACCAGTCAGCGTCATCCGTGGCTGGAAAGTCAGCACCGCCAGCGGTGGAATCCAGTGCTGCGCCGCCGCTGCTGAAGCTAGCTAACGTGGAGGGAGAGTGAGATAGTGTCAATTATGTGGGCTGAGCCTACGTAATTAACGCTCGCTCTCCCTCCACTGGGCTCAAGACTCGCCCCCTCAGCGAGGCAGATGTGATCGCTGCCTCCCCTGGTGCTTTTTCATTGCAGTTTTATGACGAGACCAGCGAGCCTAAATTTAATATATTTATACGTGAAATAAGCTACCTGGACTATGGAAGGCGAGGACATGTAATGAAGGGGTTTACAAACATTACATTGGTGACATACAGAGAGATAGTAACAGGCACACGCTTATTGCACACGCTCCATCCAGTTTCTGAGGGGTTGCGGAATCAGAGGGGAGGCTCAGCTCGTCGCTGCCTCACCTCTCATCTCTCCCTGTATTTGCAGCCGAGCTGCGCAAATTTGGTGATTTTGACTATAAAAAATGATTAGATTCATATAGAAATGACATTTATAACACAGGTCAGTGGAAAAATCTTTATATTTATTTTATTTTATTATTATTTTTCTTTCCTTTTCTTAACAGCTATTTTCATTGGGAGTATGACAGATGAGGCTCTGTCTCCCCTGCCTCCCCTGACCGCACGTCCCTGAATAAATTGTATGTTCTATTTACCTTCTGGCATAAATCTACAAACTGCAAAACTTCCGTTTCTGTTCTGAGAGCAATCTGAGCTTTTCATGGCAGCTTGAGGGAATGTCATTTCTTGAAACTGACTTAAAATCGCCTCTTTTCAGTATTTGTCTTGTTTGACAACAACAAGATCTTTGACAGACAAACTGGCTTTTGATGTTGGTCTGCAAGAAAATTCAACAGGTAAGGCAATATGCTATTGTTTGCTATTTGTGACGATATCAATGCTGAGGAGGTTTACTAGAATGCTCTGGATTAGAGAGTTTCAGCTCCAGAGAGAGGTTGGATAGATGGATTCTTTTCTCTGGGGCATCAGAGGTTGAGGGAAGACTTGATAGAAATATATAAAATTATGTGCGGCATTGATAGGGTCGACAGTCAGAACCTTTTTCCCTTGGTGGAAATGTCCAACATTATTGAATTGAATTGAATACCTTTATTGTCATTCAGACCTTACGGTCTGAACGAAATTTCGTGCCTGCAGTCATACATACAATCATACAATAATAAACAACAATAAACACAAATTAACATCCACCACAGTGTATCCTCCAAGCACCTCCTCACTGTGGTGGAGGCAAAAATCTTAGGGTTACTGTCTCTTCCCTCCTCTTCTCCCTCTGCGCTGAGGCGATTCCCCACCGGGCGATGGTACAAACAGTCCCGCGGCTCATCGAACCCCGCAAACGGGCCGGTTCAAACACCGCGGCCCGGGGGTGGTCGAAGCTGCCGCCCTCCAGTCCAGCACACGCAGCTGCTGGCCCGCGGCTGAACCCCAGACTCAGGTCACCGCCGCCAGAACGCCGTCCCAGCCACCAGAGCACCGTTCCAGCCCCGAGCCGGATCGCCCTCACATGAGTACCGTTCTCCCTTGGGCTGGGCCACTCCGACGGGAGCGCCGTTCTCCCTTGGGCTGGGCCACTCCGACGGGAGTACCGTTCTCCCTCGGGCTGGGCCACTCTGACGGGAGCGCCGTTCCTCCCTCGGGCTGGGCCACTCCGACGGGCCACAGCCCCTCACGGGAGAGTCTCTCAGCCCCTCGCCAGGCCGCTCTCACGAGAGCGCAGTTCCAGAAGGCATAGCTATGTGAAAGGGGGAAAGTTTTATGGCGATGTGTGAGGCAAGATTTTGTGCACAGATTAGTGGGGGCCTGGAACATAGTGCCAGGTATGGTAGTGGAGGCAGATAGAATAATGGCATTTAAGAGGCTTTCAGATAAACGCAGGGAATAGAGGGATATGGATCATGTGCAGGCAGATGAGATAATTTTTAATTAACATCATGTTCAGCAAAAACTTTGTGGGCCAAAGGGCCCATTCTTGTACTGCATTTTCTATGTTAACCAATGTTCTCATAAACCGAAAATGAGTAACGAAAGCTGAGTATTCATTTAGAAGGTTTTTGTGTAAAGAACATTTTATATATTTCCTTTGTTATCAAAAGGAGGCCAATCTTTTCCCCACTGCTTGATAAGATACCGGTCGCAACAAAACAACCCTTTTATGTTGCACTGGTAAAAGTTGAGGAAGGTCTTTATAGAGTTTGTTTTATTAATTACAATAATCTTCCAAATCTAACAGTACATTTACACTTCTGGTTGAATGATTAGGTGAAGCATGTTGGTGGACTATACATCCTGCGTCAAAACAAAGATCTGAAGGAGAAAAAGTACGAATTGGTGATGACCTTATTCTGGTCAGTGTTTCATCAGAGCGTTACCTGGTGAGTAGACTTCACCCCGTTAATTTGTAATTGAGTTTATTTTTGCTTCTATAGATATAGGTGATACACATTTTTGCAACTATTTAAACAAATGCTGGAAACACTCAGGGCAGACCCATTGATATAGAAACACTTAAGATTTACAGCATGTGGTAGATTTAGATTTTCTTCATTTTAGTGATTATTTAAAACAATTGTATTCATAAAAATCAAACAATTTTAATTCTTAACTTTGAGATTTGATCCAAAGGGACATTTTGTGGAACCTGAATCATTATTAGGATATTAAAACCTAATCGTTATAGGTCTGAAGAAGGGTCTCGACCCGAAATGTCACCTATTCCTTCTCTCCAGAGATGCCTCCTGTCCCGCTGAGTTACTCCAGCATTTTATGTTTATCTTTACTTATGTTTATCTTTAGGAAGTCCAATGTAAGTTTTTTTTTGTATTTTTATGACATTTGATGGAGGATTAGGCGAGGTTTATGTTTGTAAGCATGTTACTGTCGATGCCACATTTTTGTGTATGTTTTCCTGTTTTGGTAACTGCCCACCTGATTGCAGCTGTGTTCTACTTGTAGCACCTTTCCATTTCCAATGGCACCATACAAGCAGACGCCTCCTTCATACAGACACTGTGGAATGTCCATCCCATAAGTTCAGGCAGTAATGTGGCAGAAGGTGAGGTCTTTACCAGTTTGTTTTATGTATGTAACATAAAGAATGTGATTGGGTTGTTTTATTATGCTCTGCTAAAACATATTTTTTAAATATTTTGTGTCATCACAAATATATTGGAAGTATAAATTCAGTATTTGCGATCAATATTATTATTTTAAAGTTGATGTTTAGATTATTGTTTTAATCTCAAGGACTTACTATGGGGTTAAGATGGCAGCAAGTAAAACATGAAATAACATTGTTAACATGTATGTTGTTGTTCTTAAGGGTTTCTGAATGGTGGACATGTTCTGCGAATTTTTCATGGTCATGATGAGTGTTTGACCATCCCATTTGCCGACCAGAGGGAGGAAGTACATGTGTAAGTTTCAGTACAACAACGTAACTATATATTTAATATGTTTCGGTTCGCATTCGTTCTGGTTATATTTTACTCACATTCTATTCATTCTCATTCGGACGTTTGAAAGGGAAAAAAGATCTTGTCAAGATAATTTTATTATTTTCCTGTGAGGTCAATTCTGAAGTGTAATTATATTAAATTAATTTTAAATGTTTGAAAATGCTTCTGCTTCCAAATTCTACCCATTAGGAATAAAATGGATAAACCCATCTGAATTACAGTATGAGCATATTATCGTGGTCATCTGAGCAGTACATTTTATGACCTTTAATCGAGTGCCTTAAGATTCAGGCATCAACATTGCTGTGTAACAATATGCAATACAAATCTGTTCACCACTTACATAGGTTTTAGTGGCGTATGCGCAGCACCCATGGCCTGTGCGACAACCATGCAAAAGCAGGTTTTCAATGCACCAGTCTCTGTGTGACATAGAACACCATCTTGAACAGATCCATGATTACAACTTGGATAGATCTCCTTTAAGTAATCACCCATCCTCCCTGGACCTTTCCCAGCTCCACGTGGTGACCCTAAATATATTTATGCCTTAATATATCGCAAATATAACTTTATATTATTACTGTTAACAGCACAAGAAAAGTAAATGTATTTTCATCATTTCCATTTTGTGAGACTTACCATTTAGTAATGCGTTGGCTTAAAAATACAGTAATTTGAAGACGTCACACAGCTTGCTGTCGTATCAATATTTTTGTGTTCATTAGGAAACCATCAATGGTTTAATGTTGGAAGATATGAAGTTTAATGTATGGGAAGGAACTGCAGATGCTGGTTTAAACTTCAGACAGACGCAAAATGCTGGAATAACTCAGCAGGATAGGCAGCATCTCTGGAGAGGAATGGGTGGCATTTCGGGTCGAAGGGTCTCGACCCGAAGCGTCACCCATTCCTTCTCTCCAGGGATGCTGCCTGTCCCGCTGAGTTCCTGCAGCATTTTATGTCTATCTGAAGTTTAATGTGGGTGTAAATTAAATTAACTCTACAATAATCAATAAAATATTAAATTACAAATGAGCTAGGCACTATGGAACTAGACAAAGCAGCTCCTTTCAACATTGTCAATTAGAACTTACATTTGGAAGGTGGGCTGAGCTGCAGATTTCCCATCCAAAACAGAATGAGGGTGTGCTGCAGCTTGCTGGTAATTTTTGTTCCATCAGGACAAGAATAATCTTGATAAAGATTGGCCAGTGTCTTTGGCAACCATTTTTGACTAATTATCTGTTTTAATGAATTAGAAATCATTTGGATATTTCAACATTGTTCTTATTTGGAATATGTTTGCAGAACAGTTAACTATGAAAGTGGGGAAGCAGGAATCTATGCTAGATCACTGTGGCGTGTGGAACCTCTTAGGATCAGGTAAAATAAAGATGTTTAAGCTTTTGACACTTCAAAGATTTTGATGGTTTTTCGGTCTGTGACCTGGATTTGCGGTATGAATATTCATTTCAACTTTTGCTTGATGTGTACATGCACAAGCAGCTAGAATTTTCTTGCAAAGCAGTAGCATAAATCCATTCCCTTCCAATGTTGGGCAGGCATGTTATTTTGGTATTGTCACATGTACCGAGGTACAGTGTAAAGCTTTTGTGAGACTTGTGAAGAAATGGATTGATGTATTGAAGAGACCATAGCAAGAACTGCATTAACAAAAATAAAAGGCTTATCTTCCCTTCAGGACACAAAGTGCTGGAGTAACTCAGCAGGTCAGGCAGTATCTCTGGAGCACATGGATAGGTGATGATTCAGGTTGAGACCCTTCCATAGACATTGGCTTCAGAGGAAGGAGAAAATATGAGCATACAAGAAAGGAGCAAGACCCATGGCCATTTGGGCTACTCCACTCTTCGGCGGTTTGAGTTTTCGTAGCACCACACCATTTCCTGCCTGGTCCCTAAAAAAGATCCATCTTGGCCGAGAACATAATTAATGATGCATACTCCACAACTTGATGAATTAATTTGATTTCACTTTCCACATACATTGTCTGACCTGCTGAATGACTCCAGCAGTTTCTGTTTTTACCTATCAATATTGTACGTTCTCCTTGCGAGCACATATGTTTTCTCTGGGTGCTCCTGTTTCCTCCCATATTCCAAAGATGAGCAGATTTGTGAATTAAAAGTTCTGGAAATTATTTTGTGTTGGTAAAAGTGGACCTGTCAAATTACCCATAAAGTTCTGTAAATTGCCCCCAATGTGTAGGATGCAAAACTGGGATAACATAGAACTAGTGTACAGGTGATCGTTGGTCGGCATGAACTTGGTGGGCTGAAGGGCTTGTTTCCATGTCGTATCTCTAAATCAAACTTAATCACACCAGCCTTCAGTCATTTGACTCTTTTGCAGCTCTTTTTATCATAAACAAAATAAGTGATATCTCAAGGCACATTATTTCATTAAAGAAAAATTTCTTATAAGTGAAATGTTATTAAAAATTTTAACCAATCAAAGTTCCTGAACATTCCTGATAACTTTTCTCTCTCCCCATTCAGTTGGAGCGGTAGTCACGTTAAATGGGGCCAGTCTTTCCGTCTGAGACACCTCACAACGGGTCTGTATCTGGGTTTAGTTCAGGACCAGGGTTTGGTGCTGCTGGATCCCACTAAATCTGATATCAAAGCAACATCATTCTGCTTCAGAACATCAAAGGTATGGAGAGAGAAAATGTGTTCCTTTACATAGCTTGGAATATAAGTACGGAGAAGTGAAGAACCCTCAGTGCTATTTGTTTTATTCACGTGTGTTTTTTCCATTATCATTACTATTATTAGATCACAATTATTCCTCCAAGTGTCTTTTGAGTGAATGGATAATTGTGAAGAGCTAGGAACTCAACTTTTATTCTATATCTGACCCAGGGTATTTAATTCATCTTTAAAATGCTGCCCGCCCCTGCTGAAGCTGACCTTGTAAGAATCATGACCCACAGCTCAGGGCAGGCTTGGGGAAAATGGATGTGGTGGGTGGGGGAGGTGGGGGTAGTTCGGATTGGGAGTAGCGGGTGGGATTGTTCAGGGTTTCCTCCAACAGGCCTACTTCATCTTGGCAGAAAATCCAGAGTGGGTTCCTGATCAGGCTTCAATTACATTTGTAGTTGCAGTACAGCTTTTGGGTGAGCAGCTTAGCTATTCATCCAGATGCTGAAGTCAAAATTCAAGGCAACGCATCCAAATGATTTTCTAGCAATTAAGTGCATTTTTCCCCTCCCCCTATTCTATTTTCCTGTCAAGTGCATAATATAACAATATTCCCTTTGTTTTTAGGCAAAGAGGTATATGATCTGAAAATGCAAGCAATGGTCTGTGCTTGCCCCAATTTATATATCCAATGTTACTTTCAGATAAACTAAGAGATAATGAAAATACCAGGGAAATTTGAAATTAAGCTAGGTAGTGAAAAATGTAATTGTCCTTCAAGCCTAGTGTTTGCACAGCATACTTATGACAACCTGGATTTTATGGTATTAAAAATAGCATAAAGTAATATTGTGATGCTAACCCTTTGTTATTATGTGTAAATCTCTAAGGAAAAACTGGATTTACCCCCAAAACGAGATACAGAAGGTATGGGAGTCCCTGAAATCAAGTACGGTGATGCGATTTGTATTATTCAGCATGTAGCTAGTGGCCTCTGGTTAACATATCATGCTCCAGATGCCAAATCAGCACGCCTGGGACCTTTGAAGCGGAAGGTGCGTATACTATTATAAAAGGACTGGAAAAGCTAGATGCAGGAATTTTTTTCCCAATGATGGGGGAGTCCAGAACCAGGGGCCACAGTCTAAGAATAAAGGGGAGGCCATTTAAAACTGAGATGAGAAAAAAAATTTCACCCAGAGAGTTGTGAATTTGTGGAATTCTCTGCCACAGAAGGCAGCGGAGGCCAATTCACAGGATGAATTTAAATGAGAGTTAGATAGAGCTCTAGGGGCTAGCGGGATCAAGGGATATGGGGAGAAGGCAGGCACGGGTTACTGATTGTGGATGATCAGCCATG
The DNA here is from genome assembly GCF_010909765.2 of Amblyraja radiata. Lineage (NCBI taxonomy): Eukaryota > Metazoa > Chordata > Chondrichthyes > Rajiformes > Rajidae > Amblyraja > Amblyraja radiata. The sequence continues at coordinate 26,753,563 of NC_045964.1, read as the reverse complement.
ATCACAATGAATGGCGGTGCAGGCTTGAAGGGCCAAATGGCCTCCGCCTGCACCTATTTTCTATGTATTCTATGTTTTCTATGTTCTATACTGCTTAAATGACGAAAGCAATTGATGATGGAGTTAATAAGGAATGATATGTTACACACAATTTGTGAAAGTAACAGTAATGATTCATTGATAAATATTCACGTTGCCAGTGCTAATGGTATGTATGTAGGTTATACAAATTTACACCAGAACATTGTTCTATTGTTTAAATCTGTTTTTGTAATACATTCTCCACTGAATGGATATTTTCCCCATTGTCAATGGTCTGTTCCTGTCAAACGTGCTTAGTAAATGGACAAATGGGGGTTGGTGTTTTCAAAATTGATAGGGCCTTTACAATCAGATGAATTGTATGAGGTGAAAAATCTCAGGAAAATGCTCTTCTCTTCTGCTTTCCATGACTTGTAGTGCTAGTCTGTACTTTTTTGAGCTAGTTTCCAAGAATTTCCATTGCATCAATATTTGGTTTAATAAAATTTTATTTTTGATATTTACTCACTTGAAAAAATGTTGAACAAGAATGCATTCAGAGTAAGTTCCTTGGTTTCAGGTAATATTACACCAAGAAGGACATATGGATGATGGTATAATCTTGCAACGTTGTCGAAAAGAAGAGGCACGGGCATCTCGTATTATACGAAAAACAACAATCTTATTTAATCAGTTCATCAGGTATGTCAGGGAAAATATATCATTTGTGCATTACTTTGAGCTTGCTTAAATACATCTTTCATTATTCTTCACATGTCAAAAATCTCAATTTATATTTATATTCTTTAGTCGACGTCACCATGGTAATTCAAATCTATTGGCTTCTAATTGTTCTATAACAGAATTATATATGCTCATGGAAAGGAATGCTAATCATAGTTCAAGCGGACATTAACAGCAATTTTCTGTCAACCATATCTAATTTATTCCTCTCAAATTTGATTTGTTAGAATTTAGATTTCTGCGTAGTTTCATTCCAAGAAAGCATCTACAGTATTTTGCTTTAGCATTTTATTCTATTTTATGTCTTCCTTTGGATGGGCTGTGCTTATATCACTTAAGAAATGACTCTCAGACACATTTCTGCAGGGGTCTTGATTGTCTTGGTAAAAGTGGACCCATCAAATTACCCATAAAGGAAGTTCTGGAAGCCTTGCAAGACCTGATCATTTACTTCCATCCACCAGAGGAGGATTTAAAACATGAAGACAAGCAGTACAAATTACGCTCGCTCAGAAACAGACAGAACTTATTTAAAGAAGAGGTAAGAAATAGTCATGACATTACATGTCATGGGCAGAACGGTGGCGCAGCGGTATAGTTGCTGCCTTACAGCCAATGCAGTGCCGGAGACCCGGGCTCGATCCTAAAGGGTGCTGTCTGTACGTTCGGTTTCCTCCCACACTCCAAAGACATACAGATTTGTAGGTTAATTGGCTTGGTAAATGTAAAAATCATCCCTTGTGGGTATAGGATAGTGTTAATATGCGGGGATCGCTGGTCGGCACGGATCCGGTGGGCCGAAAGATCCTGTTTCCACACTGTATCTCTAATCTAAACTAAACTAAAATTAAACTAAACTACATTGTTATTACTTCCATTTTTTTTACATTTGTCAAATTGTGAACTTCAGAACTTGCTTTCAGTGCTTGCTGCACTTTCGTCATTGTGACAATTAACTGAGTTACTCGACTATGACTATCAAGCAAAATGGACATAGTGTGTTTGTTTGGATAACAGCAGCAAAGTGTCATGTATTTCTCCATGTTGACATCATGTATTTGATTGAACTGCATAAAGTTGGACCAGTCTCTCACAGGAACTGGAACACTCTATTTGTGCATTGTGCAAGTGCTTGTGTTTTGTAAATATACATTGCTTCATATATATCATTGAGCGCACCACAGACTGGTGACATATGAAAGTCAATGGGATTCAATTACACCGGGAGCAAAAAAAATGGTTCACATTTTTACATGCATGACAAGACTCGGCTCTGCATGAGTTTCAGCAGAGAGGCGCTGATTGTGATTCAGTAGGCAGACTGTGGCAACATTCATTTATGCAATTGTAAGACAGTGCGAACAGCCACACACACACACACACACACACACACACACACACACACACACACACACACACACACACACACACACACACACACAATATCAACAACAGCATGACACAATGAGAGCACACAATCACAATCAATCACAATAATACTTTATTAGCCAAGTATGTTTTGCAACATACGAGGAATTTCATTTGCCAAGTCAGTAATACAAATAAAAAGCAATGGAACACACAAAATACATTTTAACATAAACATCCACCACAGTGACCCCTCCACATTCCTCTCTATGATGGGAGGCAAAAAAAAGTTCAGACTCTTCCCTTCTGTGCTCTCCAAAGTTCAGGGCCTCGAGCCCTCCGTTGACGAGACAATCTTGACTCCCATAGCCGGCGGCGTTTGGGCCCTCTGCATCGGAGCGATCAGCTCCTGCATTGGGGGATGTCAGCTCCCATGCACTGTCGATCGGACCCCGGGTCGGGGCTGGTCAAGCCTCTGCGTCGTTGGAGCTTCCCGACTCGGCCTCTCCCGAGACGGCAAGCTCTTGATGGTGAGTCTGCAGGCCGCGGTTGGAGTGATCCCAGGCAAGGGATCAGCTCCGATGTTAAGTCCACGCCCCACAGTGGGGCTCAAGTCAGTCCGAGGAGGCTTCCAGCTCCATCAATGGCATTGCAGCACCTTCTGAATAATTAACTGCAAACATGAGTGCAGAAGTGAATTCTGGCCAAACACTACAAAGAGTCGGATTAGGGGAATATATTGAGACGTCACTGTTTCCACAAAAGAGAGAGGAAACTATGGTGTAAGTATACTGCAAGAAGAAATCTCCTGAATTTTCTTCAAAAGTGCCCTGGAACATAGAATAGAATGCAATTTATTGTCATTCAAACCTAGGTTTGAACGAAATATAATTGAAAAACATATGGAGAATGTTGAGAATAAGCAGTAGCATATGGAGAATAAGCAGTAGAAGCAACATATTTAACAGATCGAGTTTTTAAAAAATGGGTTGCACTCTCCTACTTATTGGCACCTAAATGGTGGGCAAACTGTTTGTTGGTAATATCATTCGTTTTGTGAGGTTGGATTTTTAAGGTAGCAAGAAAGCAATGGGTCCCCAGGGATTTTCAACAGTTATTTCGAGTCCTATGCTTCATAATTATGTAAATAGGGAATCCTCTGCAGACCAGTATAACACAGAAGTAGATGTCAATGAAGACAATACAGAATAAAGGTATATCTGTTCCAGAGGGAAGCAATCCTTTCAGTTGAAATTAGATTGAAAATAAACATAACACTGTACTTCTGAAAGGACACAATCTGTCCTGTTCAGAGATGGTAAATCTGGGGAGTTTGTTACGTGATCTCCAAAAGAAAGGCTTGTGGGGATTAATTGATTACTCATTGTGTCAGAGAAAGACTGCAAAATAATGTGCTCAATTAAATGGCAATTAAACACAAAGGAAATTCAATAATTTCCTGTTGACTAGAGGTTAGTTGAAGATGAATCAAAGGAATTGAACCATGCTGAAAGAGGATGGTACCAAAAGCAGAGATGATTGAGATGATTATAAGATCAGAGTAAATCAAGCTGTCATGTATCAACATTGGTGGTACAAATTTATTCACATCCATCTCATTTAACGCACAACTCAATATTAACCAGGACAGAAAACAGTATTAATCTATCAACACGTGCAAGAGACTGTATTCTTACTTCCTTATGATTTGTCACTTCTCTGTATCATATTCAACATCAAGAAGTTCCATAATTTTCTTATTCAAAGGTAATTTATATTGATAATAGATCACATACCATTACTGACATCTTTGGGTCTGAAGTTAATTCATTGATGGCGACAATATGCATGCACGAATGAACAGTGACTCTATTTTGGTTTGACTACAGATTTGATCTTGAAACAATACAATTATTGATACAATGTCTAGATTTCCTCATGATCATTCCAGTATACGATGCAAAAGTTCCGTCGACAGACTGAGTCAAGGTAGTAATGATTTTTTGACAGGACATTCCAAAATAGCAGAATATATGAGAAACTGTCAAATTCTGAGTCGTACCAATAAAAAATATTATTGGACAGTCATGAAATTATTTAAATGAAGAGTGAAGACCATTTTACTTTGGTACAAAACAAATTGTTGTATGTGTTGATGAACAGTTCTAACATCAAAAAATGTCAGAATCACACATAGAGCATACAAGAATACTACTAGTTGCTTGTAGTTTAGTATACTTGTGGTGCTGGATCATTACTTTGAGGAAGTAATGAGTTTGTCCGGTCCATCAGCAAACAAAATCTAACTGCAAGTGTGGATTTAGACAGAGAAAACCTTTTTTAGTGAGTGTTTCTAGATTTCAATGGAAGGAGAAATCACATTTTTTTAAACTTTTCATTGTAATCATTTGACAATATTAAGACCATTCTAAGATCAACATCTGTATAACGACCTGTTGAAACTGGAAGATGGTCTGTCTCATGAAAACGGGTCTGAAAACATCAGCTGTTCAGACGTTTGTAAGTGGGCTCGTTTTTTTTCGAAGGTGGAGGTGAATGTAGAGAAGTGATTAGATCTGTGTGAAGAGTTAATAAGGTTTCACAAGCCTTCGGCAAATATTAAATGTATTCCCACTGGTTATTTTGAAAAGTAAGCAGTTTTATTTAAAAAAGAAAAAAACAGTATAGTTTATTTCCATAAATGGACACACCGTGCATGATTGGATAAAAGCACCAGGATGAAGTGTGCCTGATACAGTGCATTCAGAAAGTATTCAGACCCCTTCACTTTTCCACATTTAATTACATTACAGACTTATTCTAAAATGGATTCAATTCTTTTTTTTGTCATGAATCTACACACAATACCCCATAATAAAAGAAGTGAAAACAGGCCAAAGAGTTCAATCTTGGTTTCATCAGACCAGCGAATCTTGTTTCTCATGCCTTTTGGCAAACTCCAAGTGGGCTGTCATGTGCCTTTTACTGAGGAGAGGCTTCCGTCTGGCCACTCTACCACAAAGGCCTGATTGGTGGAGTGCTGCAGATATAGTTATCCTTCTGGAAGGTTCTCCCATCTCCACAGAGGAACTCTGGAGCTCAGTGAGAGTGACCATTGAGTTCTTGGTCACCTCCCTGACCAAGGCCCTTCTCCCCCAATTGCTCAGTTTGGCCAGGCGGACAGCTCTATGAAGAGTCCTGGTGGTTCCAAAGTTCTTCCATTTAAGAATGACAGAGGCCACTGTGCTCTTCGCGACCTGCAAAGCTGCAGAAATTATTTTATACCCTTTCGCAGATCTGTGTCTCGACACAATCCTGTCTCGAAGGTCTATGGACAATTCCTTCGTCTTCATGGCTTGTTTTTTGCTCTGACTTGTACTGTCAACTGCGGGACCTTATATAGACAGGTATGTGTCTTTCCAAATCATGTCCACTTAATTTAATTTACCACTGGTGGACTTCAATCAATTTGCAGAAACATCTCAAGGATAATCAATGGAAATAGAATGAACCTAAGCTCAATTTTGAGTGTCATAGCAAAGGGTCTGAATACTTATGTAAATGTGATATTTCAGTTATTTATTTTTAATTACCTTGCAAAAATTTCTAGACACCTGTTTTTGCTTCTTCATTCTGGGGTAATGTGTGTAGATTGATGATAAAAAAATATGAATTTAATCCATTTTAAAATAAGGTTGTAACATAACAAAATGTGCAAAAAGTGAAGGGGTCTGAATACTTTCTGAATGCACTGTATATGCTGTCAGATCAGTTCCTAGAAAACTTTGCATTCATATGGTTTGACATCTCAGTCTTTCCAATTAAGCCACCCCTTCTTAAATATTATTGAGTGCTAATGGATTTATTAAGGTACCATAATTTTTTTTTTCAGTCATTTATAAAATGAAATTACAGTTCCAATTTTTTGAAGTGTTTTGCAGTTTCTTTTCCCTTGTCTTTGATCTCTTTACATCACGTATTATCCATTTTGGAGGCATACTGCAAGCAATGTTTGTTTAAGTTCATGACCCAGGATGACATAACCTTCAGTATACTTTGTCTAGACACTTTGAACATTTAACCATCTTTGTTGATAACATGACTAAATGAAAGTTCACCATCAACGCCCAGGTTATACCAGGTTATCCTAGATTTAATAGTTCTATGAGCTAAATCATCATTCTTTCCTATTAATGAAAGCAAACCAAAAATAATATTACTGACCATATAAAATCTATATCAACAGCCGAGAACTGAGAGAAATACTTGATGTAACTTTATCCTTTCTGGGATATTGTGTTTTGGTGAGTTTACATTGTGATGGGAAGAATGTCACTTCTGTTACTTGCGTATGGGAGTCTTGTATGTATTAGACTCAAAACGTATTCCATTACCAATGTAGCAGAACATGCTCTTTGCACAAAGAGTTTCTGAACTTTCTCTGAACCACAGGAATACGTCAAGTGGAATGATATAATATTGGTGCGCTAAGAGCAACAATTCACATCAGTGCAGCAGATTGATCTGCCAATGCACATTGCTGGAGAGGGTTTTTACTCTGTAGGAAGCAAAGTTGAGAATGCTTCACACCATAAATCTGTGGCGTATAATAAACTCCAGGTCCATTTCATACTTAAGATAGCAAGAACAACATGTTAACATCAAGTAATTCTATAATTATGGACAAGTCATTTATAAATTTAGTAAACCCACCTTAAACTGTCCTCAAATTGTTTGGACACCCTGATAAGTTGGCTGAGCAATGGGATGATGTTCACTTTTGTCATTTCAGATTTATATGAATTTTGTAAATTCAGCTTTGAATTATTAGCACATCCTAGAGATGCTCCCTCTCTGATGAACTAATAGCATAGTCTAAGCAATTGAAATCAGCAGTGTTATTAAATTCAAAGTGCTGGAGCAACTCAGTGAGTCAGGCAGCATGTGTGGGGGTAATCGGACTGACCATGTTTTGGTTTGGGACCCATCTTTGGCCTGATTGGAGTTGGGGGGAGCTGGAAAGGACATGGGGACGGGATGTAGCCTGATAAGCGATAGGTGGATACAACTGAATGGTGATGGGGGTTGATTGGCAGATGGGTGAAGTAAGTGACAAAGGTTAGAGGCGAAAAGGAGTCATAAGAGTGTCAGATCAAAAGAGGAGTGAAATGTCAAGCTGGAGGGAGGGATATAGCTGGAAGGGGACGGGGGAAAGAGGGGGGATAACAAGGAATTGGATGACTCAGTGATGGGAGATGAGTGTACGATGGAGGGGAAAGGAGCAGAGTGACTGGGAAGTGTGGCCCCACTTGTCTTTTCCAGCTTTCTCCCCACCCCCCACCTCATTCAATTCAATCTGAAGAAGGGTCCTGACCAGAAACGTCATTTTATCCATTCCCCGCACAGATGCTACCTTACCTGCTGAATTACTCCAGCATTTTGTTTTTCTCAAATTCCCACATCAGTTGTTTCTTGTGGCTCCAATGCTATAAATTGTTCCTTAGCTTTTACTAACAATGTGGCATAAGGAATATAATTATCTTAAATAAAGTTGTATGGATATTACTCAGACATTAGAAATAGATTATGCAAGATGAGTATAATAAACATGCATTCATTTCTGTTATTCATTGATTGTTTTCTTCCATTGCTCAATTCTATCAGGCAATGCTGAGATTGGTTCTGAATTGCATTGATCGACTAAATGGTTACCACAGTGCAGCACATTTTTCAGAGCTTGCTGGCGAAGAAGTTGGAGAAGCATGGAAAGATATCTTGAATTTGCTATATGAACTACTAGGTAAAGTTTTACAATTGCATGTATTGAGCAAATGAAGCCAGTGGATGAAGAATATATTGGAGCAGTGAATATGTTCCATTAATCTCAGAAGAATCAACAAAATGCTTTCAATTGATTTCCAAAAATATGAATGGCACTCAGTGAACCCGTTTTAATTAATTGGGTAAACTTCTTGCAAAAACACTTCATTTTACATTTGGAGCTTGACATTCAAAAACACAAAACTGGCAAAAAATCAGGGCAAAGTTGTTGAAAATTAGCTTAGTCTGGAAGCAACCTTTAACTGTCAGTGTCTGCACCTGTTTTGTTTTTTTAAATCAAAAAATGTGTTCAATTATTAAAAATAATATCTACAATAAAACAATACAGAACCCACCACCATAATACAAGACAAACAAATATACTAAATAAAGTAATATACAACTATGTTACAATCCTTGTCAATGATGCATTCAACCCCCCGCGGTGCTCAGCGGTCAGGGCGTAGTCCCTGTCTAGTTCCAACCGGGGTGCGGATGCAACCTCGGAAAAGGGGCAGGCAGCTGGCTCGGGCAAAGCCCTATTCCGCCCGGCGCCGTGACTCGCAGATGGCCAGCTTGGCCAGGCCCAGGAGCAACCCAACCAGGACATCTTCTGCCCTACCCTCTCCCCTATGCATAGGGTGTCCAAAGATGAGGATGGTGGGTGAGAAATGCAGCCAGAAGGCAAGGAGCAGCCCCTTTAGATAATGGAACAGGGGCTGCAGCCTCACACACTCCATATGCACGTGGCACGCAGACTCTTCCAGCCCGCAAAAGTGGCAGGCAGGTGGCTGGCAAGTCTGTGAACCGCGATGTCTGCACCCGTTGGGATGTTCATCGTATTTTAAAGTGAGATTTTCTTTTTTTTTTTGCACTTATTGCTAATGTAATGCAACCTGCTCCTCCGAAACCATTTAATGAACCAACACTCAAATTGCATTCCTCAGCTTCATTGATATTTGTGAACTCCTACAATCTCAAACTTACCATGACTGCTTTTGAAACATGGCTCAGGTTTCGGGAACACTCAGTTTCATTTCAGGTTGCAGTTGATGGCCTCTGCCTCATTTTATATTTTCTGTACTCTGCTGCATTCCAGAAGTAATTCTAACCCTATAATCCAGGAAAGAAGATCTTAATGGCTACATCTCGTAGAAGCTGATAGAGCTTGCAGTGGGAATTGCCCGCATTACAAGCTTTCCTAAAGTGCAGGGATTCACGTCCTTATAGCAACATCTTTGGAACCTTCTGCCAGGTGTGTGTGGCTGCAGAGTCTCTGACTCTACTAATAAAGATCATGTCTCCCGAGGGCAGTATCCTTGACTGACTATAAAGGCCCGACTAGCACCCTGGAAGGACGCCACCCTCTACCCCACCTCCCCATTAAAGCAGTTTCTCTGCTTTCAACAGCAGTATGGAGAAAACCTGGTATTGCTATATGTCCTATTTAAGAGCTGGTTGCCATAATTGCACTTGCTGGGCTACATGGAGAAACAGAGAAAGGAATGGTGAATAGAAGCATATGCTAGCAGCAGGATAGGTTAATTAGATTGTGGGAGGCACAAGTGGAACTTGATCACCAAAGTAAATCATGGGCAGTATGTCATTTAAAATAGGGATTAACAGGCAAGGGTGGTCAGATGGGAATGTAGAATATGTACAAAAGTGAAGAATGATAAAAAACGGTATTGCTACCTAAATGTTAATATGAAATGTACCCAGTCACGTCTCTTCCCACAGTGCTCGAAGCACTTGGGTGGAATTGATGTTCATGTAATTCTATATAACATGTCACTATTAGAGGAATTTTCTTTTGAGGATTTGATATATAATAAAACCAATTCTTCTGCTCATTCTCCCCAGCTGCTCTAATACGTGGTAATCGAAGTAACTGTGCCAAATTTTCAAAAAACCTAGACTGGTTGGTCAGTAAATTAGACAGACTGGAATCTTCATCAGGTAATACAGTTTTCTATTTGGATGTGAATTCAAAACCATTTGTATTCCAATATAATTGTTTCTAATATATGAAAATGTTGGTAGAATTCAATTTTAGTAACATATGAACTAGATCACCAGACAAGATCCAGGCTGGAATGTGGTAGGTCCTCTGGAATTGGTTTCCAATATAAACAAAGCCCCACTTTCTAACCCCACATTTTTCCCAGTCAGGCATAAACAGATCTTGCTCCACTTCCCCACATCTACAAAGCATGTCAGTGGGTTTAACAAGTTGCCATAGCAATTTCATCCTCTACAGGAATTTTGAAAAGGGTTGCCAGCTTTGGTTGAAGACATTTCTGGAAATGTAATCACTTCAAGTTGTGGTCTAATAATGCCTTATCACATGGGTCTTAATCAGGCCTCAATTCATTACTTTTCATCTCCCCCGTTATTCCTCAGTCTCTATACTCTGAAAATCCCAACTCCTCATTCTATTCACTGAAGCTCCTATTTTCCTTTCTACTTCCTATTTTCTCACATGGGATTTAGGGTAAGCAAGCCAATTAGATACAAAATTGGCTTGAAGGTAAGAAACAGAGGGTGATGGCAGTTTTTTTAAGACTGGCAGACTGTAACATTTGGTGCACCATAGGGATCGTGGCTGGTTCAAAAGTCATGTTAATGTTTTTTGTATGTGAATGGAGGTGGCATGGTTAGAGAGCTTGGAGATTACACTAAAATTGGTGGTGTGACGGCTAATGAAGAAGGTTATCTATGATAACGAAAGGATCTGGATCAACTGTGCCAATGAGTAAGGAATAGCAGTTGAAGTTTAATTTAGCATTTTGTTTGGATAAACCAGAGCATAAATCCTTGAACATTTTTTGTTCCTTTTCAGTTTAATGACATGTTCCAACAGCAGGACCACTGGAACTGTATGCAATACTCCAAATATGACCTTATCAACATCTTGTTTAGCTGTAGCATGACATCTCATCTCCTATACTCAGTACCTGACTGAGGAAGGGCAAGCATACTAATTGCCTTCTTCATCACCTTGTCCATATGTGCTGCTCTTCGTGTAACTAAGTACCAGAACTGCTAGACCTCTTTGTTCTGCAACACTCGCCAGGGCCCTAACATTTACTTTGTAAGTCCATTTGGAAGGTGAATGATCAGTCTTTTTCCCAAGGTAGGGTATCACTAGAGATTATAGATTTAAGATGTGAGGGGAGTGATTTCAGACCCGAGAGGTAATGTTTTCACATGGCATGTGTACATAGAACAAACTGCCAGCAGAAATGGGGGAGGCGGGTACAGTTCCAACATTTAAAAGACACTTACATAGATATATAGATACGAAAGGTTGGGAGGGATATGGGCTAGGCATAGGCAAATGGGACCAGCTTGTTTAGTCAACTTGCTTGGCATGGACAAGTATGACCTGTTTCCATGCTAAACTGCTTCATGACATGATTAATTTATTTACCATCTTTTCCCCAGTAAAGATGAGATACTGATGACTTTGTTTCACTCCCTGAGACCTAATTCCTTGCACCCCATTTACACACAGCTTCCATTCCATAATCTCCATCTCATCACTATTTTGCAGTCTGTATCTCCTTCTCAGTTCCCATTTCTCAGTTCATATTCCATCTCACATTCTTCTATCCCCTAATGTTATGGAAAGTTGATCTGTTTGCCTTGAGCCTCGTGCACATATGATACTGCTGTGAGAGCATGATAAATGGGCTGCAGTTCTGACTGGAGTGAGGTTTCAGTCTTGCCGGGTAAGATGCTGAATAGTGTGCCCTAAAATGATTTACTATCCAAATAAATTATAGCAAATGAATGGTAATTAATGTATTCCACATATTGCATAGTAGTCCGGAAGCATTTTTTAATATCCAAGATGAAGTTAGTTCGAGTTCTGCAGATACCATTGGTTCTTAAGAGTGCATGATTTACTTTATGTCAGATACTTTAAGTATAGATGACTACCTCCTCTATACATAACTAAAACTCTGATCTTGGGCTCTTCCGGTTTGCATGGTTTTCTATTTGCGCAAAAACAACATGATAGCACTAAGATTTTTCGCCACCTTACTATTCTCCTGTGCTGCAAGTGCAACAAGTTTTGTTCTAATCAATGGTATATTTTAAAAGTTATTAAGGTTTAAAAATCTTAAAAACCGCGCATGTGCTGATTGGTCTCTTCTCTTGTTAGTTAGCGCCACGCAGATTGGTCTCCTCTCCTGTCAGTCAACGTCATGGCCGGGACAGCGAAGCCCCCTCCTGCACCATGGCCTCTCCCACCTCACTCACAAATTCCTTTCTCCCCTCATCACAGTAACCTGGTTACCATCTCCCCCACCACCGGCGGAGGCTGCGAGGGCGGGTGTTCAGTGGAGGCCCTGGTCCCGTCTCTCTTTCCCTCACTCACCCCTCTCCCACGTCCGCTCTCTGCGGCAATGGTGGTTCCGTCTACCCTTCCCCCCCGGATGAATGGCTGCGACCGTCCGTTTCCTCCTCCGACGCCGCTGCGGTAACTCACCCTCATGGCCCTCTCGGAGGAGATATTCTCCACCAGCTCGTCGAAAATCGGGGTGCCCGCCGTGACCAGCACCGACTCCACCCACCCCCTCCTCCCGGCAGTGGCAGCGAGCAGGCAGGCAGGTAGGCGGGTGGGCAGGGCAGGGACGGGCCAAGTGGCAACAGCGGGCGGTCGGACAGGACGGGGATGGGCCGAGCGGCGGCTGAGCTGGAGTGGGCAGAGGGAGGGAGGGAGGGTTGCAGGGTGGCCGAGCAGTTTGCTCGGAGTTTGAGTAACACACACACACACACACACACACACACACACACACACACACACACACACACACACACACACACACACACACACACACACACTCCTGGGGAAGTGAAGAGGGAGAATGGGGGAATTGAGGGAGAGAAGGGGGTAGGGAGGGAGAGAGAGTAAAGTGGGGGAGGTGAGGAGGGAGTATGGTGGAGAAGGGGGAATAGAGGGAGAGGAGGGAGGAGTGGGGGAGGTAGGGAGTGGGGAATAGAGGGGCAGGGGGGCAGTGGTGGAGGTCAGGAGGGATAGTGGGGGGGGGATAGGGGAGGTGATGAGTGGGGATAGAGGGATAGGAGGGGGTAGGGAGGAGAGAGGTTATGGAGGGGAGGGAAGGAGTGACTGAGGGTAGGGGAAAGGAGAGGTGAGGGAGGAATTGGGGGAGGGCAGGAGGAGAGGGGAAAGAAGAGGGAGGGCGTAGAGGAGGGGGAGGGAGTGCTGTGGGATGATGGGAAATGAGCCGTGCCTGCGCAGTTGGGGGCTATGAGTGAGTGGTGGAATATAGCATTGGGGGAACGGGTGAGTGGTGGAATATTTTGTTGGGGGAGCAGACCCAACGGTTAAAGCTCTTATCCAGGTCTTGATAAATGCTGTGGTTTTAGAGAGACTATCTTGAGGATAGGATATTGTAATGAAAATCGTGTCTGCTTCAGTTGATTATTTGGATATTTGTAAATGCATGACAAAGCATTATACTTTGCTTGATTTCTTGACAGCAAAACACAATGAATAAAAAATAATTAAATGTGGCATCAGCTGATGGTCAGACCACTTACGGTCGAACCCTCATCAGTGGCTACGAGGGCTGTCACATGACGTCATGGGTTTAGGGGAATGTCCTGCTACATAAGCAGATATCATCTGGAGATTATGGGTCGACAGGTAGCTGAGTTCAATCCAACACCCTCGCTCAGCTACAGCAGCAATGACAATATGTTAGAGGACCAAACTTGCATGTACATTAACCATGTAATGTCTGAATAAAGCAGCTGTTTGTTCACCACGTTTGATGCCGCTACATAATGTGATTTTATAAATTACACCCGAGTTATTTCACGTTTTGTGTCTGATCATCTTATACACTTTCAAATCAACGCTTTAATATAGGTATCCTCGAAGTACTACATTGCATCTTGATCGAAAGTCCTGAAGCACTAAATGTGATTAAAGAATGCCACATCAAATCTATTATTTCATTACTGGATAAACATGGACGCAATCACAAGGTGTGTACAAGTTAATCAATTAACAATGAATAAGTATTTTGCTACTAGCTAGAATGAATTGCAAATGGTGTCATAATTTCACATACAAATCTAACTATTTCCCATGTACATTTTCAGTAGATATTGGCAAAATACTTTCTAAATAATTAAAGATATTGAAGTAAATTGAGAGGGAAGAGTTTGTGGGGTGGAGCTGGCTTCCTCTGCCAAAAGCCTGCTCCCTAATATTAGTGAATAATGAATCCCCCAGACAACTAGTTTTCTGTCACTGTGGCAAGTTGTATGGATAGACTGATGTGTCTGACTCCACAGATGTGGCCACACTTGTGAGCCCAGTCTTGGTTTCCTAGATTGCACCCATTAATTAATTATTTTAAATCATAGACAAATTCCTGACTATTCTGGCATCCCCTTTGCCAAAGTTACAATGGGATTGTGGTGGAAAGAGAATCGATTTTGAGGCAATTGAAAACAGTAGGGCTCTTTATAAAAGATGATTTAACGACACAAAAATACTCTATTTGCTGGGACCATTAGCTGGAAATACATTTTCCTGCTTTATTAGCTCAGGTGATGTAACCCACATGGTTGCTTCCCACTGAAATGAAAATTAACTCCAGGATTTCTTGGGGGAAGGTGGGCCAAATCAGTGGATGCCCATTGATGTGTTCCAACACTCACAATAGAAGAGAAAGCCAAGTATTTTTTTAGTCTTAAAATTGCATCCTGCCAGCTGACTTTCTGATGCATGTATGGAATTATATACAATTGGCACTGTAGTTCTTCCACACACTATTGCATACTGTTCGGATCATGTCATCTGTTGCTCTGTTTAGGTGCTGGACCTGCTATGCTCTCTGTGTGTGTGCAATGGTGTTGCTATACGAGTTAATCAGAACCTGATATGTGACAATCTGCTACCCCGTCGTGATTTACTTCTGCAAACTCGCATGGTTAACAATGTAGCAAGGTAATGTATATTATACTAATTTAACAAAGGAACTGATGTATATCATCTTTTACTTGTTTTATATGTGTTTAAACTATTAAACATTGCAATCTTCTCCATTTCATTATGTTGCCTTCACTCCATGATATGCACGTGGTAAATGGATGCTCTCTGCATAAACAATCTCTCTTCCCCATGGCTAGGGTATTTGGCTTTGGTAAGGATTAATGAATCCAATCATATTTGTATCATCTGTTCAAATACCATTCTGACTGCCACTGAATTGCTTGATTTGACATAGTATTTCTCTGCAATAAGTCTAAATTCTTTTCACTGCTTTGATCAAATAAATAAAATCTCAATAATTTCCTCTGACATTTTTTTACTTAAAATGAAGCACACCATTTAATAAATAAAAATGAAGCTAGAACTCTCAGGCAAAGGTGTAAATGAGATAGATATTAACACATAATTTATAGGTTCTAATTCGAACTAATTAGAAAGTAGTTGCACTGTGGACAGATTTCCTTTCTTCTGCAGTTAGCCATCAGTGTCAAGGAGGAATACAAGGTGAAATGTCTAGGATATACAAATTTACAGGAAACAGTGGAACTCTCAGTTGGCAAAAGAACTGAATATCAACCATCTGCCCATCCTATTCCACTGGGCATACTTAGTTTAAAGTTGTTCCCATGATAATTCAAAAATAAATGAATGGGTACATGCTGATCTTTTTAAAACATGCCTTAACTAAAATGTTGGACAGAACGTTAGGTTTTTGTAATTTAACTGGACATGTTATACATTAGTTCATAAAATTTCCTGATCTAAATGCAATACTTGATTACCATTTCAAACTGTTCATTCTTTCTGTTTTACAGCATCAGGCCCAACATATTCCTGAGAACTAGTGAAGGTTCAGCGCAGTACAAGAAATGGTATTATGAACTGGCCGTTGATCATGTCAATCCCTTTTTGACTGCGAATCCTATTCACTTGCGTGTTGGCTGGGCATCCGCAAAGGGTTACGCTCCCTATCCTGGAGGTGGAGAGGGATGGGGAGGAAATGGTGTGGGTGATGATCTTTATTCTTATGGATTTGATGGACTTCATTTGTGGTCAGGTTAGTAACTGCACAAAAATATCTCGGCTAAATATTAATTATATTTTTAAGGAATTCCTTTCTATTTTGCATATTGATAAAACTAATAATTAATTAATAATTTGGGATCAGTGTATTATGATTTTTTTTTTTATAACCATGAATGTCTTGGTATCTACAGTATCAAGTCTAGTTTGTGTTTTCTAAGTTCTTTGACCGTAAGAGTATTATGCAATAAAATTAATTGGCCCATGAATTCCTGCGTCAGAAGAGTCACAAATTTAATTCTGCCTGGGAGAATTAAATTGGGAAACAATGTCCTAGAATTTTGCCACTTTCAGAATTCCCCATGACCTTCCATCGTGGGGAGTTATTATTTTTGACGCTTCGAATGAGCCACGTCTATATCAGAGCTGCAGATGCAAAAGGTCTTTATTCAGCACAAGAAGCAAATGGGCAGAGGAGACCTGATGACAGAATCTCCTGGAGAATCATTTAGTGGAATATCTCTGAACTTAAATCACATGAAGCTTTTGTTTCCTTTAAACATAAAGATAACAGCAGATAGTTGTATTTATTGTCAATAGTTATAATAATGCTATTTACTTTAGTATCTTTCTGTGCAGATGAGTGGTTCAGTAGCATATCTTAACTGATAAGAACACCTATAAATATTCAAGCATCTTTGTTGGGAATCAAGGCACATTTTACCATTGTATTGTGGAATGGCTCTCTGGAAACAAACATCCCAAATCTCAGTTTTAAAGAAAATTTGTATTTGACCATGGCAAACAAGCAGGTCTCTGAAACATTGATGTTATCCAATGGATTTTGGACAGATTTCCTTTCCCATTTGTCTGTACATATCAGAATGTGTCATGTTAGTTTCCACCTTTTATCCCTTTATCGTTTCCTGCTATGACCTGTAACCTTGATCTGGTGTCCACTTAGTCATTGCTTTTAATTACATAAACAAAAGTTCACCAACGCACACAGTAAGTGAATGGTGGTGGTGGTGGAAATGGTTGACCTTGTCTGGGGTATCATTTAATGCACAGGAGTTGCATTCACAAATGAGGCAGCAGCGCTCATTGTAAGGATTGCCATAGTATAAATGTTCTTTGGGTGATTAGTCAGAAGACATCATGCACATTTGTACCCGAGTAGCTATTATGAAACATTTAATCTGTGATCCTCAAATATGCCTCCAGTCTAATATGAATAAATACATTATAAAGATCAGTACATAGTAAAGCAGTTCTTTTTTTGAACACATTGTTCCCATATTCGGTTGAGGCAATGCACATGAGTTCTAAAGCTATTTGGGTTAACTGGGGATAGAGTTGGACTAAGTTTATCAAGGAAATACCTGTTTGTGTTTCTGGTTTGGAGTATGTTAGCTATAAAGAGAGGTTGGACAAACTTGGATGTTTTCCCTGGAGTGTTGGAGGCTGAAGATTTACCTGATAGAAATATGTAAAATTATGAGAGGCATAGATAGGGTAGTCGGTCTATTTTTTCCAAGTGCAAATATCAAATACTAGGAGGCATAGTTTTTTAGTGACAGCAGAAAAGTTTAAAGGAGATTTGCAAGGCATTTAGACAGGCACATTAACTGGCGGGGAGAATAGGGGTATAGACCATGTACAGGCAGATGGCATTAGTTTAGATGGCATCATAGTTGGCGCAGAACTGGTGAGTCAAAGGCCTGTTCCTATACTGTACTGTTCATAAGATACATGGATACATAGATACATCGACAATAGGTGCAGGAATAGGCCATTCAGCCCTTCAATCCAGCACCGCCATTCAATGTGATCATGGCTGATCATCCACAATTAGTACCCCGTTCCTGCCTTCTCCCCATACCCCTTGATTTGCTACCCCTAAGAGCTCTATCTAACACTTTTGAATGCATCCAGTGAATCGGCCTCCACTGCCTTCTGAAGCAGAGAATTCCACAAATTCACAACTGTGTGAAAAGGTTTTTCCTCATCTCAGTTCTAAATGGCCTACCCCTTATTCTTATACTGTGGCCTCTGGTTCTGGACTCCCCCAACATCACGAACGTGTTTCCTGCATCTAGCATGTCCAATCCCTTCATAATTTTATATGTTTCTATAAGATATCCTCTCATCCTTCTAAATTCCAGTGAATAAACCCCAGTCACTCCATTCTTTATTCATATAACAGTCCCGCTATCTCAGGAATTAACCTCGTGAACCTACGCTGCATTCCCTCAATAGCAAGAATATCCTTCCTCAAATTAGACCAAAACTGCACACAATACTCCAGGTGTGGTCTCGCCAGGGCCCTGTACAACTGCAGAAGGACCTATTTGCTCCTATACTCAACTCCTCGCGTTATGAAGGCCAACATACCATTAGCTTTCTTCACTGCTATTGTACCTGCATGCTTACTTTCAGTGACTAATGTACAAGGACACCCAGATCTCGTTGTACTTCCCCTTTTCCTAACCTGATACCATTCAGATAATAATCTGCCTTCCTGTTCTTGTCACCAAAGTGGATAACCTCACATTTATCCACATTATACTGCATCTGCCATGCATCTGCCCACACCCAACCTGTCCAAATCACCCTGCTTCATCATAGCATCCTCTTCACAGTTCACACTGCCACCCAGATTTGTGTCATCTGCAAATTTGCTAATGTTACTAATCATAAAATCATAAATGATAGTAGAATTAGGCCATTCAATCATGGTTGATTTATCTCTCCTAACCCCATTCTCCTTCTCCCCATAACCTCTGACACCCGTACTAATCAAGAAACTACTGTTCTATGAACTATAATTATAAATAATAAAAGCCTGCACTTGGTTTTCCGTAATCCATTGTTTTCAGCTCAATTTCAGTGAAAATTACACTTCGGTGCACAAATGTTTTGATTATTGTATTGATACTCCATTATCAATAGTTTGATATGCGTATTGTTTATTATCTTGCATAATAGGTCGAGTATCAAGGTCTGTGTCATCACCTAATCAACATATACTGAATGGCGATGATGTAGTTAGTTGTTGCCTGGATTTAGGTATTCCAAGTATTTCCTTCCGCATTAATGGACAGCCAGTACAAGGAATGTTTGAGAGCTTCAATACCGATGGGCTGTTCTTCCCGGTGGTCAGCTTTTCTGCGGGTGCCAAGTAAGTTTATCACCCCATTAGTGCCGTGATACTTAATTTTGGTTCTGATATTGCCATATTTTAGAATTGGTCACCAGCCAGTCTTTTGAAACTGGGGAATATAAAGTGAATTTGTTCTAAATAGGTTAATTATGCCATATCTTAGCCCCAGCAAATATCGGTTTCAAAGTCCACATTTTCTATAATTTGTAGACCAACTGTCATGTTATAAAATTGGGCCTCGAGCAGAGAATTGGAGTTTGTGCAGAGCAGCTTGATTTTTTCATGTAGCACTATTGCAAGTATATTCAAGAATAATTTATATGCATAACTTACAAATGTTTCTCTGGGTATTCATCCGGGCAGTGTGCTTCATCAGTGACCTCTTTGTTCTGCTGGGATCCAATTGAGAGAGGGGGTGGGGGGGGGGCGGGGGGGTGGTGGTAAGTGAGCAGGGCGGTTGGGATGCAGGGCGTGCGGCTTTGGTATGATTGGCAAAACATTCAGGTATAGAGTGCGGAGAGTTTCAACATTTTTATTGTGTGAGGAGCAGTTGATATTTTGGTGTGCTGCCTGAGGATGGCACACCATGTTGCAACTGTACAACCCACTGGTGAGACTTGCCCAGCTTTGGGAAGATGTCAGTAAGCTAGAAAGGGTGCAAACACTGGGCTGCATAATGGCACAGCTGGTAGAGTTGCTGCCTCACAGCACCAGAGACCCAGGTCCAATGTTGGCTGTGTGGAGTTTGCACGTTCTCCTTGTGACCGCGTGGGCTTTTTCCGGGTGCTCCAGATTCCTCTCACATCCCAAAGACACATGGGTTGTAAGATAATTGGCTGCTGTATATTTTCCCTCGTGTGCAGAGTGTGATGAGAAAGTGAGATGACATAGAACTAGTATGAATGGGCGACTAATGCAAGTGTGGACTTGGTGAGCCAAAGGGCCTGTTTCTATGCTGTATCTTTAAACTGAACAAAAAGATTGATGAAAATGTTATTGGGACTGATGGGCTTGAGTTAAAAGAAGAGAGCGTTTAGGCTGGGACATTTTACACTGGAGCATAGGAGATTGAAGGATGACCATACAAAGGTAAATAAAATCATGAAGTGCATAGATAAGGTGAATGATCAGAGACCTTTTACAAGGTAGGGAAGTCTAAAACTAAAAGGCAGCGATTCAAGGTAAAATAAGTAAGATATAGAAGGGACCTGAGGGGAAATCTTTTCGCACAGTATTTAGGGAGTATATGGAATGAGTTGCCTGAGGAATCTGTAGAGGTAGGTAAAATTAAAATACTTAAGAGACATTGGCCCAGATACATGGATAGAAAAAGTTGAGAGGGATATGGGCCAAACACATGGGCAAATGGGATTAGCTCCGGTAGACATCTTAGGTGGCCTGGGTGAATTTGGCCTGTTTCCATGCTATGTAACTCTATGACTCTAATGACTCTGTGAAGAAGCAATGATTTTTTTGTCTTGATTGTCTCAATTTGAAAATATTTATCATTTTGCGTCAAAAATAAATAAACAATTAACGGCAGTTTTTAATTGTTTTTATGTTAAACAATTATAAATTGTTGGCAATGCTTAAAGGCAAAATACATTTGGACTGCTTTTTCGTAAATATACATTTTCTCTTGTTTACGTCTGGGGGAAATGCTCAGCTATTTACAATATATATTAATGATCTGGATGAGGGAATTGAAGGCAATATCTCCAAGTTTGCGGATGACACTAAGCTGGGGGGCAGTGTTAGCTGTGAGGAGGATGCTAGGAGACTGCAAGGTGAGTTGGATAGGCTGGGTGAGTGGGCAAATGTTTGGCAGATGCAGTATAATGTGGATAAATGTGAGGTTATCCATTTTGGTGGCAAAAACAGGAAAGCAGACTATTATCTAAATGGTGGCCGACTAGGAAAAGGGGAGATGCAGCGAGACCTGGGTGTCATGGTACACCAGTCATTGAAAGTAGGCATGCAGGTGCAGCAGGCAGTGAAGAAAGCAAATGATATGTTAGCTTTCATAGCAAAAGGATTTGAGTATAGGAGCAGGGAGGTTCTACTGCAGTTGTACAGGGTCTTGGTGAGACCACACCTGGAGTATTGCGTACAGTTTTGGTCTCCAAATCTGAGGAAGGACATTATTGCCATAGAGGGAGTGCAGAGAAGGTTCACCAGACTGATTCATGGGATGTCAGGACTGTCTTATGAAGAAAGACTGGATAGACTTGGTTTATACTCTCTAGAATTTAGGAGATTGAGAGGGGATCTTATAGAAACGTATAAAATTCTTAAGCGGTTGGACAGGCTAGATGCAGGAAGATTGCTCCCGATGTTGGGGAAGTCCAGGACAAGGGGTCACAGCTTAAGGATAAGGGGGAAATCCTATAAAACCGAGATGAGAAGAACTTTTTTCACACAGAGAGTGGTGAATCTCTGGAACTCTCTGCCACAGAGGGTAGTCGAGGCCAGTTCATTGGCTATATTTAAGAGGGAGTTAGATGTGGCCCTTGTGGCTAAGGGGATCAGAGGGTATGGAGAGAAGGCAGGTACGGGATACTGAGTTGGATGATCAGCCATGATCATATTGAATGGCGGTGCAGGCTCGAAGGGCCGAATGGCCTACTCCTGCACCTAATTTCTATGTTTCTAAAAGTAAATGAGATTCTGTCCGATTGTGTTACATGGCCAATGGAAATGATGCGAGCAACAATGAATTTCGGATTTTCCCACTTTACTGTAGGAGAGCCTGAAGGGAAAAGACCGGCTGTGAGACACAACCCAAAATTTGAGGATCAATGAGTCACAGAATGGCCAAAAAAGCTGCATAGCAGCAGTTGGATAAATGCTGTTCCTCCATCAAGCAGGAGTTACTGATCCTCTCATACAAGAAACAATTTGTTATGTTCTCAAACAAAATCACAAACTTTCTGTGCCGATATCTATTTCCACTGATTCTGCCTTATTTTCTGTACTAGGTTCTACGAGGGTATGCCTGTACTTGATAACTACTCAAACTATTCTTGTAATTGTTGACACAACGATGGCCTCTCTGCACCCACAACAAGCACACAGTACACTCACAGTACACTACCACAACAGAGGGAACACAGTGATGAGGGGTGGTGAAATATATTGCATATGACTGGTGGGTTTGTAATTCAAATCCTTTTCTGTTATTTTTCTTTCAAGAGTACGTTTTTTGATTGGTGGTCATCATGGAGATTTTAGGTTTTTGCCTCCTCCTGGATATGCACCCTGCTATGAGGCACTACTACCAAAGGAAAAACTGAGATTGGAACCAATCAAAGAGTACAAGCGAGATTATGATGGCGTTCGAGATTTAATAGGAACTCCATGTCATCTTTCCCAAGCCTCCTTCATCCCAAAACCAGTAGATACCTGCCAGGTACTTAAACCTCCTCAAATATATGGTAGTGAATAAATTGTTACAATGTTGTGCATTTTAGCAAAATAATCAAATAGTGTTTATTTGTGGTTCATAAATTAAATATGAATGAGAATTGTTCATTAACAAATGACCATCTTTAATAGCTTGTAGTCGTGAGAAAAATCCTTGTTTGGTGTGAATATTCTCCTTTATTCAAGTTATGCAATTGGATAACTTGACCTAATTTACATTGCACGTCTAATGAAAGTGCAGAAAGGATTCTATGAGCCACATTCAGGATATCTGATTATTTAATGGGTACTGACTACATTGCTGCTCAATTGCTGAATCTGAAATTGGACAGGACTCAATTATAGAGTACTTGTGAATAAAGTAATTTACTAAAAGCAATGTCGTTTCAGTGTCAGGCAGTAGTTTATTGATAAGTTTTGATGACTGAAGCTACTCTCATGACAATGATTATTTTTGTTTAGAAATACTAATGCTACAGATTCAAAGTGAGATTCTAGTGAAAGTCTTAAAGAAGACAGACCTGCTGACCATCAAACTATCTTCTCCAATATACTTAGTAAAAATCCAACTTTGAAACATAAACTGATAAAAAAATATGACAGCTTTATTTTATCATATATGGGTTGTGAACTTCAGTGACTTCAATGCCAAAATTAACTGTCCAACCCAAGTTGCTGATATACGTCAAACCCAGTAAGGATGAGAGATTGTCATCCTTGGCGTACATACATGAACCTCGGGTTTTTACAGCAGTACACTAATTTCATGGTTACTGTTTTCACATTCTCTAAACTTATATTAATGTTCCAAATTTATTCAATGACGTCATTAACTTCCCTGGATGTTGAATTCATGGCTAGAATTCATTGGTGTATCTGTCGAAACCATTGCAGAACTAACCACTGTATTGTCATTCAATCAAAAACAATATGAACAGGATAGTACTATGTACAACTTTTCCACCTTTTGATTTGGCTTGTAAGGTACTCAGCAAATACAAATAATGTTCAACTATCTATTATAGTTTTTAATTAAATGGATAATTTTCAGTAGTGTAGTTTCAATTATAACTTCTGTATTTTCTATCATATTTAAATCTCTAATTCCGTGATCTTAAGATATTATTTGAAAGTAATGATAATTTAAGTTGAGAAGTTATTTTTGGAACACTGGTCTTTAATCTTTTCTAACATCCTTTTCTTGCACTACTGTTTTGTAAACGTTTTTGAGGGAGACCCAGTCTCCCTCAAAAACATATGTATTTGAATACATATCTCCAAATCTTGATTAATTCTGAATGAAAATAAAAATTCTACAAGGGAAAATTGTTGCGATGGCCCATGCTTAGTATTTTAGAATAACACTACAGTCAATTGTTTCTTTTATTCAGATTGTTTTACCTTCACACCTTGAGAAAGTCCAGAGCAAATTGGCCGAAAACATTCATGAACTTTGGGCAACAAACAAGATTGAGCTTGGCTGGACATATGGGAAGGTAATAAAATGACCTAACTGGGATAACTTGATACATTCATTCTCCTGAAAGAGAATTCTGTCCATTAGATATTACATTAGAGGCTAGAGTGCTGGAATCTAACCAGAAATAAAATGCAGAGCTGAAAAATGTGATGGTAAATTATAAAATGATGCTATGTGGAAAGTTACTAACAAAATGATATCAACATATATGATAAATAATCGCTGGTTATTTTAATCACCATTTGATATTGTGGAATAATAATTATGAATTTTATAAGGGACTGCTTTTAAAGCTTTGTTATCTAACTGCAGGTGACAAAGAGGGCAATGACATAGTTGTGTTTTTTGCTCTCAAAGATCACCTGCAACTTTGGAATCGCAAGATTCTTGTCCAGCAAAGAAGCTCTACTACTTTTGCCCTACTGTGAAACATAACGATACAATTTTATTTCTAAAGGTGCAGATTGCAGTACATCAAGATATCTATAATGGCTTACATGGAATTCATAAAAATAATTGTGGAAATAAATAACCAAATTTATTTCAGATTTATATTGTTTAGTGATATTTTAAAATCTAATATTGTCAGAAATGTTTTTTAATTATGCCTTTGAAAAGCAGTATGAAATATTTTATAACTAGAAGGTATAATTTGTTGTTCAAAACATATGATTATCTAAATTTAATATTGCGTGAGGTCTATGTGATCGCAAATGAAAAGATAATTTTCATGATATGCTTTCTGGAATGCCATATTTATCTTGGTAGTTAAATGTTCAAAAGACATAACTATCTTTTTGATAATCGGTAATCGATTAAATATGTCATTTTGTTTAAAAGCTAGGCATCCTCACCTCTAAAAGTGAAAATTGAAAATGTAATACATACGATGATATATTGCATGAGGTGGGTTTAGTTTAGTTAAGAAACCGCATGGAAGCAGGCCCTTCAGCCCACCAAGTCCACCCCAGCCATCGATCACTCATTCACGTACTAGTTCTACACTATTCCACTTTCTCATATACCCGCCCTATATTAAGGGCAGTTAACAGAGACCTGTTATCTTACAAACCCACATGTCTTTGGGATGTGGGAGGTAACGGAGCACCTGGAGGAAATCCTCAAGGTCACAGGGGGAACGCGCAAACTCCACATGATATAACGGGACTGTATTTTCTAGAGTTTGGAGAAGAGTGGAATCTTACCGAAACAAATAGAATTTTTCAGTTCAGTTTATTTTATAGTCACATGGTACAATGAAAAGCTGTTTGTTGCGTGCTATCCATTCACAGAAAGACAATACATGATTACAATTGAGCCATTTTCAGGGTAAAGAGGGAATACGGGGATAATAATGTTTAGTGTAAGGTAAAGCCAGTCCAATCAAAGATAGTCCGAGGGTCACTAATGAGGTAGATAGTAGTTCAGGACTGCTCTCTAGTTTTAAAGGGCTTGACACATGGAATGGTGACTGAGGAATCTTGGGCTACAGGGCACAGTTTTAGAAAATGGGGTAGGCTGTTTGGGACTGAGATGAGAAATTTCTAAATGTTTTCATTTGGAGAGTGGTGCATTTTGCAATTCTGTACAATGGAGGACAATTTCCCTTCTGGGATAAATAAATAAAGTTCTAGGGAGGTAGACACAAATGCTGGAGTAACTCAGCGGGATAGGCAGCATCTCTGGAGAGAACGAATGGGTGACAATTTGGATCGAGACCCTTCTTCAGACCCTTCTCTCTCTGACGAGAGTTCAGTCTACTTTGATAAAGTTCTACGGAGACTGGGTCATTGCATTTATTCAAACACAGGTTGAAAGAAGGTTCCCTTATGGACATGAAGGAAATCAATGGATAAGGGGAAAGTGCTGGAATATGCCACTGATGTAGAAGAACAGTTATCATTTCAATGAATTACAGAGCAAGTTCAAAAGGCTAGTACTTTGATATATTGTTTTTATGATCTTAAATAGCCTTTATCCTCCCCATAATATCAGTATTTATGGTTACTTTTGTTTTAGATCTATTATCATTTGTTGTGGAAATGCAATATCCAAAAATGTACTTCTGGCCAGCACTGGAAACCGAGAAGTCTACTAGCACAATGTGATATAGTTGAGCAAAACGCAAAGTGCTAGAGAACTTCAGGGGATCAGGCAGCATCTTTGGGGGTAATGGACAGATGATGTCTCGGGTTGAAAATTAGATTGGTGCATTATGCAATCAAACGGGCTTCACGTGATCGGTCAATGCAATTAGTTTTCTGCATATGTCACTGTCAGTGGAGGATATAATGAACAAATTAGGAGAAATTAGCTTTTGAGCAGGCAAGCTTTTTTATTTTTGACAATATTCTCAGAGAAAAGAGTGGGGAATCCTCAGCAGCTGGTAGTTCTGATGAAGAATTCAACTGTTTGTAAACTCTGGCATAACTTAGTTTATTGTCACGTGTACCGAGGTACAGTGAAAAGCTTTTTTGTTGCGTGCTAGCCAGTCAGCAGAAAGACAATACATGATTACAATCGATCCATTAGTGTGTAGATACATGATAAGGGATATATGATAAGGCATAGTGTACAACCAGCAGAGCTGCTCCCTCTTACCTCCAATTAACTAAATGCAATTCTAACCGCTGGTGCTGTTTGTTGGATTTTGCACATTCTCCCAGTTCCCCCTAAGTGCTCCGGATTCCTCCCACAACCAACAGACATAATGATTTGTGGGCTAATTACCTCTGTAAATTGCACATGGTGTTGTGAATAACAGAATCTGGAGAGAGTTGATGGGAATATGGGGTGCAGAAAAGGAGATTTGTATCAATGGATGCTTGATCAATGTTCTGCGTTGACTCAGTTAGCTGAAGGATTTATTTCTGTGTTACACAATTCCATAATATATGGTTTGGTGTATTATGTCCCAATGTTTGTTCCTGGTCTAACTTCTAACTGGTAAAAGTGTCAAAACAAAGCTAATTCCTTCCCTTCAACTTGAAAATACAACTAAAAATGAATTTAATTTGTCAGGACCAATCCATGGAGCAAACATTTAGTTGCGCTAGAGGGACAAATCAATTAAAGCAACATAATCTACCTCCTATCATGTTGCATTAAATTGCATTGAATTGTTTATCAGTCCTTAAGTGATATTAAAAATAGCCAGACATTAAATATCATTGGCATATTATTACCATGCTCGAGGTAACAGAGACCAGCTGCACCACGGTGATTTTATTTTAATCTAAAGTGTTACTGTGTGCAATAGTAGTTCTGTCTGCTAATTCGGCTATAATGATTTTAAATATAAAATAAGATTCAATTGGTAAAATGGAATAGAGGTTTGCTTATCATGTATATGTCGTTTATAATGAATCAGATGCATTAAAAAAAAAAACCTTGTGAATGTTGTTTATAATTGACATGGAAAGCAATCTGGTGACTCATTAATAACAAAGGTTATAATTTATAGATGACACAATGCCTTTTAAATAGGAACTGGATTGACGTACGAATTGCAGCCTGATTCCAGTTGCATCATGCTGACCCATTTTTTATAGTGTCGTCAATTTTGCTTGCGTTATTTTGCATTAAAACAACATTTTTTAGTTATTTTATATTTCACAGTGGCACTACAATGTAATACTCATATTGTAACAGTAGCAAGTATATGCAATTATGAAAACAGATCACTGGCAGAGGGATATTGAAGTTCGAAACAGCAAATGAAATTCTATACTTTCCTGATCCCACAAAATTTATGAGGAGAATGGACCAGCTGAGATAGGCAATGCGTTTAAAATATATACTATAGAAATGTGCATTATGAGGAATTTGATCTGCCATACAATCATACCAATAAAAAGCAACAAGACACACAAAATATATTTTAACATAAACATCCACCCCAGTGACTCCACCACATCCCTCACTGTGATGGAAGGTGAAAAAATGTTCAATCTCTTCCCTTCTTTGTTCTCCCACGTTCGGGTGCCTCGAGCCGCCCGCTGACGGGACGATCTTGGCTCCCGTAGCGATTTTGAAGCTTCCCAACATCAGTCTCTACCCGAGACTGCAAGCTCCTCGATGTTGAAATCCGCAGGCTGGAGCATCGATCCCAGGCAAGGGATTGCATACTCCGATGGTAAGTTCACGGCTCCACGGTGGGGCTTAAAGTCAGTCACGAGCAAGGCCGCCAGCTCCATGATGTTAGGCTGTAGAATGACCGGAGAGATCCGGAAAAAATAATCGCATCTCCGGCAAGGTAAGAGATTGAAAAAATGTTTCCCCCCATCCCCCTCCCGCACACCCCACATAAAACAAACCAGAGAACATTAAGACAAACTTTTTAAAACACAGTAAATATAACAAAAAAAACTAAAGACAGACAGACCAGTGGCGATAAACAGCTTTTGGAAAGCTCTATTTTACTTGCAAACATCTCTCAAAGATGAGGAATTGTTATCCATTTATTTTGTTTATATGAATGGGCATAAGGTCTCAGCTACGAAGATGCTACCAATGAAACGTGATCAACAAAATTTCAGTCAGTTCTTTAATTTAAATTTCTTCAGTTTATTGGGATTTTTTTTAAATAATTTGTTTTTCCAGGAAAACAAATGAATAATTGACCTTGATGGCTTGTATGTTACACAGTATAAAATAACACATTCTGTAATCACTCTTGAGCAGTGTTACAGATGTTCTCCCACCTATTTCATCTTTTCCTTATGTAATTCTTCATACTGCATCTGACTCGACATCATTTTCTTAGTAGTTGGACTATATTATCAGAATCTGATTGCCTAATGAAGTACCCTTTACCCATTACTTTACCCATATCCCAGATACTTTAATTCCGTTGCTGCAAGTATCTCAGCTCATACTTCTAGAAATCATGCCTACAAAAATAACCACCTCTATCAGATGCCAATGGGTTCACTCTTTGAGCAATTAATGTTCTGTTGCTTTTTTAACTTCTGACTGCCTTGTTTTCTGTTCAGGTACGAGATGACAACAAGAGACAGCACCCTTGTTTGGTTAATTTTAATAAGCTACCAGAACAAGAGAAAAACTATAATTTACAAATGTCCCTTGAAACTTTAAAGTAGGTGTTAACATTTTATATAATATTTAATATGAAAAACCATTAATTATATCAACTTGCAATGTTGATGAATGAATGGTGTTTATTTTAATGCCTTTACAGGACACTCCTGGCCTTTGGTTGTCACGTTGTTCACATTAAACCAAAATCTGAGGAAGATTTACAAAGAATGAAACTTCCAAAAAAGTAAGTTTATCGCAGGAAGGAGAAAATTGCTGAAGGTTTCATAGCCATTTATTATCATGCTTTACAGCTTCTGATTTCAGTTTTTACAAAATACGGTACTTATTTACCATTTTTAGAACAACGAGATGCATTTGAATTCCACGAGCTTTCCAGATCACAGAAATCTTGTTAAGGATCACAAATACAGAATTTATCTGAATGCTTGAATGAACTTACAAAATGTAATTGCATGAAGATACACAACACTGCAAGACAGATTGCAGGATCAAAATACTGTTTTAGATATGGGTGATAATAATTAAGGCCTTCTGTTGATTTTAAAGTATTTGCTGAGGAGAAAATTTTCTAATGCACAATTAAAATGTTCTATGTTGAATTTTTATGGATTATATGTGTACTATCTTATCTCCTGCTCTAATACTGCAGTGTTTGCCTTAAATGTCATAAGTTCCAGCTGAGAAGAGTAAAAAAATCTCTGTCAACTCTGACTGAAAATATTCGATAGTGCCTAAATTCACAATTCTTTAAATTCTGGTCCTCGGGCTTTTCAGCCCAGCGGAAAGAGGCAATCAAAGTTGACCACACTCTTTTTCATAGTCTTCTTTGTAGCTGTTTGCCCTGCTCTGTGTGGCCTCTGCTCATTCTCCCAGTTAAATTGTATTCAAGGGAATAGCCTGTAGTGCCCCCATATCTGGCAGAACTGTTTTATGCAGAAATATTGCCTGAAGTAAGCAAACGATCCATCAGCTTTTGCCATAGAGTAATACAGTGTGGAAGCAGGCTCTTTGGCCCATCTTGCCCACACCAGCCAACAATGTCCTAGCTACACTAGTCCAACTTGCCTGCGCTTGGTCCATATCCCTCCAAACCTGTCCTATCCATGTACCTGTCTAACTGTTTCTCAAGCGATGGGATAGTTCCAACCTCAACTACCTCTTCTGGCAGCTTGTTCCATACACCCACCACCCTTTGTGTGAAAAAGTTACCTCTCGGATTCCTATTAAATCTTTACCCCTTCACTATGAACCCATGTCCTCTGGTCCTCGATTCCCCTACTCTGTGCAAAAGACTCTGTGTATCTACCCGATCTATTCCTCTCATGATTTTGT
This sequence comes from Amblyraja radiata, assembly GCF_010909765.2. NCBI lineage: Eukaryota > Metazoa > Chordata > Chondrichthyes > Rajiformes > Rajidae > Amblyraja > Amblyraja radiata. The sequence goes on along the minus strand of NC_045964.1, from coordinate 26,723,089 downwards.
ATACCTCTATAAGATCTCCCCTCATCCACATGCACTCCATGGAATAGAGACCCAGCCTACCCAACCTTTCCATATAGCTCACACCCTCTAGTTCTGTCAACATCAGTCCTGTAAATCTTTTCTGAACCCTATCAAGCTTGACAATATCTTTCCTATGACATGGTGCCCAGAACTGAACACAATATTCTAAATACGGTCTCACCAACGTCTTATACAACTGCAACATGACCTCCCAACTTCTATTCTCAATACTCTGACTGATGAAGGCCAAAGTGCCAAAAGCCTTTTTGACCATCTTATCCACCTGCGACTCGACCTTCAACGAACCATGCACCTGTACTCCTAGATCCCGCTGCTCTACAACACTACCCAGAGGCCAACCATTTACTGAGTAAGTCCTGCCCTTGTTCGACGTCCCAAGATGCAACACCTCACATATCTCTGTATTAAATTCCATCAACCATCAACCATTGGCCCACCTGGCCAATCGATCCAGATCCTGCTGCAATAGTTCACAACCATCTTCACTATCTGCAAAACCACTAACTTTTGTATCATCCGAAAACCTGCTAATCTTGCCCTGTATGTTCTCATCCAAATCATTGATGTAGATGACAAACAGTAATGGGCCCAGCACCGAACCCTGAGGCACACCACTAGTCACAGGCATCCAGTCTGAATAGCAACGTTCCACCATAACCTCTGCTTCCTTCCATGGAGCCAATTTGCTACCCATTCATCTCTCTCTCCTTGGGTCCCATGCGATCTAACGTTCCAGAGCAGCCTGCCATGCGTGACCTTGTTGAACGCCTTACTGAAGTCCATGTACACAATTTACACTCTGTCCTCATCAACCTTTTTGGTCATGCCTTCAAAAAAATCAATCAGATTTGTGAGACACGACCTTCCACGTATATAACCAGGGAGACTGTTCAAGCAGCTTCCAGTGATTATGTCACATGCCATCTCACAGTTGTCAAATCACAATGGATCTCTTATACACAAGCTGCCGTGAAGTTTCCAAAAAACAAAAATGACATCACAATGGGATCTCTGCTGCCAATACAGAAGCTATGAGAGTTGGAGTGGGGAATTTGAGGAGAAGAAATGTTTAACATTGTTTTAGTGGGTCAGTGCGAAAGGAAACAGGGTAGGGAGTGACTGAGGGTAGGGAAAAGGAGGTGACAAGAGAGACTGGGATCAGCAGCTTCAAGGGGAGTAAGGAGAGTGAGAACTCCCCCACCCCCCCCCCCCCCCCCCCCCCCCACCCACCCCATGTGGGAAGGATTGACAGAGACAGAGAGAGCGAGACAGGTGCTGCTGCTCTTTAAGGTTGGCAGATTTAGGACATTTGCTATGAAGGACTCAGTGTTCTGAAATTGCAACATTGTAGCCGTTTAGGGCATTGTGACATCATACTGCCTAACGGGGGGGGGGGGAGTGTGTGACGGGGGGGGGTGTGTGACGGGGGGGTGTGTGTGACGGGGGGGAGTGTGTGACGGGGGGGTGTGTGTGACGGGGGGGAGTGTGTGACGGGGGGGAGTGTGTGACGGGGGGGTGTGTGTGACGGGGGGGTGTGTGTGACGGGGGGAGTGTGTGACCGGGGGGGTGGGGAGTGTGTGACGGGGGGGGGGGTGTTGGGGGTGGGGGAAGAGAGATTGACAGAGAGAGAGACAGAGAGACAGGGGGGTTAGGGTGTGTGGTCGGGGGGTTAGCATGTGCAGTGGGTTAGCGTGTGTGGGGGAGTTAGCATGTGGTGGGGTTAGCATGTGTGGGGGAGTTAGCGTGTGTGGTGGGGTTAGCGTGTGTGGGGGCGTTAGTGTGTGCGGGGGTTAGTGTGTGGGAGGGGGGGTGTTGGTGTGCGGGGGAGGTTAGTGTTTGGGAGGGGGGGTTAGTATGTCTGGGGAGGGTTAGTGTGTGTGTGGGGGGGAGTGTGTGACGGGGGGAGTGTGTGACGGGGGAAGGTGTGTCGGGGAGAAGGTGTGTCGGGGGGAAGGTGTGACGGGGGGAGTGTGTGACGGGGGGAGTGTGTGACGGGGGAGTGTGTGATGGGGGCAGTGTGTGACCGGGGGGGTGGGGAGTGTGTGACGGGGGGGGGGGTTGGGGGTGGGGGAAGAGAGATTGACAGAGAGAGAGACAGAGAGACAGGGGGGTTAGGGTGTGTGGTCGGGGGGTTAGCATGTGCAGTGGGTTAGCGTGTGTGGGGGAGTTAGCATGTGGTGGGGTTAGCATGTGTGGGGGAGTTAGCGTGTGTGGTGGGGTTAGCGTGTGTGGGGGCGTTAGTGTGTGCGGGGGTTAGTGTGTGGGAGGGGGGGTGTTGGTGTGCGGGGGAGGTTAGTGTTTGGGAGGGGGGGTTAGTATGTCTGGGGAGGGTTAGTGTGTGTGTGGGGGGGTGGGGTCAGGTCACAACGGGAACCCGTCAGCTGCGGGATATGGGCGAGTGGTGGAATATTGCATTCGGGGACCAGCCCTCCCGTGTGATACCGCAGGCCACCCCCCGCATTGGGGCATGGGGCCCAACAGGTCCCACTTGGTCTTGTATATATTACTAAAAGGCTCATCTTGTTTGTTTGTACATGTAATTGTTCCCAAAACTCTGCAAAAACAGTACACGATAGCGCAACAATTTTAGGTACACCTTTCACCTGCCTATTCTGTCCACTAACCTTTCCCCCACCACCCTCCATACCAACTTCTAGCCTTTCACGTGCCACTCTCCTGCATGAGATCCCACCCCCCTGCCAGTCTAGTTTAAACCCTCCCGTGTAGCATAAGCAACCTTCCTGCTAGGATGTTGGTCCCCCTCCAGTTTAGGTGCAACCTGGCCCTTTTATGCAGGTCACCCCTGCCCCGGAAGAGATCTCAATTATCCAGAAATCTGAATCCCTGTCCCCTGCACCTACTCCTCAGCCACATATTCATTTCCCCAATCTTCCTATTCTTACCTTCCACGAGGTGCAGGAAGTAATCTTGAGATCACTATGCTGCAGGTTGTGCTTTTCAGCCATCTATCCAATTCCATAAATTCTTGTTGCATATCCTTCTTCCTCTTCCGACATATCATTTGTTATCAACATGCACAACGACCTCCGGCTGCTCTCCCTCTTGAGGATACCGTGCAGCCGCTCAGAGACGTCCTGAATCCTGGCACCAGGGAAGCAACACACCATCCTGGAATCTCGCCTGCTGTCGCAGAATCTCCTATCCGCACCTCTGACGATGGCGTCTTCCACCACTATGGCTCTGCCTGACGTCACTCTTCCCCATTGAGCTTGGTCACCAGGGTTGGAATCACAGCCCTGGCTACCACTCAATCTTGTCATCCGTCCCAGTAGGTACAGCCACGGGGTCTCCTGCACTCCACGTTTACTCCACGTCATACACCTTCGCTCTTCCTGTATCCTTGGTGTGACGACCCCACTGTAGGTCTTGTCCAGGAAACTCACGTTTTCGCGTATGGCCCTGAGGTCATCCAACTGCTGCTCCAGTTCCACAACACGTTTATTCAGGGGCTGCACCTGGACACAATTTCCGCAGGTGTAGTTTCCAGTAGCACCAGCAGTGTCCCTGACTCCCCACATCCTGCAGGAAACACACTGTACCAACTTGCCTGCCATTTCTTCAATGGACTAAAAAATCACACATTTCAAATCAAGTGTAGCCTCCTTTCCTCAGCCTCCTCGCTGAAGACTCTCAAACCAAAAACTCGCACTTTACTCACCAAGGCACTTCCCCTCAACAAGGCCGCTCCGCTACAGCTGCACTTCTTTATAAAGAAAGGTCTCGACCTGAAACGCTACCTATTCCTTCGCTCCATAGATGCTGCCTATCCCGCTGAGTTTCTCCAGCAATTTTGTCTACCTTCACTTCTTTATCTGTTACCTAATCAACTACTTTAGGGCTAATTTGTAAATTACTCAAACATGGGCCTTTGATGCTCTTTTTAAATCTTCTTTCCCTCTGACTCGCCTACTTCCAGCCAATACTAGCACTCGCTGCTTCTGGCTGCTGTTTCTCTCCGACCTTCACGGTAGACTAGGGGGACGCTGTCTCTATTGCGACGAGAGGGAGGGGGATCAAGGATGGAGCTGCGGGGTACCGAGGTGACACGAGTGAGGGCCTCACCTTCGATTGGGGAGGGAAGCCCCTATTTCCAAAAGAATGAGGACATTTTGGATGTCCTGGTATGGAACACCTCATCTTTGGCATAGATGCAGTGTAGATGGAGGAATTGGGAGTAGGGTATAGAGTCTTTGCATGAAGCAGGGTGGGAAGAAATGTAGTCAAGATTGTTGTGGGTGTCAGTGGGTTTGTAATAGACGTCAGTCAATTGTCTATTTCCTGTGATGGAGACTGTGCGATCAAGAAGGGGGAGGGAGGTGTCGGAGATGGTCCATGTAATTTGAGTGCACGATGGAAATTGGTGAAGTTGATGAAGTCCATGAGTTCTGCATGGGTGCAGATGGTAGCACCAATGCAGTCATCAGTGTAACAGAGATAGAGTTCGGGGATAGGGCCAGTGTATGCCTGGAACACGGATTGTTCAACGTAACTTACAAAGAGGCAGACATAGCTGGGGTCCATGCGGGTGCCCATTAATACAATATTGTCTTTTGAAAGAAGCTCGTGACTTAACACCTTCTTAACTGGGTCTGCCTGACCCGCATTATTCAGCTGCAGGGATTTCTCAACCAGTTTGAACTAGTGTAAGTGCAAAATCGACTGACTAAAATCAGTTCGATAGCTGCTGCTTGCTCCTGACATTGTTCATAAGTATTCCTTGATGTTTAAAAATCGAGGATTCAGCAAACAATATATTTTTGTTTCTTTTGAAAAATGAAGTAGCAGCAAATTATTTTAACAGTAAATACCTCCCATAGGATTTGTTAAAATAAGATTTTCCACTTCCAATCTTTCTTTTGAACTCATACTCATACTCATACTTATTTTATTAGCCAAGTATATTTTGCAACATATGAGGAAATTAATTTGCCATAGTCATGCTAATAAAAAACAACAGAATATACAAAATACATTTTAACATAAACATCCACTACAGTGACTCCTCCACATTCCTCATTCTGATGGAAGGTGAAAAAAAGTTCAATCTCTTCCCTTCTTTGTTCTCCCACGGTCGGGGGCCTCGAGCCTTCCGTTGACGGGGCGATCTTGATTCCCGTAGCCGGTGGCAGGCCCTCCGCATCGGGGCGATCAAGCTCCTGCCTCGGGGGATCTCAGTTCCCCGCGCTGGGTGATCGGACCCCGGGTTGGGGCTTGTCGAACGTCATGCGGTTTTGGAGCTCCCGACTCGGCCTCTCTCAAGACTGCGAGCCCTTGATGTTAAAGTCCGCAGGTTGTGGTTGGAGCGTCGATCCCAGGCAAGGAATCGGCTCCGATGGTAAGTCCACGTCCCGCGGTGGGGCTCATAGTCAGTCCTGAGCAAGGTCCACAGCTCCACGACGTTAGACCGCAGGGCAACCGGAGATACGGCCTGGAAAACAAAGTATTTTCTCACGACCCCCTTCTCCACCCCCCACCTAAAACAAACCAGAGAACATTAACACAAGCTTTTCAAACACACTAAAAACAACAAAATAAACAAAAGGACAGACAGACTGTTGGCTCGACTGCCATCGCGGCGCCACCCGGTGGTTAAATAATATGTTTGCATTTATTGAAAATTTTACTTTTGAACTATTTTTTTTCTTTATAAAAGACCAATTGATTAAGTACTGCTTATTTTGAAATATATTTTTATTTTAACCTGTGATTTTACTTTGCTATGTTTTTGTTGGATTATAGTTACATGATGTCAAACAGCTATAAGCCTGCCCCGCTGGACCTTTCAGATGTCAAGTTACATACAGCCCAGGAAGTATTGGTTGACAAGCTAGCAGAAAATGCACATGATGTCTGGGCTAAAGACAGAATTAGACAAGGGTGGACCTATGGAATCCAACAGGTAACTGAGATTCATAATAAGTAGAGTTAAATATGTTCTCATAACATTAGATCTTGCTGTAAAAACAATTTGTAAAGCAGGCAACATTATTTCACAGCAATTAGGTATCCACTACTTTGGATCAGAACCATTGCGGCATATGCAGGGCACAAAATTTAAATGAGACCAATTAGAATGGAGATTGGTTTGTAACTAATAATCATTTTATACTTTTACTTTAAATTCGGAACAATATTTTAACTTTCCTTGTTATATTCTTGTAAGTATTTTACATTGTGTAAATTGTTTGCACGATACCGAAGGTGCTCTTTATTGCAAGCGTGTATGGCCCAAATATGTTTTGAATGGCCTTCTCGACATTAAGCTATTTGATTGGTCCTTTTAAAGCTCAGCTAACTTTATATTTCGTTACAATGGACAGTCGCGTTTCAGGTTGAGACCCTTCCTCAGTCCATTTCCCTCAAAGGATGTTGCCCAACCCGCTGAGTATCCTCAGCATTTGTTATTTGATCCATTTGTTATTAAAGTCCAGCCATGGACTTGCTATGGACTGCCTCTTTGAAGCTCAGCTAATCATACATTTGATTGGCCCTCTTGAAACTCAACTGTTAACTTCCCCAGTGTTGTCCCTCCATTGGCCTGGCTGTTCCCTTTGAAATGCCAATTGCTAAAGTATCCAATATTTTGCCGTACCTAATAGTGAAGGGTCTTTGACCAGAAATCGTTACTCTGTTTTCCTTTCCAAGGATGCTGCCTGACCAGCGAAGTCTTTTCATTTAACTTTAATCATTGGTTTTGTAAGAGGACAGACGTTCTCTTTTAAGTTTATCTGGAAATGCATGGCAAGTCCTATAAAATTATCCCAATCTTCCAACCTACCTGGTACCATTGTTACCTCTGCACTTTTTGTATGACTTGTGTATGATTTGATTGTACTCATGGATAGTGTGATTTGACTGGACAGTGCACAAAACAAGGTTTTCCACATCTTGCACATGTAACAGTGATGAACTAATAATACATTTAGGCCCCAGAGCCTGTGTGATGACATTATCTATCACTTCATACAGGACATCAAGAACAAAAGAAACCCTCGACTAGTGCCGTATAGTTTTCTGGATGAGCGAACCAAAAAATCAAATAGAGACAGTTTACGTGAAGCAATTCGCACATTAATTGGATATGGCTACAACATTGAACCATCAGACCAGGAAATTGGTAAGTACTGTGACTACTGATCAATTCATTAAGTTGCGAGTCAAGTTAAAATATTGCGAATTCTTAAAGCATTATAGCCACTGAAGGAACAGCAACTAACGTTATTCTAATGATGTATGAAATGTTCCTGTGATAGGTAGGCCAAGAGTAGATAATTGTTGACTCTGTTTTATAATGTTTATCTTGTTATATTGTGTTTTTCATTGTTTGGTTGTTTTCCTGGTCAGTTATTTCTTGCTGGATCTGATAGCAACAATTTATACAAGAAGATCACCAGTCGACATTCACAGATGCTTTAATTTTTCCTCATGTTAATCTGTGTATGGAAAAACATATTCCAGAAAAGAAGTAAATAATATGCCCGCTTCGTGGGGGTGCAGTGGAATTTATTTTCTCTTTAATGTTTTGATAATTTAAAAAATAACGTTGAGGTGCAGTTTCCACTGCTGTTTATTCAATCTGAATATAAATTGCCCAGAATGGCATTTGTCCTCACAAGCCCATGAATTTGGATACAAAGAAATGCGGAAGCTGATTTACAAAAAAAGACACAATGTGTGGAAGTAACTCAACGGGTCAAGCAGCATCTCCGGAGAATATGAATGGTGATGTTTCTGGTTGGGACCCTTATTCCAACCCTTTTTCATTCTCATTTTCAGCACAATCACTCCTTCTGGCAGCCTGGTGAGTGGAATATGCACAGTACTCCAAGTACAGTGTAACTAGTGTTTTGTAAAGTTGCTCCATGATATCCCACTCTTACATTCTATGCTCTTTCCTGTGAAGGTAAGCATCTCGTATGCCTTCTTCAACAGTCTATCTATCTGACACGGGTCCTGACCAGAAATGTCACCTATCCATGATCTCCAGAGATGCTGCCTGACCTGCTGAGTTACTCCAGCACTTGTATCTTTCCATGATAAAATGTGTTGTTAGACCATTGATATTACAGCAAAATCATCAGTAATGGCTGAGAAAATTACTATCATGAAATTATTTGATGGTATTGTAAGAAGGTAAACCAGTACTGCATAAGTGCAAACCACTACTGTATCTGCATCATAAATTAACTTCTGTGTTCAGCATAACGTAATAAATAGCATGGAAATGACCACATTTTAAAAACGAGATAAATTCTGGATTTAGCAAAACAGCAAAAGGCCACAGGAAAAACTACAACAGGATCATCAATTCTAAACCCATCAGTTTTCTTTACCAAGAAAACGTATCGCAACAGGTCAGGCAGCATCTGTGGAGAGAAATGACTAGAGGGAATTGTGTCCAGTACTGCTTCAATTGTTCATTTTTTGCTATAACTAGCAAGCAAACAAAGGTATAAAACAATTGAGATTAATGTAGCATAGCAGTTATATAAAGCTCGAACTCGATTTGGATTGCATAAATCTGTTACTGTTTACTTATCTCTACAATCTCCAACAATCAATGTGACGTGCTGCTGTCACAGTTGTGAAGTTACTCGCACTAGTCCAACACTGATTTTCTGCCAGTTATACCATTGTGAATGTCGTTATAATACCCTGGCAACTTTCCAAACCATAATATGTATAACTTGGCAAATATTGCACTATAGGTAGACAAACATGCTGGAGAAACTCAGCAGGTGAGGCAGCATCTATGGAGAGAAGGAATAGGCGACGTTTCGGGTCAACACCCTTCTTCAGACTGATGCCGGGAGGGGGGCGGGAAAAAGAGAGGAAGAGGCGGAGACAGTAGGCTTGTGGGAGAGCTGGGAAGGGGGAGGGGAAGGAGCGAGAAAACAAGGACTGTCTGAAATTAGAGAAGTTCATACTGCTGGGGTGTAAACTGCCCAAGCGAAATATGAGGTGCTGTTCCTCCAATTTGCACTGGGCCTTACTCTGGCAATGGAGGAGGCCCAGGACAGAAAGGTCAGATTCGGAATGGGAGGGGGAGTTGAAGTGCTGAGCCACCGGGAGATCAGGTTGGTTAGTGCGAACTGAGTGGAGGTGTTGGGCGAAGCGATCGCCAAGCCTGCACTTGGTCTCGCCAATGTAGAGAAGATGACATCTGGAATAGCGGATGCAGTAGATGAGGTTGCAGGAGGTGCAGGTGAACCTCTGCCTCACCTGGAAAGACTGCTTGAGTCCTTGGATGGAGTCGAGGGGGGAGGTAAAGTGAAGGTATAGCATTTCCTGCGGTTGCAAGGGAAAGTAGCCGGGGAGGGTGTGGTTTGTGGGGGAAGGGATGAATTGACCAGGGAGTTACGGAGGGAACAGTCTCTGCGGAAAGCAGAAAGAGGAGGAGATGGGAAGATGTGGCCAGTGGCGGATCCCGTTGGAGGTGGCAAAAATGTCGGAGGATTATATGTTGTATGCGACAGCTGATAAGATGGAAGGTGAGGACAAGGGGGACTCTGTCCTTGTTACGAGTAGGGGGATGGGGAGTAAGAGCGGAACTGCGGGATATAGAGGAGACCCTGGTGAAAGCCTCATCTATAATAGAAGAGGGGAACCCCCGTTTCCTAAAGAATGAGGACATCTCCGATGCCTTGGTCTGGAACACCTCATCCTCTCTGCAGATGCGGCATAGACGGAGGAATTGGGAGTAGGGGATAGAGTTCTTACAGGAAGCAGGGCGGGATGAAGTGTAGTCCAGATAGCTATGGGAGTCAGCGGGTTTGAAGTAGATGTCAGTCAGTAGTCTGTTGCCTGCGATGGAGATGGTGAGATCTAGAAACGGTCGGGAGATGTCGGACGGAAATGGTCCCGGTGAATTTGAGTGCCAGTTGGAAATTAGGGGTGAAATGGATTTAGTCAGTGAATTCTGCATGGATGCAGGAGGTAGCACCAATGCAGTCATCAAGGTAGCGGAGGTAGAGTTCAGGGACAGGGCCATGGTACGCCTCAAACAGGGATTGTTCGACGTACCCTAAAAAGAGGCAAAGATATTGCACCATTGCATGTTTCTCAGCTGAAAACTTTATCCGTGTGCAGCAAGGAATTAGAATCATAAAACATCGTAGCCACTCCATATTGAATTCAGTATTTCACAGGTCTGCTAACTTTCCTGAAGTAAATTACTGTATACACACAATATATTGGAAATCTGAAGTAAAACCACAAAATGCTAGAAATACCCAGCAAGTCTGGGAGCATTAGTGGAGAGAGAAACAGCATTAACGTTTCAGATTAATCATCTTTCATCAGAATTCACAGAGCAGTCCTACATTTTCCTGAGATTCAAAAAATAATAGGTTATCTCATTTGAAATACATGAATTTCTTGGGGGTTGACAAAGTTGGGTTATTGTCTGACCTCTAGTTATACCACGACCCAAAGTTCTGGGTAACCCTGACTGAATGTTTTATTATGCTTTCTACTTGAATCGTGTTTTTTACCAGCTATTTAATATGAGGTATATTTATATGTTTGTATTTTAAGCTGATGAAACTGTGGAAAAGGTTACTGTCGACAAACTCCGTTTCTTTCGGGTGGAGAAGACCTATGCAGTAAAGACTGGAAAGTGGTACTTTGAGTTTGAGGCAGTCACTGCAGGAGAAATGCGAGTTGGCTGGGCAAGGCCAACATGCAAACCTGATATGGAGCTGGGTTCTGACGGAAATGCCTTTGTTTTCAATGGCTATAAGGTTTGTAATTTTCTGGAGAACATATTGATGCTGGTTGCACAACATTACCTGTCAACTTGTTTAAGACAAGAGTTTTGGTTTAACTTTCAAATACAAGAATATTTGGGATAACAGATTCTCCAGCTTAATTCATTTTGTGAAGCAGGCTTGTGAAAAATTCTAGTTAAGTAAAAATAACCATAAGTATTTCTTAAAGTTTTGTCATTTACTGCCAAGAAGTAAATGTTCAATTGCCTGTGTGAAGGTTTAGATATTAAACTGGTTTTCAGATAATCTTAAATGGAAATATACCGACACACATTTGGAGTCTGCCTACTGTGAAACATGGTGATGCTACTATAATTATGGTTGGTTCCTGGAGATGGATGTTAAACTTCAGCAGGCTGCTGCAAAATAATTTTTAAAACATCAACAACATTAAATGGAAACTTTTTACCAAAACTAATTTGCCATTGACATGAAAATGTCAGCTAACAAATGGTGACTCTGAGATCTACCACAACGCTCATGAGAAAACAACTGTATCTGTAGGGAATTACACAGATCATTCTGTCCCAATCCCAGTATTTTCTGGCATGGCTACATAATGAGTTGTAGGCCAACGCAAGTGTGAATGTATAATTTCAATCAGCCTTTTGATTCTGAGAATATCTGCCACTGTGTGATTTAAAGCCTTTCCATATTGGCCACATGTTCATGCTGGAGCTGATGCAATTGCTGCCTTTCCAGAACAATTATACATTCGTTCACAGCTGACTAATAAACGTCAGTGATATCTTCAGCACAGTGGAATGCCCCGTGGCAAAAAACAAATTAAAGGTATTTATGCACCGAATATCCTTTGGCAGAAAAAAGCTTGTAACTAAGCTGGATGTTGCAGTATTTTGCAGAGTTTTCTTTTGAAAAGAGAATTCTAATGAGTCATGTGTAGGTTAGTGTACTCTGGCTATGAGTATTGATAGATGGAAGCCTTGTGCTTTCATAGCTTTCTCATTAGCATTGACCCCCTTCATTATTTTACTTTCCCGACAAAATGGTAGATTGGATGCTCCCTGAAAACAAATTGGCAACAGACAAAAAAGGAATTTGCCGTAAAAAAAGATGTTTGCTAAAATCTCTGAGTTTTTTACTACATTGAAAGACTGTTGGTTAAAGATGATGCAGAAATATTACTTGATTCTTTTACTTTCAAATTAATGGGTTGGACATAAGTAAATGAAGCTTGCATTAAGTTATAATTTGAAATTATTGGATATTGTGCATAAGTAAACAAAGTTTTGGGGTATAATTTCTCCCCATGTTTCATAATATCACATAAATGCTGCATAATATATTGAAAATACTGCAGCATAGTCTTGCTAGTTGTTGGGAATTCTGGTAACCCCATGCTTCTTCATCTTAGGAATTGAGGATGATTTACTTCCGCTCAGTTTTATGGATTTTAAGGTAACTAATAAGTTCAATGTGGGAACCCACCAATTCTTTCATAGTTGAGGCAGGGGCTGATGATGGGGCAGGCAGTTGAATAGTTTATGTGGCCGACTCCTTCTGCTACATACAAGGCCTCTGTTTGCGTCCAATCACTCCAATATTAAGGCCCAAGTTACAATCAGTCAGTTATGTTGGGCAGAACCTGGCACCAGATTCCTGAAACCGGTATGCTATTCTGATTACAAGGTGGACAGAGGAAAATAAATCTAGTATGTATTACTCATTTATATGCAATGATAAAGTAACATTGAAATGGGTTCTGCTTAACTTTTCCAGGCTCAGTTCTGGCACCAAGGCAGTGTTTACTTTGGCCATACTTGGCAGCCAGGTGATGTGGTTGGTTGCATGATTGATATGAATGACAAATCAATGATATTTACTCTAAACGGAGAACTCCTCATCACTAATAGCGGCTCAGAACTCGCCTTTACCGATTTTGATACTGAAGATGGTAAGTCTACATTTATGCTTGAAAGGGATTATTATGCTGCTGACATGTAGACTGGAATACTTTATGGACACATAATAGAGATTGAGTAAAATCAGATGCAAATAGATTTTGTAAGTAAATATAACATATTGTTGCAGCAGCAATTGAAATATGCTATTTATAATTCATAAAAATTATTAAAATTGCTGTGAATTTTACATGGCTAAAGGGATTTTATTTTAAATATGCTTAGTGCCTGACGTTTCTATTTTGGATAGAACAAGCCAAAACCAATATTCTGGAAAGTGACAGTAAGATAATTAAACAACTTAAAAAAAACAAATGTTTTTACTTAGCTTCCATGACTCTGTGGATTCACCCCTTAAGTAAAGTTGGAGAGGTATTCTCGGTGTTTTTATTCCTTCCTTCAAAATCGTAAGCCAGTTAATAGTCTGCTCTGCAAATACAAGGCTCTGCAAATGCTGGAATCTTGAGTACAACACTATGATGGAATTACTCAGTGAGTCAGGCAGCATCTGCGGAGGGAATGAATAGGCAACATTTTGGGTCGAGACCCTCCTTCTGAAAATGGGTCCTGACCTGAAACAACGCCTACCCATTTTCTCCATAGATGCTGCCTGGCCCATTGGTTTACACCAGCACTTTGCATTTTGCTCAGTCTTCCAATGAGAATGATCGTTTACGTCCTGTTCATCTGTCAGCGTGTCTCTGACTTCCATGTTGGTGCCTCTGACATCCTGCACCTTTTAAGTTTTTTTTATCAATGACAATGTTTAAACATCTCTGAATATTGGGATCCACTACTCGGTTGGTCCTCTGCACTTACATCGGGCTAATGTAGAAGGGCCAAGCAGGCAGCAAGTGTGGCCAGTGCTCCATATCCAGTACAATCCACCCCAATAAAATCAGTTAATACATTTATGAATAATCTATATATCCTAAATTCTAACCCTGCAGTTACAAATAGTTGTAATGCATATGTGTTGTTCATATTTTTTTTAATTTGACAATATAATACAGAATAAATAACATTTATTTTTCCCTTCCATCTTCTCTAGGTTTAATCCCAATTTGTTCTCTGGGCTTGTCTCAGATAGGTCGAATGAATTTTGGAAAGGATGCAACCACTTTCAAGTATTATACTATGTGTGGTTTACAAGAGGGCTTTGAGCCTTTTTCAGTAAACATGAACCGTGATGTAGCCATGTGGTTCAGTAAACGCCTACCTCAGTTTGTCCCTGTACCAAAAAATCACAACCATATTGAGGTAAAGTACATTTTCTCATTAACTTCTATACTAAAGATATCATCTGTAAGGCTAATGACATAGTATTTCCACAATAAGTTGGTACTATGGAATATGTTCCACAATCCATCAGAACATCTGGGGATTCAATAATCATGTTTTAAATAAAAATCCATTGCTCACCGTAAACAAATGATTCAAAATATAAATTGCACAATCTATATGCATTGTTCCAAGAACAGCCAGGATTTCATAAATTTGAATTGTTCAAAGCAGTTAGAAACATAGAAACATAGAAAATAGGTGCAGGAGGAGGCCATTCGGCCTTTTGAGCCACTTCCGCCATTCATTGTGATCATGGCTGATCGTCCCCAATCAATAACCCGTGCCTGCCTTCTCCCCTTATCCCTTGATTCCACTAGCCCTTAGAGCTCTATCTAACTCTCTCTTAAATTCATCCAGTGATTTGGCCTCCACTGCCCTCCGTGGCAGGGAATTCCACAAATTCAGAACTCTCTGGGTGAAAACGTTTTTTCTCACCTCAGTCTTAAATGGCCTCCCCTTTATTCTAAGACTGTGGCCCCTGGTTCTGGACTCGCCCAACATTGGGAACATTTTTCCTGCATCTAGCTTGTCCAGTCCTTTTATAATTTTATATGTTTCTCTAAGATTCCCCCTCATCCTTCTAAACTCCAGTGAATACAAGCCTAGTCTTTTCAATCTTTCTTCATATGAAGATGTTCCCGATGTTGGGGGAGTCCAGAACCAGGGGTCACAGTTTAAGAATAAGGAGTAAGCCATTTAGAACGGAGACGAGGAAACACTTTTTCTCACCGAGAGTGGTGAGTCTGTGGAATTCTCTGCTTCAGAGGGTCGTGGAGGCAGGTTCTCTGGATGCTTTCAAGAGAGAGCTAGATAGGGCTCTTAAAAATAGCAGAGTCGGGATATGGGGAGAAGGCAGGAACGGGGAACTGATTGGGGATGATCAGCCATGATCACATTGAATGGCGGTGCTGGCTCGAAGGGCCAAATGGCCTACTCCTGCACCTATTGTCTATTGTCTATTGTCATGACAGTCCCGCCATCCCAGGGATCAATCTCGTGAACCTACGCTGCAGTTGCCCGATTATATGGCATCCTCATGATACCTCAGTGCAAAATAATTCAACAGTGCCTTGGGAAGAGAATGGAATACAATGGGGGCAATTAGAAGAATGTAAATTCAGAATGTAAATACTGGAAATGTGTTTGTTGCCTTTCATGTGAATGTGAATGCCTTCACTAAATGGAAAGGCATTCTCAAATTTCCTAAACTTCAACAGTTGGAAACCAAGCATATTTTGGGTGGACTTTATCTCAACTTCATCTTGTATATCATATTTCCATATTCTGTTTGACTTTTAGCTTTTCTCAAACTGTGGGCAGGAAAAGACATCAGAGGTGCCTGTTACATATTCAAAACATAGGAAACAATGGCAGTTCCAACTGTTGCATATGTGCTTGGTGCTGTTTGTGTGGTGCTGGGGTAGGTTTAGTAGGCGGTGATGATGGAGAATCTGTGGCCTCTCAGTGTAGGTACCAGGGGGTGATAGGCTACTTCATTAACATCCTCACACCCAAATTCCACAGTTCAATCATGGCTGATCCCACCTCCCACAAAGCTCCAAGATCTCTTCTCCAGATTGCACTCCGGCCACTTTCCACTTCAAAAAACAGTCTTTCTCCTCCATCTTCCCACGCAACCAGTTGCTGGAATCTGCCTACTTGTTCCTGCCTGCAGCCCAATGTTTGATATGTCCATAAAGCAAGCAGCTCGTATTGCTTTTTGTAAATGGAACAAAGGGGCTATGAGGACAGTGGAATGCCTATTTTCTGAGTCCAGCCTGGTTTTTCATCCTTCCAGCCACCCCCATAATTTCTCTGTAATTTCTCCTCTGCATTGCAGTGCCACCTGGTATCACACCTCCAGCAAGTCAAATTCAATTCAGCTCTTGATGCTGTTTGTGTGGAGGTAGCACATTTCCTCTATAGCATTGAGTGCTTCCATCCCCCAAATAAATGTTGATCAGTAAATTAATTGGCCACTGTAAATTGATTCCCATGTTAGGGTAATCGTAGAGACTTGATCGGAGTTGTTGGGAATGGGGGTAAAATAAAATGGGAATAGTGTAGGTGGTTGCTGGATGGTTGGCATGGACTCGATGAACCAAGGATCCTGATTCTGTACTGTGTGACACTATCAGAACTCGGAAGTTGATAGCGTCTCGTTTCCAGTTTGTGACACCATAGGTTACTGTTTTAATACAGAATCTCAGAATCTCATTAAATATGAGAAAGAGTAAAATATAGCTAATTAATGTCAGCGTTCACATACTATATTAACTTTATAACCATCACATTTTAATTGTGGATGAATTGGCTATATACTTATATAAACATCCAAAGTGATGAATATTCATAAAACTAATGTGGAGCATATCTGTGATGCAGAAGATAATTACGCTACTAATGTTAGAATCTTAATTTCTAGGTAACAAGAATTGATGGAACTGTAGACAGTCCACCCTGTTTAAAACTGTCTCATAAAACCTTTGGCACTCAAAACTGCATTACTGAAATGACATATTACCGTTTGAGTATGCCTGTAGAGTTTTATTCAACGTATAAACATGATAGTATTCCACATATTGCTGATGATGATGGAGCTCAGACTGCCGATACATTGTCGGGAAAGACTAAATCAAGGTTAGTTTACTTCACTAGTTTCATTTTATTATCTTGCTGCATGAATAAGTAGACTTTACAGTGTATTTAAAAATATATGTGCACATGTAATCACAATATAGGAATTCATCTCAGAATTTAAAAAGAGGGTTCATCTTGTGAAGAAAAACTCCTGCATTCATTTTCAGGACATACAGCCTCTAGGCTACTTTTAATCTGAGTGACTGATGTACCTGTCAATTTTCTACATACAATAAGATTCCAAAACAAATGCATTTATAACTAGATTAACTTTTTGGAAGGAATAATGTTGAACTGAATCTCAGGAGATTTATTTGTTAGCCACTGGAGTAAAATAACACAGCAATTTACAAGCCTGTGCTGGAGTTAAATCTTACCACTGCATCCAGTAATGTCAGTCACCCTCAGGAATGAAGTAAGAACAGCTCTGAATCTGCCTTTTTTTATTTTCGCTCTCAATTATGTACTGTCTGTAATGGGAATTATGCCCGAAGTTTTCCAAAACAAAATACTACCACCAGCCGAGACAAGCTGACAGTCACAAAGATACAAGAGACTACAAATGCTGGAATCCAGAGTAACAATCAGTTGGTTAACTTAATAGGCCGAGCAGCATCTGGGGGGGGGAGGGGGGAGGGAAAGGAAAGGAGTTGTCAACACTTATGAGTTACATTCTTAGTTAATTTTCTGTTATTTGTTGCTTCCATTAAAATTTATTGAACATATTTACTTTACACATAGGAGTGCAAGATTGAGCCGTGATTTACCTGGAGATAGAGCTGAACAAGAAGTTATTACGAAGTCTTCAACGGTAATGTACAATTCAGCAATTAAAATTACCAGTGTATGTCTCTTGACAAATAGCACAGACAGCATTTATTGAGACCTTGAGTATTCTATTTATGTATATTCTACATATTGCCTGCACACATGTCAAAATACAAAACGGTCCACTTTTTTGTTTTAAGTTTATGCAAAAAGGTATTTTGATCATGACCTTTTAAAAAATATATACTTCCCTTTAGAAATAATCTTTTATGATCTTGGAACTGCCCAGAGAGTTTTACAGTCATTAAGCTGTGCACGTAGTATTTTAGGAAAGGCATAGCATGCAACAGACAACCACAAAACAAATATGGCATTTCACTATACTTCCTCCAAGATGTAATTATTATTGCAGTTGGTACTTTAACCTTTCCTATACAGAAGACAGTCGCAAAGTGCTAGAGTAACTCAGCGGGTCAGGCAACATCTATGGAGAAAAAGGATGGATGATGTTTCGGGCCAGGACCCTTCTTCAGACTCGCTGAGGTTCCCTGTAGGAGGGGGTGGAACAATTGGATCCAGGAGAGTCAGACCGCGTGGTTTAGGGGCTTGGAAGCTGTGGGACTCGAGCTGAGCCAGAGTTTCCTATATTGAACTCTGCTTGCCATTGTTTCACCCACAAGTTAAATCTGTCCATGTCCATTTTTAATTTTCTACCACCATTTATACCATCCTAAGTGACAGGCAAATATCGATACAACTCTCAGTTCCTTCTGTGTCATTGATTTGTGTGGCGAGTCATAGCTATTATACAGATTGTAGTAATAATGTGACAATTATTTGCAGTAATTTGAAATCCAACACCAGAGGGCAATACCATTTTGTTTGCACAGGCATGACAAATAGAATTGTGCTTATGTGTTTTTTTTAAAATAAATGTATCTAATGTTTTGCGATTAAGTATAATCTCTTAATTGATAAAAGCTGTAGATTGAGGCTGTTGTAATCTCAAAAATTGTGTTCACACATATTTCTCCAAGGATTCTTACAATGGATGTTATTACATTTACAGTAATTATTCCTATGGTCTCTTTGTTCTCCAGTATTACTACGCAGTGAGAATATTTGCAGGCCAGGATCCGTCTTTTGTGTGGATTGGCTGGGTAACTCCTGACTACCATTACCACAGCAAATCGTTTGACTTGAATAAACACCGGACTGTAACTATTACTCTGGGTGATGACAAAGGCAGAGTTCATGAAAGGTACAGTTTGAGATTATCTTGCATTGAATTATTATTATGGTATTTTAACATAAAACAGTACAGCACAGGAATGGGCCCTTCGGCCTACAATGATTGTGCCGTGCATTATGCCATGCTAAACTGATCTCATCTGCCTGTACATGATCCATATCCCTCTATTCCCTGCACTTCACGTGCCTATCTAAAAGCCTCTTAAATGCCACTAATGAATCTGCCTCCACCACACCTCTTGCAATGCCTACTAGTCCCCCACCACTGTGTAAAAAAACTTTCCCCAGTTTAGTTCAGTTTAGTTTATTGTCACGTGCACCGAGTATAGTGAAAAGCTTTTGTTGCGTGCTAACCAGTCAGCGGAAAGACAATACATGATTACAATCGAGCCAGTCACAACGTGCAGATAGTTGATACACGTCTCCATTAAACTTTCCCCCTTTCACCTGCCCTCTAGTGTTGGACATTTCCACGCTGGGGGAAAACGACTCTGACTGTCTACCCCATCTATGCATCTCTATGCATCTCATAATTTTATATACTTCTATCAAGTCTCCCCCCAGTCTCTTTTCTGGAGAAAACAATCCAAGTCTATCCAACCTCTCCCTGTAGCTGAATCCCTCTAATCTAGGCAGGATTCTTATAAACCTCCTCTGCACCCTGTCCGAAACCTCCACATTTGTGAACTAAATGTGAACAATACGTAAATCTGTCATAAATTCTGGCCTTGCTTGTTGTATATATTTAATGGCAGAATCTTCAAAACAAAATATATAAACCCTAAGACACAGAAAAGCAAACAGTGAAAGAAAATTATACTCTCTTTAAGAAGTGTTTTTAGAATTACTCTTGCTTTGGGTTTTCAGCCGTGACATTGCCTTCACAGGAGTGGCAAATCCCTACTTAACTCGATTTGTAATGTTATTTGACCAAGTAGATTAAAATGTTATTTTACCACCACCCTTGACCACTATATCTCTGCCAAGGGAAATTATTTTCCATTCGGTTTAGGTTTCTTTTAACTTTATACACTTCAATTCAAATAACTTTCAGCAAAAATAAAAATCCATTTCCTGCCTGAACATTGTGAACGCATCCCGCTCAATCGCACAAACCATCGCTTCCATGTATTCTTCACGCTGCCTCAGCAAAGCAGCCACATAATCAAGGATCACACATTCCCTGGCCATTCACTCTTCTGCCCTCTCCCATCGGGCAGAAGCTATAAAAGCATGAAAGCAGGTAATCCCAGATTAGACAATAGCTTCTTCCCCACTGTTATCAAACTCTTGAAAGGACCTCTCATAAACTAAGGATGTATTCCTGAACTTCCAATTTTGGATTGCTGCCCTTGAATTTTTTAAATCTCAACTTTATCTGTTGATGTAACACACTATTCTGTTTATTTTCCCTTTTCCCCTTTTCCCCTACCTGATGTACTCATGCTTAGCATGATTTGCCTTCAGAGCACATAAAATAAAGTTTTGAACTCTGGCTCAGTACACATGATAATAAAAAAAACAATGCCAATACAATTTTCCTCATATATACAGTTCTATCCTCTCCAGTAAAATCACATGATAAGTTGACCAGAAGTGTATGCAATTTTCCGCCTTTGCTCAAATTTGTTTTATATGATTCTGACATAAACCTCATTGCTGATAATTCCTTAGCCCCTAAAAGCAGGATTCCCATCTGTGTTCTTAACCACCTTATCTTTGTTCTATTTCCTAAATGATCTGTGCACCTTGTCCTACGTTCCTCTACTCAATAATATTGTAATAATTTTTGTGTTTTGTTTGCCCTCACCGTCTCTACCTTAAATGCATTAATTGATTCATTCAGTTATATAGCCTGGAAACAGGCTTACGGCACAATTTGTCCATGCCTCCCAAGATGCCCCATTTATGGTAATCCCATTTTCCAGTGTGTGACCCATATTCCTCAAAACCTGTCCCAACCATGTACTTGTTCCAATGACTTTTAAATGTATTTGTTCCAGCCTCTACCACCTCCTCGGCAGCTTATTCCATCGATCCAACACTCTGTGTAGAAAATTTTGCAACTCAGATCCCCTTTAAATCTTTCCCCTCTCACTGTAAACCCACGCCCTCTAGTTTTTGGCTCCCCTACCATGAGAAACAGACACTGGTTATCTATGCTATCTTTGCCCTTCTGTATTTTCTAAACTGTAAATTTACCTTTCAGCCTCCTTTTCTCCATGGAAAACTGTCATAGCCTATCCCTTTGCTCATAATTTAAACCCTCCAATCCTGGCAACATCCTTGTAAATCTTTCTAACTTAATCACATCCTTCAGTCAGAACTGAACACAATACTGCAAGTGCGGTCTAACCAATATTTTGTACAATTGTAATATAACATATCAACTTCTGTACTCAATGCCACATCAAATAAAGACAAGCATTCATCACATCTTCTTCACCACCTCACCAACCTGTGTCATCATTTTCAGGGAACTCTGTACTTGCACCCCCGACTCCCTGTTCAATATTACGTTACACTTCTTTAGATTGAATTCCATTGGTCATTTGTCTTCCCATCTAAGTGGTCTGCAGCATTTTCATCAAGCACGAGGACACTTTGTCTTCCTAATCATGTACATGGTTAGTCACGAGCTGAATTATAACTGTTGAAGTATAAAGTTTGATATTTATCACAAAAAGCAAAGGACTGTTGATAGGCCCCATTGGAAACTGCCTGACATTCTCAAATCATCTGTTGACCATTTGCTCCCTGTTCCAATTTCAGATATACTTTGCCACTTCCCCTTGCATTTCATGGACTTCTACAGTTTTTGATTTAATGGGTTTTGTGTATAGCCTTGTTAAATCCATGTTCACGACATCTCACTTGAAAAGGCATCCCAGCCTTTACCTAATGAAATATTTCCATGAAAAGTGGCATTCACTCAGAAGTGTGTTATTTGATGTGTCAGCTGAGGAGTCAGGGGCGGAAATCGCTACCAAACCTTGGGGGTACACAATTTGGGGGCGCGGCTTCTTGGTGTCCGCGCGCATGTGAGTACACACACACACACACACACACACACACACACACACACACACACACACACACACACACACACACACACACACACACACACACACGGCTTCGGCCATGGGCCTTGTGGACGGTAACATCGGGAGCTGACCTGGTTGGTGACCGACTCCGAACTCCAGCAACAGCAGCTTCATCCGCTCCGAATTGTGGGGCCTGAATCGACCCGGCACACCATAAAATCGACCAGCTTCAACATCAGGAGCCTCGATCGCCTCGATCGCCTCGATGCAGCAGTTTGATTTCAAGCCGCGCCGGGCGATGAAAGGCCCCGCGAACAGGCTGATTCAGCCCTTAGAAAGCATCTGATACCCGCTTGAATCTTGTGATAACAATGTGATAAATAGCACTTAAACAAATAACACTGAAGCAAATAAAGGCAAACAGAAGAACCAACCTTGGAGGGGGGGGGGGGGAGAGAGTGAGAGAGAGAGAGAGAAAGATGGGAAAAAAATACTAAATAATGTGAGTGACCGTGAATGCCAGCAAGGAAACCCGTTCGACCAGAGCCCTTAATGACCTGACCCATTTAAATCTTTCCCATCAACCAATACATCCAATAGTTCAAATGGTAATTGTACCCGCATCAGACAGCTTTAAGAAATTCTCCGTAAATACCTTCAGTAATACTTGAAGGTCAAAACACGATTGGTGACACATTGTGTTAATACTAGGTATGTTGCAAAGCCTACCTGAAGCGTCGTTGAAGATCTGCCGCTGAGGTTGTGCGCGATTTTGGCGCCGTTTAGAGGGGGCGGGTTTAAAACGCGATTTTCTCTAAGCTGTTCCAATCGAAAATGTTCAGCCTAGTTAATTATTAACGAAAAATCGCTGATAGACCCCGTCGCAAAAGCTATTATTAGGTTTAAAGGCCTTGAATAATAGTTATAGTAGTTTAAAAATCAATCTTTAAACCCGCGACCGTCAGCAACCGCAGAGTCTCATAAAGAAAATAGCAGAAGGTAGGTTGTATATTTTTACATTCAAAAGGGCTTCTAAAGATCCTTTTATACAAAATTTAATATTGCGAGTAGCTCAATTTGGGCCCATTATATCGCGCAGTATTTTTCTCGGCATTTGAGGCACAAATCTACCGCAATGTGAACGTTCTAAACCAGCGCGTTCCACAGGATCCCGCTAGAAAGCTGATTTAAATGGGCATTTATTTACAGCAATTGAACACTGAATTCCTTCCATTTGGCCTATAAATTAATGTAAATGAGATTTTAAAATCATGTTTTATTGTGAATTATTTGTGAATATTATTTGGACATTTAGGCTATTTAAAAATGTTAATCATTTATTAAGAAATGGATAGATGTTGAGATCTAGTAATTGAAGTCTGAAATTAGCTACAATTAGGTAACTAACTAATTATATGCTTTAATTTCAGGTCATCCAAGTAAGATTATTTTATATTTGTTTCAGAATGCTTCAATCTATGATAACTGAAAATTTCATTCAGTTCTCTTAATTTTTAAGAAAGTTATGGGCTTTTGACTGTTCACGATCACAACTTTTTTGTTATGTCCATAGAAAATCAATAGGGAACAAGATGCTCATTTCCGAGTATGAAAATGGCCATAACTTTTTAAATACTTGAGATATGAAAGTGAATTAGATGTCAAATTAAACTTATTTTTATGCTTTATCTGATGGGATAAATTACAGACTTGATTTTTAAAATCTCAAAATTTTGTAACATTGCTATTAATACGATGTTAATAGAGACATTTAACAAGCTCTTAACAGTGACACCCCCACTGTCTTGTGGAAAGCTGAGATTTTAATAGATTACAAAAAATGGGGGTGGGGGGGGGGGGGGATTGTCCCCCACCTCTCAAAACATGGGAGGGACAAGTCCCCCCTGTCCACCCCCCCCCCCCCCGGAATTTCCGCCCACGTGAGGAGTAATTGCTAGTTTAAGTAAACAAAATGCTAAAACCTGTTTGCCTCATTTGTTCTCTTTGCAGTGTCAAGCGCAGTAATTGTTATATGATTTGGGGAGGAGATCTTGCCGGCAGTTCAAAGGGATCAAACAGTGGTCGTGCTGACCTAGTAATTGGTTGTTTGGTTGATCTTGCAACTGGCCGGTTATCATTCACGGCAAATGGAAAAGATCTCAGTATACATTACCAGGTAATTGACTACCCAAATGCTGATTGCTGCATTAAACTATATGTTTAAACTCTCTATAGATCTTTATTTTCTGCAATCATGTTACGCTTAAAGTTTCCAAGAAGTGTTTACATTTATATATATATATATATATACAGTAATCCCAATAGATGGACTTGTCAATACTACATTAAGAAGCAAGAAAGTAATAATTTATTCATTTGTATTATCCTGTTCCAGTATTTAAGGCATATGAGCAAGCAGGTCACAAAATCCTCCTCTCTTCTGCACGGGTGAAGTGTGTTTCTTGGTACATGTTGAGAAGTAACGTTGAATTTTCTTTCAAATTTTCAATCTGTCAGATTTGTGTAACGGTGATTATTTTTAATAATCATACCATTGAACTTGCCTGTATCATTACAGAGATTAGTAAGATAGTCAAAGGTGTAAAAACCTGCATTTACTTACAGGTTGGCGATGAAGCATGATACAGATGGCTGATATATTGTTGCTAATTCTATCCTGCCATGTAAATATCATACACCAGTAAAGCTGTAACTTATTGGCACACTTCATCCAGGGTCTAATTATAATTAGTTAGTCAGACTGTCTAATTGTGGGTAAGTAGTCAATCTGAAATCAATTTAATTAGAACTGGCCTGGGATTATCAAAAGTCTTCTCACTTTCTATGTTCCGCAATCATCGGCAGGAGAGATTCACATACCCAGCTGTAAATGACATATCAATCAATCCTTTAATCAATTGTTGTGCGGATTTGTTTTTAGCAAGAATGGTATATTAAGACTTAAAAATAAAAACACTTGTAAATTGGCTGCTTTTGTTTCCCAGGTTGAGCCAAGCACAAAGTTATTTCCTGCAGTTTTCATGCAGGCCACAAGTACTAATCTCTTCCAGTTTGAACTTGGAAAATTAAAGGTGTGTGTGTTTTATGTATATTGTTCTGCTTTAAAAATGCATTGTGAAATTCTGGCTGTTGAAAAACTCTGAAGAAATCACTGCTGAAACAATCATTGATTTCAGCTCAGGGACATGAAAGCACTGACACATAAGCTACAAAGCACCCAACTTCTCATTCAACAATAAAAATAATGCTGGGGTTACTTTCATTGAATTATTATCACTATATTTAATGGCCAAGGTATGAGATGAGAAATAAGCTTTGCCGGTGAAATTAACAACCATGTGAGCCGATTTGGTTGCGTTGCTCTTAACCACCAGTGTTTCAGCAAGTTCCAATATATTGACTTGAGTTGAATTGAGTGGAATTGAATAAATTGGCCAAGTATGTATACATACAAGGAATTTGCCTTGATACAAGGAATATTTAACTGACAATGATCAAGGGCAGCATCTCCTGTGGGCGTTGGGAGGCACATTGAAGTAGTGTATCAGTTGCAAAGAATTCTTAATGAAACCGTCAATATTGGGGAAGGAAGCCGTAATTTTCCACGGATGTATTAAGCACTTGTGTAACGAGTCAGTCCTTTCATCGTCCCAATGGATACCAATGTGACCATTATGTCACTCCACAGATTTCCTGAGATATTGGGTATTCCAAAGCATCAGGGGCCCATAACAGAATCCATGCAACTCTCTAGTAGCACATTCCAACAATTCTTGTAGCATTACCACGTCTCCTCTCCTGCATACTCTGACTCATGCAGTTACTTTTAAAGACTACATCTATCATTGACACCTATGTTTGCACTTCTGCTTGCAAACTGTGAAAGTGGCTTAAGGTGCTGTCATTTGCTGTCTTCTTCAGGCTCGTTAGCAAACATCCAGTGTCAAAAGAGAAACTTTTGTTAGAATGCTGGATCTGAGAACCACCTTCAAACATTACATGTTTCATGCTGTCAGATCATTGCAAGCAAAGTGATATTTTGGGTTTTGAATTCATGGAATATGTTGATGAAAACAGGCAATTACATATCATGAAGACCCTTCTGTGTGGCAGCATTTGACTGTGGATAATATCATTACACTCGAATAGTAGTTTGCTATGAAAAACCTATATCAGATGTTGGTGTACATTTACTAAATATTGCCTCTTACACTAAGTCTTAATAAAAGACTCTTGGTGATGCAGGGTTTACATGGTCAAACTTTGAAATACCTCTGCATGATGAAGAATTGCTAGAAATAAAGTTGAAAGAGGCCTGGAAATATTTAGTTTAATTCAGTTTAATTTTTGTCATGTGGTCATGCTCTGGTAGTCTGGCATTTGCTAGTTCAGAAACCCTGAATTGCCAGCATCTGAAACTTGCATGGGAAATTTTAGAATTTTAATGTTCAAAATGTTCTTCCATATATGATCAACTAGATGATTGCTATAGAGTTCAAATATGCTTATTTGTTCGGTGTCAGGCTACAGTAAAACTCTAACAATCCGACATCTGACTATTGGGAAGGTCTTCTTATGAAGTGCATTATCAGTTGGAAGAAGGCTCTTGACCCTAAATGTCACCTATCTATTTCTCTCCATGGATGATGGCAGGCCTGCTAGGTTTCTCCAGAAGTTTGTTTTTGTTCAAAATTCCAGCATCTGTAGTCTCTTGTGAATCCTGATTATTGGGAATCCCTAATTTCTGGCATCTGCCTCACTCGTTCATCCAGATTGTGATCAGAGGGCCCACGAGATTGGGCCGGGATCTTGAATGCAATTGGAGATTGGTGTCAAAACAGTGGGCCAAGTCCACAGCTGGAGCCAGATTGGATCTGGAACAATCAAGGTCAGGAAGGTGGAGAGGGTTCACAGCATGAACCAGGGTCCAGAGTGCTTGTATATTTCCCACTCTCTTTAAATTTACTGGGTTCATTGGAAAAATGATTAGACTACTGTGTGACTTCACTGGGTACATTGAAAAAAATATTAGACCACTGTGTAACATGTTTCTTTTTTTTTAAGTGAACTGAAAGGTATCAATCAGTGGCATCCAATGGTCTGGAAATTAGTCTAGTTCCAAGAGTCGGGTTATTGAACTTTTACTGTACTGTGATACTTGCCAATATATATTAATCATATACATTGTGGTCATATCAGTGATTTTAAAATATTTAAATTAATAGAGAGACAAACGCACATGATCAAGTTATTTGAAAATGCTGCGACCATTCCGTGAATGAGACTTTTGTACTGTTTAGCACATCTTTCATTTTAGAAATATATCACCTGTAATTTGACCAACATAAGTGATCTTTTTAAGGATTTTAATGTAACATGTTGGAAGATTGATAAAGTAAGGTTTTGATTGTGAGGCTATGTCATTCTCCTAGTTTTTACTCATGAATGTGAAAGTAAATAATGGTGACTGTTTAATTGTTATATTCACATTGCTGTATGTTAACAAGACTATTATTATCTTCTGCCAAAGAATGCAATGCCTCTGTCTGCAGCTATATTTAAAAGTGAAGAGAAGAATCCTATTCCACAGTGCCCTCCTCGACTTGACATACAGATGATCACTCCTGTTATGTGGAGCAGAATGCCCAATGACTTCCTCCATGTAGAGACAGCAAGAATTAGTGATCACCATGGTTGGGTTTTACAGTGTATTGAACCATTGCAGATGATGGCATTGCATATTCCAGAGGAGAATAGGTCAGTACACCCTTTAAACTGTTAATGGTTCTTCAGATACAGTGCTGTACAGTTTATAATGAGAAAATTGCATTAACCATTTGCTATCACTTTGGGTACCAATGGAAAAGATTCAATTTAAATTCTAAAAAGCATTCTTCCACACAGCTCAATATCTACTGACTTTTTAAAACATATTTTCTTTAAATGACAGTGACATTCAACATTAAAATCTGGTTATCGAAATGAGATATTATGCATAAAACCCTACATTTGCTACAGTGACCTCTTCTCTCAAATTTATCAGTTGATTGAAACTGCCTAAACACCCTATTTTTTACTAAAGCTGTACTCAATTAAGTGTTCAGTTTTGAGCAGTCTATTCGCACCATTAACAGTAATCAGAGGCAGTCAGTGATCGGGACATCAGAGGCTTAACTTAGATTTACTTTTACTGTGAAATCAGAGTGACCACTGCAACAATATTAGGGTTTGTTTAAGTCAACCTGGGGTCCATTACTTTGAGTTGACAAATAGCAGTAGTACAAACTGGCTGTTTTGTCCAGGGGGCAGGGTGTTTATGCATAATAGGTTTTCCCATGTTTTCGATTAAAAATTTCAAACCTGGACAGGTGCTGTCCAATTGCAATTATAGACATTAAAAAAAAAAAGCTGCATTTAAACATTTAATATATTTGATCAGAAACACAATATATTTAAGGCTGCACGCATCGATAAATTGTAAAATGGTTAAATGTCCAGATCCTTTTCATGGGAAGTGTTTAGGCTTTCATCAATATTGGAAGATAGCATTTATATTAAAAACATGTTAAACATGTAAACATGGACGACAGATGGCACAATGGGCTAAGTGTTCGGCTGGCAACCGGAAGGTAGCCGGTTCGAATCCGCTTGGAGTGCATACTGTCGTTGTGTCCTTGGGCAAGACACTTCACCCACCTTTGCCTGTGTGTGAATGTGTGTGAATGTGTGTGAGTGATTGGTGGTGGTCGGAGGGGCCGTAGGCGCAGATTGGCAGCCACGCTTCCGTCAGTCTGCCCCAGGGCAGCTGTGGCTACAGAAGTAGCTTACCACCACCGAGTGTGACTGAGGAGTGAATGAATAATGCGATGTAAAGCGCCTTGAGTATTAGAAAGGCGCTATATAAATCCCATCCATTATTATTATTATTAAACATTTAGATATGATATGTCCAATTTTCAACAATTAAAAGTATTACAATTTCCTTGTATAAAAAATCATCTGAAATTCTGATACTTTTAATTATTGAGAATTTTATTATTATCGCTATATTTCATTATCACTGTATATGAGACTTTAAAATAAAAATTGGTGAACTTTAAAAGTAGGTTATTGCATTATTTAAATTCCAGGGACATGAGCAATTCCTTGCTAATGATAATAAATGTCATATGCAATGGGGAAGCCATGTTCCCTGGAGTTCCCTGTTTTCCTCTATCAGAAGAGGTCCTTAAATCACATTAATGTAGATTTAGCCATTTCAAATGTATAATATCCTTTTTAATCATGTAGGTTTTGATGTTGTGATGTTGTATTTCTGTTTGACTAGGAACGAGACAGATACCTTTACCACCATTTGGAATATGCATTATTGTCTTGCTCCTTTAGCTGGTGATATCACAGTGGATTATGTTTGTTGCCAAACCATAAATTAGATATATTTATCATTTTTTTATCATCTTTTTCAGGTCTATAGATATTCTTGAGCTAATTGAAAATCAAGAGCTGATGAAGTTCCATTTTCATACATTGAAATTGTACTGTGCCCTTTGTGCTGTGGGCAATAATCGTATAGCCCATGCTCTTTGTAGCCACATTGATCAAGCTCAACTAATATTCACAACTGAGGATAAATATCTCCCAGGACTTCTACGCAGTGGATTCTATGATCTCCTCTTAAGTATGCACTTAGAATCAGCAAAAGAAGCCAGATTAATTATGAACAATGAATTCATTATTCCTGTAACTGATGAAACCAGGAGCATAACATTGTTTCCAAAAAATAGTCGGTCTTATGGACGTCCCGGTGTTGGGCTCAGCACCTGCTTACGACCTCGATTAAACTTCTCATCACCATGTTTTGTCAGCACCAATGAAGATAGACGCCCATATAGCCCAAAGTTGCCATTCAATATTCTTAAGGTCACTGCAATTGAAATGCTCACAGAGGCTGTGTCAGTTGGTGGGCCGCACATTCGAGATCCAGTGGGTGGAAGTGTGCAGTTTCATCTAGTTCCTATTCTCAAACTTATTAAAACCATGCTGATCACAGGCATGTTTGATGATAATGACGTCCAAAAAATTCTGCTACTGATCGATTCTGACCTATTTGGTGAACACCAAGAAGAGGTGGTGGATGAAGGTAAACTAGAGAAAGAGATTGACGTGAAAAATGAAGAAAAGGCAATAGAAGCTGGAGAAGTAGCAACACAAGCATCTCCGCCGCCTTTAAAGGGACTGCTGGAAAAAAGTTTGCCAGAGTCTGTTAAACTTCAGGTACAATACTAAAGACATTTCACTTAAATACAACTTTCTGTATTGCGTGGAAATTTAATGCATCCGAGTGTTTTTTATTTTAGCTGACCAAAAAGATTAATGGGAAGTTCCGGGAACTGTGCTTACACAGGAAATGTAGTATGTGATGAAAGAATTCACTATCCTAGTCTTCCCTGAAAATTAAATTTAACAAAAGGAAGAGCTAAATGGACAGATAAATAAATGTATTGGCCTGGTCCAACAGCAACTGTGAAAGTTTGGGAAGCACCAATGGGTTAGGGACTCCCACACAGCACTTTTAGGCACCTGTGGAAACTGAACAGCAGCACAGCTGGTCTCTGCTCCTAAGCTGGATGCCTTGTGATATTTTCATGAAGTCCAAAGTCCAAACAGTGCTAATTTCCACAGATTCCCCTGCACTTGTTTTGGGAAATTATTTGGACCCACCGACGCACCCAGTAGGAGGCTGGAAGCTTACTCCTTCCCACAAACACACCTCCCTCTCCCCCTCTCTCTTCCCTGTGCCCCACTTTAATACGCACCCATTTCTCCCACTATCCCTCCCACCTTTTCCCTACCCCACCTCCCCCCTGACCCCTCCCGCGTCACTTTCACCTATAATCCCTTCCTCTGGTTTTACATTTCACTCAAAATTCAAGAGAGTTTATTGCCATGTGTCCCAGATAGGACAATGAAATTCTTGCTTTGCTTCAGCACAACAGAATATGGTAGGCATGAATACAGAACAGATGTGTGTCCATATACCATTATATAAATATATACACACATGAATAAATAAACAGATAAAGTGCAAATAAACAGATAATGGGCTATTAGTGTTCAGAGTTTTGTTTGAGTTGAGTTTAATAGCCTGATGGCTGTGGGTAAGTAGCTATTCCTGAACCTAGACGTTGCAGTCTTCACGCTCCTGTACCTTCTACCTGAAGGTAGCGGGGAGATGAGTGTGTGGCCAGGATGGTGTGTCCCCTTGATGATGCTGCCAACCTTTTTGAGGCAGCGACTGCGATAGATCCCCTCGATGGTAGGGAGGTCAGAGCCGATGATGGACCGGGCAGTGTTTACTACTTTTTCTAGTCTTTTCCGCTCCTGGGCACTCAAGTTGCCGAACCAAGCCACGATGCAACCGGTCAGCATAGTCTCTACTGTGCACCTGTAGAAGTTAGGGAGAGTCCTTCTTGACATACCGACTCTCCGTAATCTTCTCAGGAAGTAGAGGCGTTGATTTGCTTTCTTTATAATTGCATCAGTGTTCTCGGACCAGGAGAGATCTTCAGAGATGTGCACGCCCAGGAATTTGAAGCTCTTGTCCCTTTCCACCATCGACCCGTTGATATAAAGGCAGAGTCCTACCGACTGCGAAGGGCGGTGAAGGACGCAAAGAGAAGGTACAGAGACAAGATGGAGTTACAGATGGAGCAGCAGGACACCAGAAGCCTGTGGCAGGGGCTACGGATTGTAACCAACTACCGGAGCACCCCTCCCTCATCCGCAAGTGCCGCCACCTCCTTAGCTGATGACCTGAACTCCTTTTACGCTCGTTTCGAGAGGGGCAACACCACTCCAGGTCTGCCGACTATCGACAATACGGCCAGCGGGCTGGCTACTGAAGCTGAAGGGAGGAATGTGCACACATTCTCGCTGTCCGAGCACGACGTGAGGAAGGCTCTGACATGGGTGAACACGAGAAAAGCTGCAGGCCCCGATGGCATCTCGGGGCGAGCACTCAAGTCCTGTGCTACGCAGCTAGCTCCAGTGCTCACTACATTATTCAACCTCTCCCTGGACAAGTCCGTGGTCCCTGCCTGCTTCAAAAAATCCATCATTGTACCGGTACCAAAAAATGCCTCCCCAGCCTGTCTGAATGACTACCGTCCGGTGGCCCTTACCTCGGTAGTCATGAAATGCTTTGAGAGGCTGGTGAAGAAACACATCTGGGCCTTCCTCCCTCGGAACATGGACCCATTGCAGTTCGCATACCGTCCAAACAGATCCACGGACGATGCGGTCTCCCAGGTCTTGCACACCGCTCTCTCCCATCTGGACAGCCAGAAGGGGGGCTACATGAGGATGCTGTTCATAAACTACAGTACAGCCTTCAACACGATAGTCCCCACCAGACTGGCCGGGAAGCTAATGGAAATGGGGCTCAACACCTCCCTGTGTGCCTGGGTCCTGGACTTTCTCACCGCCAGGCCCCAGGTAGTCAAGATGGGAGGGAATACATCGAAGTCCCTCACCCTGAGCACAGGATCGCCTCAGGGTTGCGTCCTCAGCCCCCTATTGTACTCCCTGTACACACATGACTGTGTGGCTAGGTTCAGCTCCAACTCAATAATTAAGTTTGCTGATGACACTGTGGTGGTGGGCCTGATCTCAGACAACGACGAGAAGGCCTACCGGGAGGAGGTGGCTGGTCTAGCACTCTGGTGCAAGGATAACAGCCTCCTCTTGAACATCAAAAAAACGAAGGAGCTGATCATGGACTTTAGCAGGGCACATCATCCGAGGACGTACACTCCATTGAGGATAAATGGGGATCCTGTGGATAGGGTGAACTGTTTTAAATATCTGGGAGTCCACATCTCCGAGGATATGACATGGGCATCACACGCCTCAGCACTCGTGAGTAAGGCAAGGCAGCGCCTTTACCACCTCAGGCAATTGAGGAAATTCAGAGTGTCTCCGAGGATCCTCCAGTGCTTCTACGCAGCGGCGGTGGAAAGCATCTTGTCCGGGAACATTACTATCTGGTTTGGGAATTGCTCTGCCAAGGACAAGAAGGCTCTACAGAGAGTAGTGCGTTCGGCCGAACGCACTATGGGAACTTCACTTGCCCCCCTGCAGGAACTATACATCAGGAGGTGCAACTCCAGAGCCAACAATATCATGAGAGACCCCTTCCACCCCTGCAACGGACTGTTCCAGCTGCTACGGTCAGGCAAACGCCTCCGTTGCCATATGGTGAGAACGGAGAGGTTGAGAAGGAGTTTCTTCCCAGAGGCCATTCGGACTGTAAACGCCTATCTCACCAGGGACTAACTCTACTGAACGTTTTTCCTTCCATTATTTATTATGTAAAATAATTTGTGTGTTATGATTGTGTTTATAGTTTGTTTGGTTGTTTAGTTGTTTGTCTTTTGCACAAAAGTCCACGAGCATTGCCACTTTCATTTCACTGCACATCTCGTATGTGTATGTGACAAATAAACTTGACTTGACTTGACTTGACTTGACTTGATAAACTGAACTGTGGGTCCCCATCCTACCCCTTCCAAAGTCCACAATCAGTTCCGTGTTTTTGCTGGTGTTGAGGGCCAGGTTATTGTGCTGGCACCATTTGGTCAGTCGGTCGATCTCTCTTCTATACTCCGACTCGTCCTCATCAGTGATACGTCCCACAACAGTCGTGTCATCAGCGAACTTGAAGATGCTGTTCGCACTATGACTGGCTACGCAGTCATGAGTATAGAGTGAGTACAGCAGAGGGCTCTTCTTTCTCATTACAGCCTTCCATCTTTTCATTTCTGGCTTTTGTTCATCTATCTGGGCAAATCAACCCGCTCACCTGAATTCACCTATCACGTGTGGGAAGGAACTGCAGATGCTGTTTTACACTGAAGATAGACACAAAATGCAGGTGTAACTCAGCGGGACATGCAGTATCTCTGAATAGAAGGATAGGTGATGTTTTGGGTTGAGACCTTTCTTCCCACCCATGGAATGGAAATACAATGGAAATTAGTAGTGAAGTTAATGAATATTGACTTCTCTAACTTCAAGTAACCCTTGCTTTCCTTCTCTCTCCATACCCCCGCCTTCCTAAATCTGCATCTCCTTTGATGTCTTGTTTTCGCACCTTCCACATCCTTATCTCTGTGTCTCCCTCTCCCCTGACTCTCAGTCTGAAGAAGGATCTCGACCCGAAACGTCACCCATTCCTTCTATCCAGATATGGTGCCTGGCTCGCTGGGTTACTCCAACATTTTGTGTCTATCCACCTATCAATTGTCAGGCTTTTTCTTCCAGCTTTCTTCCAGCTTTCTCCCATCTGCTACAATTAGTCTGAAGAAGGGTCACCAACAGAAACCCCACCTGTCCATGTCCTCTAGTGATGCTGCCTAACCCACTGAGTTACTCCAGCACTTTGTGTCTCTTTTAATGGTAAATTTGTGTCACTTTGTGGCCAATGGCCCTAAACTGCAGTAATTTCATTCATATCATTATAAAAGCATTTACATTGACGTAATGTTTGAGGAAAGTGGCCAGATGGTTGGATATTGGAGCATTTCCATCGTAAATGTGAATATTAATTGTTCTGAAAATGTTTATTCTGGTCACTTCATACTGATACCATGCCGAACATGAGTGACCAATGCATTTAAAATTGGCTGTAATGCTAATCTGAGAAGAAAGTCTGTTGTTACTTGTTATAGTGACCCTCGTGAGCACAAGCCAATTAATGTAAAGGACATTTAGAAACAACAATAACTTGCTGGATGTAAAAATGATGTCCACAGGTCACAAATTGACAGGAAGATATAGTTTTAGTTCGACTGGTTGTTAGAGATGATAGGTTATTTTTCTAAGGAAGGTAATTTGTTTCTTTTTCCAGATGTGTGAACTGCTTCACTACTTCTGCGACTGTGAACTCCGACATCGAGTCGAAGCCATTGTTTCTTTTGCAGACAAGTTTGTCGTAAAACTGCAAAGGAACCAGAGGTTCCGGTATGAAGAGCTTATGCTGGCCTTCAACATGTCTGCAGCATTGACTGCCAAGAAGACGAAGGAGTTCCGGTCACCACCTCAAGAGCAGGTGATGTCCATTGTTTTTTGTTTTTATTTTGGGTACTTTGTTTGGTTTTGAGATACAACATGGAAACAGGCCCTTCGACCTACTGAGTCTGCGCCAACCAATCTGTTCACACTAGGGCTATGTAGCAATGTTACAAAATTTTAAGATTTTAAAAATCAAGTCTGCAATTTATCCCATCAGATAAAGCACAAAAATAAGTTTAATTTGACACCTAATTCACTTTCATATCTTCAGTATTAAAAAAGTTATGGCCATTTTCATACTCGGAAATTAGCATCTTGTTCCCTATTGATTTTCCATTGACTAACACAAAAGCTGTGATCGAGGACAGTGAAATGGCCATAACTTTCTTGAAAATTAAGAGAACTGAAATAAATTTTCAGTTATTATAAATTGAAGCATTCTGAAACAAATATGAAACAATCTTACTTGGATGACCTGAAATTATTATTAATAATAATAATAATAATAATAATAATAATAATAATAATAATAATAATAAACTTTATTACGGACTCAAGGTCCAGACAAGGGGCAACATTACGTTAAAAATGCATTGCATTTCAAATATCATAAATATATATAAAATCATGGTATATCACATAAAAACATCATAATTTATATTTAACAAAAATCCACAATACTTAAGTTAAAAATCCAGATTAAAAGATGATCAATGTCCTACAACGAGACAACGATACCAGTGTCTCCACAACTGGGATTCGTAGCGTGTAGTGCTAACCCTTATGTTTGTCAAGGCCACAATAAGCACATTTTTAGAGTCATTTATCCTGCAAATGAATTTATACATGTGGTGTCTTAGGATAGCTTCTAAAGTACTGACTCCTGCAGCCACAAACATATTACTGGCACTACACCATCTAGGTTGCTTTAGCAGTGTTCTCATGGCATCGTTATATGCCACCTTTAGTCTCTGCATACTTGTCTTTAAATAGTTCAACCACATGTGCGCAGTGTAGAGGGGTGTGCAGTATGCTCTAAATAGTGACACCTTCACCACATCTGCACACGCACCAAATTTATGCAAGAGGATATTTGCCTGTACATACAGCATGCGTCATTGCCTATAAATATCCTCATCTGTCATTTCTTCTGTAATAATATGCCCTAGATATTTTATCTTATTACAGACACTAAGATCGTTGTCAGACAATTTAAAAACAGGATATTTTAGGCATTTATCCTCTTTGGTTCTACAGACAACAACAGCACTCTTACTAGCATTATATTTAATGTCATGTTCCACACCATACACGGAACATATAGTAAGGAGCTGCTGGAGACCAGCGCTAGATGGACTAAAGACCACAAGATCATCTGCATACATAATATAAATTAAAGCATATAATTAGTTAGTTACACAATTGTAGCTAATTCCAAACTTCAATTACTAGATCTAAACATCTATCCATTTCTTAAGAAAAGATTAACATTTTTAAATAGCCTAACTGTCCAAATAACATTCACAAAGAATCCACAATAAAACATGATTTTTAAATCTCATTTACATTATTTTATAGGCCAAATGGAAGGAATTTAGTGTTCAATTGCTGTAAATTAATGGCCATTTAAATCAGCTTTCGAGTGGGATCCTGTGGAACTCTGTGGCACGCGCTGGTTTGGAACGTTCCCATTGCGATAGATTTGTACCCCCATATGCCCAGAAAAATACTGCGGGATTTAATGGGGCCCCAAATTAGCTACTCGCAACATAAAACTTTGTATAAAGGGATCTTAAGAAGCCCTTTTTAATGTAAAAATAAACAACCTACCTTCCGTTGTCCCCTATATGAAATCCGTCCCGCTGTTGGCGGTCGCGGGTTTGGAGGATAATTTTTAACCTACTATAACAATTAAATTAAGCAATTAAGTTTAAAAATAGCTCCAGCGAAAGAATATCCCAGCGATTTTTCGTCAGCAACTAAGTAGGCTGAACAACCTCGATTTGAATAGCCTAGGGAAAATCGCGTTTTAAACCCGCCCCCCTCTCAATGGCGCCAAAATCACGCACACGGGCTGGGACAGATCTGCAGCCCCGCTGAAGGTAGGTTTTGCAATATACCCAGTCTATGTTATCCCATATTCTCATCCACACTCGGCAAGTTAGGGGCTTGTTTACAAAGGCAAATGAACCCACAAAAGTACACATCTTTGAGATGTGAAGGGAGACCGGAGGATACCCATGCTATCACAAGGAGAACATGCAAACACCACACAGACAGCACTCAAGATCAGGATGAAACTTCAGGTCTGTGAGGCAGCAGCTCTGCCAACTACACCACTGTGACTCCTTGTGAATTTCTATGAATTAATTAATTGCATATAATTAACAGCACTCCTGCCACTGCCTTCATTTGTATTAGAGGCAGTGCTATAAAGGAATGAGGCTGGTACTGATGCTTCTGGAGAATCTGAGAATAGTTTCCTCAGACACCAAAAGGGATTTGATGACATGAAATTGTATAATTTTTTACTATGATCTTTTTGGATGTTTTAAAAATGTCATTTTCACAACAATGCACAATGCTTTTGCATGTGCAATTTTGCAAAAGCAGCAACTTATGTTTTCATATCAAACACATTTATTATAATTTCCCTCATGATATTACCTTGCAATAATTTGATGAATAAATGTACATGATTTGCATGGGTGCGCAGTTTCCATTAGCAGTGTCCCTGAAGTGCGGTGGCAGTTAAGTCAATCAACAACCAATCATCTCAGTGGAGCTAATTACACCTAAAGTTAAATTGTATCATTGAACACTGAGGTAAAATTTACTGGTAGTGGGGGAAAATTTAATCTTGACATTTTTGATAAATAGTGGTAGGTGTTTTATCTTCTTATTTTGCAATGACAGCAGATCTATTTAATATTTTCTCTCTTGAATATTAGTTTTTGCTAGTGTACTACATTGAGGATGTCAGCAGCCACTGTT
This sequence comes from Amblyraja radiata, assembly GCF_010909765.2. Lineage (NCBI taxonomy): Eukaryota > Metazoa > Chordata > Chondrichthyes > Rajiformes > Rajidae > Amblyraja > Amblyraja radiata. The sequence continues at coordinate 26,685,202 of NC_045964.1, read as the reverse complement.
TGCCCAAGGCCCCCTCTGCTCCAATTATAGATGGCTTCTTATGGATTCTCTACTTTTTTGTAATCATGGCCACTGACTCTCAGAAATTGCTGGGAACGTTGCACTTTTTCAAGGAGAACAACATTATTTCTGCGTTCCAGAAAGTCTGGGATTACAGAGCTGAGAATAGGATGCTCACTCCAGAGTCTGTTGTCAGGCATGCAAGTAACGTGACCTGCCCACCAGAGCTGGTTGAGCAAGGTTAGAGCTTCAAGGGTCCAAGGGTTTTGATCTGAGAGACTTAGCCAACATTGAATGTTAATCCTGCCAATGATTTGAATGACTTTGTAGAGATTGTGGTTGTAGTTTTAGTCTAGTTTAGTTTATTATTGTCATATGTACAGTGAAAAAGCTTTTTGTTGCATGCTATCCAGTCAGCGAAAATACTATACATGATTACAATCAAGACGTCGACAATGTACAGATAGAAGATATTGGATATAACTACTATGCTGGGTTATACTTCTCCTATGGGTTACTTGTCCTATGCTTTGAGTAGATGACCACACTCAATTAACCATGCGTTTGAAGACAAGCTTGGTCTCGGAGAACTTCGATTTTACTCCCTCTGTGAATTATTAATGAAATGGCACAAAATTGTTGTTTTTTAAATTAACACCATGGTTTTATACATTGTGTAAGTATGCATGATGCATGATTAATAGGTTGGTTCATTCAGTTGAATGTCTGCATCTCACCAATGGTTTGAGATAGTGATATGCATTGCTCACTGCTTGCTGACAAGCCCACTGAACCTCTAACTAAGATCAGCAGATTTGGCTTCTGCAAACTGGACACCTCAATTTATCAGGAGATCACACAAATGAATTCAGTGCTTGTTAATAAACCATAATGCTTGGTCCCAGGTGATTCACAGCTTTGAGCTGCTTCTCATTTATGGAATGGAGAAGAGACTACTGGCCACCCCAACCCCAAATAAGGACAGGGCTGAGGAAAATCATCAGGGTTTTCCACTTCAGTAATTTGGGAGGAAAAAAATATTCAAAAAGTATTTTCAAAAATAAATCTAGAGGCTGGCTTAAAAATACTAATATATCGAAATACCAAAAAATATCGACCCCCCCAGATGGTTTTCTGTTGTCATATCTGGCCACTTGATTTCAGAGAGGATGTTAATATTTTGTAGTGCCGATTATATTATACCAGTGATGAGGGGCTGAAGTTTTTCATCATTTGGGAAGAGCAGGCTATTTGGAGCTTGATAGAGGACTCGTTGACAGAATGATTATGGAGAAACTGTTTCCGGTAGGAGGTCAGTCAGCAAATGTAGGTTATATATTTAGAGGAATTGACAACCAAAAAAAGATGACATTAATGGAGAAAAGTTGTTACATGGCAATATTTTGTTATTTAGAGAACGATGTATGAAATTGAAACAGATCCATTAGTTATCAAATTGGCCTTTCAATGGGTCAAGAGTCTTTTATTGTCATATGTCCCAAAATTGAACAATTACATTTTTACTTGCAGCTGCATAAATTATGTAAAAATAGTGCTATGGAAGCAACATAACAAACAACAATACAGACGTTACACACACACGTCACATTATAACAGACCATTGGCGAGGGGTGGAGAGTGGTGTCTGTTATTGCCGATTGTCTGCTATAACAGCATAAGGTATCATTATGTGTGTGTAGTTGAAACAAAGAACTGCAGATGATAACCAATACACAAACTGTTGGAGTAACTCAGTGGGTCAGGCAACATCTCTGGAGAACATGGAGAGTTGATTTGGACCCTTGTTCAAACTGATTCGGTCTGCTGAGTTACTCCAGAACCCCATGTCGTTTCACCTTAAAACTAGGCACTGCTGCTGCCGGTCTGCACCAGGGAGCTCCTCCCCTTCACTACCCTCCCGTCTGGCTGATGTGGCCGCCATGGCGACCCACTGCTGTCAGCTCATTCCTCATTTTGCCGCGAACAACAAGATGTATCTGCTCACCGCAGGGCCACCTCCCCTCCCATCAGCCGCACCCCCATGCCGGCCTCTGCCACTCCACCTCTTTCGCCCGCAGCCGCAAACACCCTTTAAGGTTGTTCCGGAGGAGAATGAGGAGTTGGTGGATGGGGAGAGAAGAGGCCGAGCGATGGGAGAAGAAGGAGGAAGCAGTGTAGCGGACAAAGCAATGAGCCGACGGGAAGAAGCAGCTGCCAGTGAGAGTGGAAGGAGCACCACGGTGATCGAATATGTCCCGCCAGCAGCAGCAGCCTGAAGAAAGGGCTATCCCCAGGGGCTACAATGTGAACCACAACAATAGCCACGTCAGCTGGACTGGGGGATGGGTGAAGAATGGTTCACTGGTGCACCTTGTGAGCGGGAGGTAGGTGCGGAATCCGAAGCTGGGGATGCCATGCAAGTCAGGATGGCGTCTGTAGATCCATCCGCTATAACCAAAATCCATTATAAAAATGTCTGTTAAAGTGAGGGTTTACTGTGTATATAGTATATGCCCATCTCACCCCCTAAGTCTATGCAGGTCAGAGCTTAGTTGTAGGTTTTAGTGTTTAATAGCCTGATCATTTTTTGGAGGAAGCTGTGTCTGAACCTGGATGTTAGAGTTTTCAGGCGTGTATAACTTCTTCCTGATGGCAGGAGTGAAATGAGAGCGTGGTCAGTGTGGTGTGGGTTCCTGATGATCTGACAGGCTTTTTAAGGCAGTGACTACTGTCGATCCATTCGATGGTGGGGAGGTCAGTACCTGTGATGGACGGGGCAGTCTCCACCACTTTTTGCAATCATCTTCATTTCTGGCCATTTGAGTTACCGAACCAGACCATGAAGCAACCAGTCAATATGCTCTCTACTCTGCACCTGTAGAAGTTCAAGAGAGTATTCATTGACATATCAAATCTCCTCAATCTTCTAAGGAAGTAGAGATAGGAAAACAATTGTTGGGCTCTTGGAAAGGAACAGCAGATTGTGATTAATTGGATAACAGTATATAAACTTTTCAATTCTGAATCATTGCAATCCCATGTCAGGTAACTTCCATCATGGGCACATTATCTTCTCCACCTACCTTTGCCCTAACCAAACTACGAATAAGACTAGACAGACAGCTTCACGTTATACTTCTTAAATATGAACAATTATAAAAACAGTATTTAATACAGAGTGAAAGTTTAATGTATAAAAGGTATTTGAGAGTATATTTGTTTCACACCAATGCATTTTATGCACATTTCAGAATTGTTCAGGCAACGAAGCCTCTTACAAAAATGAGGATATTATTTGTGTCCTGTTTCCCTCTTTTCCTAAAATCTGTGGTAACTCAATGAATTATATGCTGATAGAATTGAAAAGTTAAAGGTCTGCAAAGCTATGAAATCAAAATTGTATTATTAAAAGTTTCCTTCAATGCTAATAATGAATCATTTTAATAGTCTGTTCTTATTGTCTTGTAACTAATTTTGGTCTCTGATGTTCTCTTGTAGATTAATATGTTACTGAACTTCAGGAATGATGATGATTCCACTTGCCCTGAAGACATGCGTGAAGAACTGTGTGACTTCCATGATGACCTTCAAACGCATTGCGGTGAGTAATAAAACACTGAGGACCCAGGGTATACAATTTCAACTGAACAGAGGAGCCAAGTTGAAGTGTTTATTTATAGTGATGGTAATGCTATCTTGGCCTCTTGCCAAATTTATAAATCAATGAATTTGGATTGTGGGAGATCCATCTAATGAAATTTAGAAAATAATTAAATAACAGATGAAAAGGGACTGTGCACCACTTCGGACAAAATTGATTGAATTTCAAGCATCTCTGAAACTTGCGCACTATATGTGTGATTCATCCTCATTAGTCTAGTCAACTAATGCATCATATAGAATATTGAATTCCATTTGGTTCATAGAGAAGAAATTAAATCTAAATGGAAATCGTATATTGCAGTAATTTTGTACAGCACCATCTAAAGTAACTCAAACTCCTGGAAAACATGCAACATGGAACATTGTGCATCATCTCAAGCTCCCCTGTCCTTTCTTGGGGGAAATTTCTGCAGTTTTCCTTTGCAAACATACACAGTCTGTTACATACACTTTGAATGTGGACAGTAAACTGTCCAATGGAACCCTGTGATGCTATACAAGGAGTGCACTGCAAGAAAATGTAATGCAGGGGTGACCTTCGCAGCAAAGTAAGAGCTGTCTCAGGGGCCTAGGAGCAGATGGCCCTGAGGGCATGTCTCATAATAACTAGGAATGATTGTAATAGGTTGTAAATCCGGGCCCAACTGTATTAATGGATCAGCACACGTCTTCTGAGGTGCCATTTATACCTGCATGCTCGGATCTCAATCATAGTACTGGGGAAGTTTCTCTGACTCTATAAAGTCATTAATGTGGCTGCTTGCAATGCATCATCAGACCAATTTAACCAAACCTGATATGCCATACTATCGTACCTTCACTTGAATGACTGTTAAGAAGGGCAGCAAGGACAAACCAAGGAATGATAGACTGATGAGCCCGATGTCAGTGGTGGGAAATTTGTTGGAGGGAATTCTTAGGGGTAAGATCTACCAGTATTTGGATAGGCATGGATTTATTAGGAGAGTCAGCATGGTTTGTGCATAGGAATTTGTGTCTCACAAATCAGAGTTTTTTTGACGAGGTCACCAAGAGAATAGCTGAAGGTGGAGCAGTGGACATCATCTATATGGAGTCATAGAGTCATAGTGATACAGTGTGGAAACAGGCCCTTTGGCCCAACTCGCCCACACCAGCCAACAATGTCACAGCTTTCATAGACCCACTTGCCTGTGCTTGGTCCATATCCCTCCAAACCTGTCATTTCCATGTACCTGTCTAACTGTTTCTTAAATTATGGGATAGTCCCAACTTCAACTGCCTCCTCTGGCAGCTTGTTCCATACACCCACCACACTTTGTGTGGAAAAAGTTACCCCTCTGATTCCTATTCAATATTTTCCCCTTCACCTTGAACCTATGTCCTCTGGTCCTCAATTCCCCTACTATGTGCAAAAGACTGTGCATCTACCTGATCTATTCCTCTCATGATTTTGTATCCCTCTATAAGATCTTCCCTCATCCTCCTGCACTCCATGGAATAGAAACCCAGCCTACTCAACCTCTCCATATAGCTCACACCCTCTAGTCCTGGCAATATCCTCATAAATCTTTTCTGAACCCTTTCAAGCTTGACAATATATTTCCTACAGTGTATAAGATGAGTCCCAGAACTGAACACAATATTCTAAATGTGGTCTCAATAATGTCTTATACAACTGCAATATGACCTCCCAACCTCTATACTCAATACTCTGACTGATGAAGGCCAAAGTGCCAAAAGCCTTTTTGACCACCTTATCTACCTGTGACGACCTTCAAGGAACCATGCACCTATACTCCTAGATCCCTCTGCTCTACAATACCCAGAGGACTACCATTTACTGTGTAGGTCCTGCCCTTGTTCGATGTCCCAAAATGCAACACCTCACACTTCTCTGTATTAAATTCCATCAACCACTGCTCCGAAAACCTGGCCAATCAATCCAGATCTGCTGCAATCATTCACAACCATCTTCACTATCTACACTTCCTGTATCCCTGGTGTGACGACCTCACTGTAGGTCTTGTCCAAGAAACTCTCGTTTTCCCAGATTCCCAGATCCAACTGCTGCTCCAGTTCCACAACACGTTTATTCAGGAGCTGCACCTGGACACAATTTCTGCAGGTGTAGTTTCCAGAAGCACCAGCAGTGTCCTTGACTTCCCACATCCTGCAGGAAACACACTTTGGACTTTGGTAAGTCAAGGTCCCACATAGTAAGCTCACCTGGAATGTTAAATTGCATGGAATGCAAGATGGGCTGGTAAATTGGACCTAAAATTGGCTTGGAAGGTGTCTAAAAGGGTGTCTTGTAGGGTCATTTTTCTGATTGGAGGCCTGTGATCAGTGGAATGCTGCAAGGGTTGGTGCTAGCCACTGATTTATCTTATTTAATGATTTGAATGACACTGGAGTTAGCTTTATTAGTAAGTTTGCAATTGACACCAAAATTGGTGGCATAGTGGAGGGTGAGGAAGGATATTCACGTTTACACCAGGAACTAGATAAGTTGGGAACATGAGCCAAGGAATGGGAAATGGAATTTAACTGTGATAAGTATGAGGTGTTGCACTATGATATGTAAAAGGTGGAGCCCTGGAGAGATTTGCAAAACAGAGTCTTATACAGTGGCTTGCAAAAGTATTCATACCCCTTGAACTTTTCCACATTTTGTCACGTTACAACCACAAACGTAAATGTATTTTATTGGCTTTTATGTGATAGACCAACACAAAGTGGCGCATAATTGTGAAGTGGAAGGAAAATGATACATGGTTTTCAAATTTTTTTACAAATAAAAAACTGAAAAGTGTGGCGTGCAAAAGTATTCAGCCCCCTTTACTCTGATACCCCTAAATAAAATCCAGTGCAACCAATTGCCTTCGTAAATTACCTAATTAGTAAACAGAGTCCACTTGTGTGTAATCTAATCTCAGCTGTTCTGTGAAGGCCTCAGAGGTTTGTTAGAGAACATTAGTGAACAAACAGCATCATGAAGCCCAAGGAACACACCAGACAGGTCGGGGATAAAGTTGTGGAGAAGTTTAAAGCAGGGTTAGGTTATAAAAAAAATCCCAAGCTTTGAACATCTCACGGAGCACTGTTCAATCCATCATCCGAAAATGGAAAGAGTATGGCACAACTGCAAACCTACCAAGACATGGCCGTCCACCTAAACTGACGGGCCGGGCAAGGAGAGCATTGATCAGAGAAGCAGCCAAGAGGCCCATGGTAACTCTGGAGGAGCTGCAGAGATCCACAGCTCAGGTGGGAGAATCTGTCCACAGGACAACTATTAGTCGTGCACTCCACAAATCGGGCCTTTATGGAAGAGTGGCAAGAAGAAAGCCATTGTTGAAAAAAAGCCATAAGAAGTCCCGTTTGCAGTTTGCAACAAGCCATGTGGGGGACACAGCAAACATGTGGAGGAAAGTGCTCTGGTCAGATGAGACCAAAATTGAAGTTTTTGGCCTAAATGCAAAACGCTATGTGTGGTGGAAAACTAACACTGCACATCACCCTGAACACATCATCCCCACTGTGAAACATGGTGGTGGCAGCATCATGCTGTGGGGATGCTTTTCTTCAGCAGGGACAGGGAAGCTGGTCAGAGTTGATGGGAAGATGGATGAAGCCAAATACAGGGCAATCTTGTAAGAAAACCTGTTAGAGTCTGCAAAAGACTTGAGACTGGGGTGGAGGTTCACCTTCCAGCAGGACAACGACCCTAAACATACAGCCAGAGCTACAATGGAATGGTTTAGATCAAAGCATATTCATGTGTTAGAATGGCCCAGTCAGTCCAGACCTAAATCCAATTGAGAATCTCTGGCAAGACTTGAAAATTGGTGTTCACAGACGCCCTCCATCCAATCTGACTGAGCTTGAGCTATTTTGCAAAGAAGAATGGGCAAAAATGTCAGTCTCTAGATGTGCAAAGCTGGTAGAGACATACCCCAAAAGACTTGCAGCTGTAATTGCAGCGAAAGGTGGTTCTACAAAGTATTGACTCAGGGGGGCTGAATACTTTTGCACGCCACACTTTTCAGTTTTTTATTTGTAAAAAAATTTGAAAACCATGTATCATTTTCCTTCCACTTCACAATTATGCACCACTTTGTGCTGGTCTATCACATAAAATCCCAATAAAATACATTTACGTTTGTGGTTGTAACGTGACAAAATGTGGAAAAGTTCAGGGGTATGAAAACATTTGCAAGCCACTGTATGTGGTTCCCTGAATGTGGTGTGTCAGATGGACAGTGTAGTGAAGAAAATTGTTTGGTCTGCTTGCTTTCATTGGGAAAGGTACTGAGTAGCTAAATTGGGACATTGTCATGCAGCTGTACAAGTCATTGGTGAAACCACGCTTGGAAGACTGTGTGTAGTTCTTGTTGCTTAGCGATATGAAGGATGTCACTAAGTTAGAAGGGGCACAGGAGAGATTCACCAGGCTGTTACCTGGGCAGATGGGCTTTAGTTAAACGGTGAAGTTGGATTGGCTGGGACTTTGCTCTTTGAATCATGAGGTGTACAAGATCATGAAGAGCATGGATACGAGATCATGAGGTACAAGATCACGTGTACAAGATCATGAGGAGCGAGGAACAAGGAGGTGTACAAGATCACGGTGAGCAAAATCTTTTTGCTTGGATAGATGATTCTAATACTGGAGGGCATTGTTTCAAGGTGCAAAGGGGGAGATTTAAGAGGAACCTGGGACAAATGTTTCACTCAAAGGGTAGTCTGTATCTTGAATGAGCTGCCACAGGAAGCATGGAAGCGAATACAATTATGACACGAAAATATAGTTGGACCGATATCTGGATAAGTTTTGGAGAGTATGGACCAAATGCAGACAAAAGGGACTAGTGCAGAATGCAAATTGGTCAGCGTGGATAAGGTGGGCCGAAGGGCCTGTTTCCCTGCTGTAGAGCTCTATGATTCGATGACTGTTGCTACACCAAACAATAATGTGTTCCAGAGGTTGACAAGCTGGATTACATTTTCCATTATTAGGGTTATTTACCTCGTTTTACCCACTTCTTTATACGGATCAGTGACCAGCTCCTCCATATCCAATCTAAGCTGCACTTTAACTAAAGCTGAATCACCAGTCTGTTTCCGGTTCCACTTGGGTCCCAATATTTACAATGAAATGCAGAGGAAATGTGTTGTCAGCTGAAGGCTGTAATTGCCTGCTGAATTTAGTCGTAAGAACTTTCAATGCTGCTTACATTTCAGGGGAGTCTAGTTTAGTTTAGAGGTTTAGTTTAGCAAGAAAACAGGCCCTTCGTCTTACCAGCGATCCCCACAAATTAACACTATCCTTCACACAATATGAACAATTTTTTTTTACATTTATACCAAGCCAATTAACCTACAAATCTGTACGTCTTTGGAGTGTGGGAGGAAACCAAATATCTCAGAGAAATTCCATGTAGGTCACGGGGAGAACGTACAAACTCCGTACAGACAGCACCCATAGTTAAGATTGAACTTGGGTCTCTGGCGCTGTAAGGCAGCAACTCTACCGCTGCGCCATCGTGCCACCCTAAGAGGTTCTTGTATCATCACTTTTGTATTTCTAGATAAGGGGCAAGAAATAATTTAATATTTGTATATGATAGAAACATAGAAATAGGTGCAAGAGGGGGCCATTTGGCCCTTCGAGCCAGCACCACCACTCATTGTGATCATGGCTGATCATCCACAATCAGTAACCCGTGCCTGCCTTCTCCCCATATCCCCATGATCTCCCCTCCCCATCGACATTTTCTGTAAGGCCATTAGCAAGTTGTGATTTTAACAGCAGAACATAATAGGTTTATGAAACTGAACTGGCAAACTATATATACCCTTGGGCTTTAAACAGCCTTCATTCTGTCTGTCATTTTTAATGGAGTAGACTTGTTACGGAAGGCCACTTATAGGTCAGTGTGGTACAGATGTCTCTTGAAAGTATACAGTTACTTCATTTATTTAGTGTTCAACAAGGTATCCTATCAATTTCAGAAATAAAGGACCCATAAAAACCGCAATGTATGGATAACCTAGTCCTGAAACACTGCAGACAACCAAGCTAAATATCAGTTCTCATGCCATCTATTGGTCAAAACTACAAATCAAATGGTTATCAACTTATAGTTCATGGATGCATTTCTGCCAGTTGCTAACACTAACGCCCTATGTAAATATGTTCAAGTGAGCATATGAGCATGATGCATATGGTTTATGGAACATACTCAATGATGAATCTTCTACCCAATGTTCTGTGCAAAATTTGTTAGTCCTGTTGGAAATGACAAAATGGTGTAGCTAAAAAATCAATCGTCCCAGATATTGTTTTTCTCTCGCATTCCCCCAGATGGCGGCCATTGCTTTCTGCTTTTGCCCACCTGTCACATCCCAATTGTGATCTAGTGTCTTGCAGAGTTTTCTTCTTGATGCCCCTGTACCACAGCTTCAGGGGTAGTCAAGGGGAAAGTACATATGGGCTGGTAGTAAGAATCGCCATACCTTTCCCAAAATTCTTTCATACAGGGCAAAGACCTGATTGAAGCATCCTGACCGTGCGACTTGTCCATGTTGAAGGCCCACGTATTCACTGAGGCAGAAGGCGATATACTGATTGTCATGGTGCTTCCATCCTGCTTAGTTTTCTAGCCCTGCAGCAGGGAATTCACCAGTATGTCATTAAAATATACACGTTTACCCTGGCTTACAAATGTCCAATTATATACAGTTGGTGCACACAAGCGAGTATTTGGGAGTCCAAGAGATGTGTTTGTTAGCGTCTCTGGGCCAGTAGCCACCTTCTGCTGTATGGGAACCCAGTTTATGACTCATTTCTGACATGAACTGTTTGGGTTATGAACACTTCCCTAGAACAGTTCTGTTGTAACCTGGAGAGAAGCTGTACATAAATACAGTATGTGTGCATAATACAGTGTGCATAATAGCTTAATCTTCAATTTATTTTCCGTGACCTCTCACTCAATTGTGCTGATTCATAGAAAGTTGTAAAGTCAGACTGCGGGTAAATGGCCCTTCGCCCCACCACGCACCCATTTACACTAATCCCATTTAATTCTACCCATGTTCCCATCAACACCCCCAATTATTGGACAACTTAGCGTAGCTTATTAACCCCACAAACTCCATATATTTGGCACGCTGCAGGAAACCAGAAGTGCTGGAGGACTGGTTAGTACACAGCAAAAGCTTTTCACTCTACTTCCGTGCACATGACAATAAGCTAAACTAAACTAAACCCACCATCACAGAAAGAACATACAAACTTCATAGAGCAGTGGAGATCAAGATTGAATTGGGGGGGGTCTCTGAAATTGTGAGAAATAGCTCTACTAACATGTACCACAGTTCCCCCACTGTCTTAACAGTTTTAATATTGACTAATATTCTATAAATGCCAGTGAACTCTAGCATTCTTATCATATGCTTTACCTTCAGGTATTCCATTTGAAGACGAGAAGACAGAAGAAAAAGATGAATCTCTGATGGGAAAGTTGCTTTATTTAGTGCATAAAATCAAAGGGAAGCCAAAGAAAGTGGAAGAGCCACCAAGTGAAAAAGAAGTAAAAAAACCTGGTGAGTGCCAACATAGTAGACTGAAATCTTCTGAGTTTTAAATCTGGACTCATTTGAAGACGAGTAGCAGATTAGTTAAATGCAATAAGACTAACATTTAAAACACTATTGGGACAGAAATTGCAGGTGGATGCATACCATAAGGTGCAATAAGGTGCAACAGATTTGGTGATATATTGGAATTATGGTGGTGATTAGAATAATTTCAACTCCAAGAGCCAATCCCAAAGATTTCCAAATTAATACAGATAAAAATCAATTAAACAATTATAAAAAGTATCAACCGTTTCAAATAAATTTAAAATAATTTATAACCCTTAAAATGCAAGCTCAAGTAACACAACATTTCAATAATAACACAATAGAAAGAAATATACATTTTCCTTTGCAGCTGTTCCTTTCCATTTATATGAATAGGTCTGTGATTTTTGCCATTTCCAAATTGGTGCAGGTTTAGGAGACGGATTCCTCAGATTAATTCTACGGGACTGCACCAATTTTTGATCGGTCATTGAACTTCCTTGGTGCACTCCTGAGAAATCACCAACTAAACTTAAGGGCCGATTCATGTGTTGAGCAGGGACTGGATGATATCAGTGCTATGCAGAATTGCTGACATTCACCAACAGATTCTGCCCTATTTAGGTCTTTACCTGCACCAAACACAGAATTTGCTTCCAGCAAATTGAGGAACTAGCTAGTTATTTTTTATTCACCTTGGTTTCTAAATTGTTCAGAAGTCTGTTGAAATATGTGCATAATTATAAAGTGCACTTGGAATATGTGTAAAGAGTGTCTTCTCACCTTTACCTGTACGGAAGAACACTTCGAAGCATAATGTAAGGTTTTTCAAGATTAAAAATACATTTTTTTTCTTTTTCAATAATGGATTCCAGGCATGTTCCATCGTTTGAAGTGAAACTAGTGAAGACCGCAATCATATTATAGTTCCAGGAGTTTTACCTCAGCAACTTCAGTGTAATTCATTCTGAGATGGCTCAAACCATTCTCTGTTTACACCAAATATTAATTCCTCAGCACATTGGTGATCATTGGACTCTTTGAGATTGTGCATTTGCTGCTGGAACTGCAGGTAGTTGTGATGATTAAATTTGCAGCTGTCTCTTGGGTGATGGCGTTTTTATTTTCTGAGCAGGCAAGAGAAATATTTGTAGGATCAACAATACCTCTCAACAGGTTAAGAAGCAGGGATCAATCCAGACCATTGCAGTGTATCAACCCAGGTGACCTTTTCCCTTGGTCAAATTCACCTTAGAAATCTCATCATAATTTTCATTGAAGAAAAGGATGCCGAGAGCAAGGGAGGTTGCCTTGGAGGTTGTAATTGGGGGGCACAATGGTGCAACTGGTAGACCTATCGTCTTTGGATATATTAACGTCTAAAATAAGAACATCGGTTTCTTAGAATATTGAACATAAAACATACATCGGTACTGCACAGCCACAGGCTCTTTGGCCCACATTGTCTGTGCCATGCATGATGCCAAGACCAACTCTTATCAGTACATATCCCATATTTTCATATGACACATCTATAATAAGTGGGCATAATCATAAGAGTGGACTAGGTCATTTGAGGTGCACTTATCAATGTGAATCTTAATTATTTTATCCCACCTCCATCTGCAAAAGCTGAGCCAATTGAACATTTTTATATTAAAATTGAATGGACATTTATTTGGAAGGCCATAGAGATGTGGGGATAAAGGGAATTGAGATGGAAATCTACTACATTTTATTTACCACTACCCTTGATATTTACACATGTCATATCTTTTTACTTCGCAACCATTAATTGGATGAATAAATATATTCTTGTTGGTATTTCCTGTTTAAATATTGTATTATATATCCAAAAGAATGCCGTGACCATGAAATGGGTCTTGGCAACTGCCAGTCAGATATTAAACACCATACATTTACAAATCCTAATCTGTAAATACTCCATGTATCTATGCCAGAGTTTATATAATATTCTCGATTCCTACAATGGTGTGGACAACTCTACATAAGTGAAGCTAAACGTAGATTGGGTGACTGCATCGTGGGGCACCTGTGTTTAATCCACAGGAGTGATTCAAAGGTTCCTGTTTCCTGCTACTTTGATTCTTAATAAAAGGCACAAAGTGCTCGAGTAACTCAATGTGTCAGGCAGCATCTCAGAAGAACGTGGATAGACAATGTTTCCGGTCGGAACCCAGTCTGAAGAAGAGTCCAGACCCAAAACATCACCTGTTCATGTTCTCCAGGGATGCTGCCTGATCTGATGAGTTACTTCAGCACTTTGTGTCTTTTTTTTGTAAACCAGCATCTGCAGTTCCTTGTTTCTACTTTAATTTTCAATCTCACTACCACTCTGACCTATTTTTCTGTCAGCACTGGAAATTTTTGTTATTCATGATCAAAATGTATTATTAGCTCAGTTTCTCCCTTTCCATTATTATAGTCTTAACCTTTTGATCATGTCCTACATGATCATACTTCACACCTTTTTGTATTCATTAGTTTGTATTCTCACTTTCCAAATGACCTTATCTCATGGCTTTCTTTCTAATTTTATGTTCCCTCTGTAGGTGGCCCCATTAGCCCATAATCTCTATGTCCCTCAGCAACCTTGATCCCAGATTCCCAGCATCTTAGTTTTTCTATTTTCATCTCTTAAAGCTTTGTTTTAGTGGAATGCAAATTGATGTGTGACCAATTTAAAACTACAAATATAATGTACATGCTTTTTATTAAAATATTCAACAATGAAACGTAACTAGACGAATTATCTAAGTGACTTCCAAAACAATGGATGGATCAATCATTACATTGTTTAATTCAGACTGTTTATTTCAGTAAAGTGTATTCTAATACGGAACTTAATCATGAACAATAATTCTTAAATTGAAGTTTCCTCAAAAGGGTGAATAATACGACAACAATGTCTGCCAAGAAGCATTTAAATCTGGCTAGAATTAGAATGGTTCAACAATGATTAAATTGCAGTAAACCAAGACATTTAGAAAGGGAAAAAGTTGTTACTTGTTTACAACATTAGGACATTGGTTACTACACATTAACACCTTCAGATAAATGCCAAGAATAATTAAAGTGATTCTGTATTACTTATCAGAATTGTCATAACTCAAAGATTAAAATGCAGGGGAAAAAAATGCGCATTTAATTTATTTATGGCAATAAATCATTGTTAGAACACCATGAATTTCAGGAGTGATTGAGCAGATGTTAAAACTCGAAACCTCCATTCTGCATTTGAGACATTCAAAATCAATCAACTAAAATTAGTATCATATTGCATTTCTAAGTAAATAAGATCATTAGTAAACCAAAGTTAATAAATTAAGTCTAAATGAAATTGAAAAATGTATGGAATATGACACTCAACATCATGTTTAAGATAATTACAAAATGATGCCCTCTTCCATGGGCATTCCTTGAAGCATGAAACAAATAGTCATTGTATGATGTTGAGTGTCTTATTCCATACTTTCTTCAATTCCATTTAAACTTAATTTCTTAACTTTGGTTTACTAATGATCTTATTTACTTAGAAATGCAATATGATACTAATTTCAGTTGATTGATTTTGAATGTCTCAAATGCATCTGTAGTTTTAGGTAACTCTTTGACAAAGGGATGCTTCAGTTTTATATTTCTAAACAGTTGCAACTTATCTCTGATACATGGAATAAAAACTAAGCTGCTTTTCATTGGAAGCCCTTCAAAAGAAGCACAAAACAAATTGTCAGTGAAGCAGGAGAAAATGCTGGATAATTACTGTCATCTCATTTGATGATTGTTCCTATTGAACGATGTCTGGTGTAATGCATTTGCCTCAACTGGTCTGTATAGGTAATTTTGCATCTGAAGGTATTCGATTTGAGGCAAATCTATCATATTATTCTATTCCTTTGTTCCTGACATCTTTTATCGTCCTATTCCCATGAATATCAAAATTATAAGTTGCAAAATTTTTTTAATAACACTAGTTCAAATGATTCTTTTTGGCGATGGTGGCAATATATTCAAGATAATTCAAGATAATTAATGTTTCTGCAAAAGGAGTATTGGAATTTGAATGCTGGATAAAATATATACCACAGCTATAGTCTATACCCTAGAACCTAAAGATGTTTTTACCCTACACCTGGGCGCAGTTTATCAGATTATCCCCGTCACATAACTTTATATGTCTCTGTGGAAGTTTGGAACAGAATTGGATCTGATTGTCACTTGAGAGTTGAGACAGTCAGAGTCCTGTTTGCTCCAATTTCCTCCCCCAACACAATGCGACATCTTTTAAAATATGATCAAATGCTGACAAAATGATATTCAAAGTGAATTTAAATAATAGATTAAAGTATTATTTAATGACTATACAAATAAGGAAGCCATTGTTTAATGGATGTAATTAACACAGTTGACATAATTTCACCACTTCTGCATGACTTACTTGCTAGCCATATCTTATCCCAATTGAAGTTGAAGTCACTCATCTTCCTACCACACTTCCAGCTCTCACCTCCTCTGTATCCCCTCTGATTCACACACTTCCAACTATAACAGAGCTTTCACCATCAAACCTGCATTTCTTCTCCAACTACATCCATTTAGTTATAATCTCAAAATCTCCACATAAAGCCTCTTGCATACTTCAGCACACATTGGTCACTCATTAAACTATCCTATTTTATCATTGTTGCCAAATTATTCCTTGTTTTTGTAAAGTGCTTTGAGTGATTTCAATATATTGAATTAATTCTCTATGTGTGAATAACTTGAATTCTGAACTCTTTATGTTTCAGCCAACCTGTCACAATTAATCTCACAGACTATTGTCCACTGGTCCCAAGAGTCATACATTCAGGATGCAGAGCTGATTAAAACTATGTTTAGCCTTTTGCGCCGACAGTATGATGCAATTGGTGAGCTCCTGAAAGCTATGCGTAAAGCATACACCATCAGCGCTGCATCCGTCCAGGAAACGGTCAGTCTGTTGGTCTCGCTTGGACAGATTCGATCCCTCCTGAGTGTTAGAATGGGAAAACAAGAAGAAACACAAATGATTCGCGGATTAGGGTATGGAGCCATATGATATTGTTTGATGTGTCTGTTATTTTGTTATATAAAGCAAGAAATGTTTTGTTAAGTTATTATTTTTTTAAATTGTAACTTTATAGTTTGCGGTTCTGAATTGTCTTTTTGATGGTAATAACGGGCCAAAAAGCAAACTTGCAAAAGTGAACATGATGGTCAGGTCAAGTGCATGTGTCAGAGAGAACCCTCTGTGATGGTATAGTGAGGTTATATGGTCTAAACCCAAGTTGAGATGTGGTTTTGTGTTAATCTCAGTTGTGGTGGTGCTATGACTAACCTTTGTTAGGGAGGACTTTCACTAAGCAGACCACTGATCACTCCTGATCATTGTTCAATATGCCATGCTGGAGTTGCACAACTATGAACTTCAGTAAACTTTGATGTTACCTGTTCCATACTGTTTAGTCAATAGTCTGAGAATATTCACTGTAAGGGGGGGTTCACAAATGATTGATGGTTACATGATGGGATGACAGGAAATGGTCTTTGTTGTGGAAGCACATTCGGGATGGTGCTCATGTCTTCAAGGAAAGGTGAGAAAATTGTTTTCAAAAAATAATTGGAATCACCATTGAAAAGTCATGATTTGTGTAAGGCATATTTCAGTATGTTATTCTTTGCAAATACCCAATGACTTAATCCATATTCTTCAGGGATATCATAAATAATAAGGTATTCTATCAGCATCCAAACCTGATGAGAGTGCTGGGTATGCATGAGACTGTCATGGACATCATGGTGAGCGTCCTTGGAGGAAATAAATCACAGGTAATTTGGATAGAAGAGTTAAATATGTTTACAAAATGAATGATTTCCCAAGGGAAATTTGATAGTGACTCTCAATACTTATTTAAGTTTTGTGTATTGATTTTTTTTAAACTAATTGAGTATTAATTGTGCAAATCATTCTTCAATGCCATCCAATTTATTGTAAACGTTTTGCTCCTGAACGCTTTCTCAGTATGCAAATGATTCTCTCACCCCATTGGCGGTCACCAACCTCCCCACATCACCCTTCCCCTGAAGCTACCTGTTTGCTGCTCTCTTCTTTAGTCCAGGAGACAGTGAATCCATGCCTCCATTCATCTGCTTCCATAAACAACATGCTGGTCTCATGTAAAATTATAAATATCAGTGTTTGCGAGTAAAAGACAAAGTATTGGAGTAACTCAACGGGTCAGGCAGCATCTCTGGAGAACATGGATAGGTGAGATTAGGACCCATCTTCAGACTCTCTGTCTTTTCATCTCTGGTGTTTATCCATCTGCCCATCAAAACCCATTCTCACCTGTGCCAACCCACCAGGTTATCTACCAGGTTTTGTCCTGGCCCTCCTCTCTTCCAGTTTTTTTTTTCCCCCCTACATCCTACCCCTACAGATTGTCTGCCCTTTCCATGTTCTTTAGAGATGCTGCCTGACCCACTGAGTTATTCCAGCACATTGTGTCTTATTTTACATTTAGTGTTTGTGCATTTTCATAGAGCAAAGAAAGAGGCTATTCAGCCCATTGAGTCAATTACAGGTCTAGAAGCAAATCCCTCAATTCTTCTATACTAAGGGTAATTTGACGTAGCCAGTTAACTTGCCAATTTGGACATCTTTGGAAAGTGGAAGGAAACTGGAGCACCTGTTGTTACTCAGAGGACTACATACAGGCAGCACCCGGTCAGGATTGAACCTGGGTTGTTGGAGCTGTGAGGAAGCAGATTGTCCTTCTGCACCACTGTTGGCCTAGGATGCGCTTCTTGATCACTTGCATGCACCATCTGAAACTTTTTAAGTTCTCGAGGAATGTATAATATCTTCCAATAATGGATGTAGTTGTGAATTAAATATTAATCCCAGTTGGTGTTCTACAGGGCTCAGAATTAGATTCCAACCTTATCGTAATATTTGGCAGTGTTTTCGAGAGTAGAAAGCACGATAAAGCCATGTACATTGGGCACAAATATTTAAAATGAAGGAGGGGATTTTTGGTCCATAGGAAAATAACAATGGACACGTTCGATGGACTAAAAATCAGAAAGAAGAGTTTAGTCTAACAAAAAGTGAAGTAATCTATTTTGGAGGCAAGCAAAGCAAGAGAATACACAATAAATAGTTGAATACAAAAATGGGGGAGAAATGGAGACTTTAGAACTCATGGCCACAGACCTCGAAGCTGAACAATTAAGAAACTGTCGCTTCCAGAGTTGAATAATTTTAGCTATGAGGACAGATTGTTCAAGAGTGAAGAGTGTTTTATTGCCATATGTCCCAAAACTATATAGACATGGGGGCATTAATTTTGCATGATTATTATTTATTTATTTCACACACACACACACACACACACACACACGCACACGCGCACACGCACGCGTGTGTGTGTGTAATAAATAAATAATGATAGTGCATAATTAATGCCCCCATATCTATATAGTTCGGAGCCTATTTGCAGATTGAAGTCTTTAATAGCTTGATGGTTGTAGGAAAGAAGCTGCTCCTGAACTTAAATTCCTCCATTTCTTGCTCGACCGCAGAACCAGCCAATTTCCCTCTACGAATGCACTCCTCCGTCTAGTGGAGTTGGTCCTCACGCTCAACAACTTCAACTCCTCCCACTTCTACCAAATCAAAGCCCCATATATCCCTGCCTCTTTGTAGTGTTAAAGAAAACTTTAAAACACACCACAAAAATCGGGTAAGGCAATTTAAGAGCATCAAATACAGTGATAACTGGGAACAATCTAGCAGATAATTGAACAAAGATTAATCTGCTCCTTATATACAGAATCTCCCTTTGATGTGCTGTTTACTGTTGCAGGCACTTAAGTACTTTTACCTTCTTCAGAATTATATTCATATTATTATTTTACAATTGTCATTTGCCCTTCGCAGTAGGGTACATTGAACAATCCCTGTTTCAGGCTAACACTGGCCCTATCCCCGAATTCCATCACCGCAACATTGATTACTGCATCGGGGCTACACCCATGCAGAACTCATGGACCTTTATAACTTCACAACCATTTTCCATCCTGCTCTCAAATTCACTTGGATCTTCTCCGACACTTCCCACACCTTTCTTGATCTCACCGTCTCCATCACAGGAGATAGATTATTGACTGACGTCTATTACAAACTGACTGTCACAGATATCTAGACTACACTTCTTCCCACCCTGCCTTCTGCAAAGACTCTTTCCGCTACCCCCAATTCCTCAGTCTACGCCACATAGAATCATTGAGTGATACAGTGTGGAAACAGGCCCTTCGGCCCAACTTGCCCACACCGGCCAACAAGTCCCAGTTACACTAGTCTCAGCTGCCTGCGCTTGGTCCATATCCCTCCAAACTTGTCCTATCCATGTACCTGTCTAACTGTTCTTAAAGATTAGGATAGCCCCAGCCTCAATTACCTCCTCTGGCATCTACTCCTTAGATTCCTATTAAATATTTTCCCCTTCACCTATGTCCTCGGTTCCTTTACTCTGGGCAAGAGATTCTGTGCATCTACCCGATCTATTCCTCATAATTTTATAGACCTCTGGCTGATGAAGTCCAATGTGCCAAAAGCCTTTTTGACTACCTTATCTACCTGCGACTTGACTTTCAAGGAACCATGCACCTGCACTCCTAGATCCTTTTGCTCCACAAGACTCCCCAGAGGCCTACCATTCATTGTGTAGGTCTTGCCCTTGTTAGACATCCCTCACATTTCTCTGTATTAAATTGCCACCTGGCCAATCAATCAAGTTCCTGCTGCAATCTTTCAAAACCATCTTCACTATCTGCAAAACCACCCACTTTTGCATCCAGCAAAATTGCTCATCTTGCCCTGTATGTTCTCATCCAAATCATTGATGTAGATGACAAACAGTAACGGGCCCAGCACCGAACCCTGATGCAAACCACTAGTCACAGGCCTCCAGTCCGAGAAGCAACCTTCCACCATCACCCTCTGCTTCATAGAAACGGAGAAACATAGAAATTACGTGCAATAGTAGGGCATTCGGCCCTTCCGAGCCAGTAGGGCATTCGGTGATCATGGTTGATCACCAATAATCAGTACCCAGTACCCGCTTTTTCACCATATCCCTTGATTCCATTAATCCTAACCATTAGCCACAAGGTTAATTGCCCATTAGCCCCTTGTGGCTAAGGGGATCAGAGGGTATGGAGAGAAGGCAGGTACGGGATACTGAGTTGGATGATCAGACATGATCATATTGAATGGTGGTGCAGGCTCGAAGGGCCGAATGGCCTACTCCTGCACCTAATTTCTATGTTTCTATGTCTAAGAGCTAAATCTCTCTCCTGAAAACATCCAGTGAATTGGACTCCACTGCCTTCTGTGGCAGAGAATTCCACAGATTCATAACTCTTTTACCCCTCTCTATCACCTGAAACATTGAAACCCAAGAATGCTGATTTGTTTCTCACAACCAATTCTCTTTAATGGCCACAACATCAGGCCCAGACAGTAATACAGTGTCTAAGTTCATCTGTTTCCCCTGTGATACACCTCGCATTGAAATAAACTCTCCAGCCCATCAGCTTCACCATATTCTTTTTCATCTCCCTGCCTGTCCTTCTTTTGAGAATTACTCCTCCCAACCTCCACATTCCGATCACTCCTTCCATTTACTGACCTTCTGCTCTGGTTCCCAGCCTCTTGCCACTAGTTTAAACCTTCCCGAGTAGCACCGGTGAACCTCTCTGCAAGGATATTGGACCCCTTCAGTAGAGGTGCAACCCATCCCTCTTGTACAGGCCACCTCTGCCCTAGAAGAGATCTCAACTGTTCAACAAACTGAAACCCTGGCCCGTGCACCAACTCCTGAGCCACGCATTCATTAATACTACCTTCCTATTCCTACTTTCACCAGCACATAGCACTATACATAAGCCTGAGATTATTACCAAAGGTCCTGCTTTTTAACCTGTTACCCAACTCTTTATATTCACTGTGCAGGTACTCATACCATTTCCTACCCATATCAATTGTGCCAGCATGCACAATGACTTCGGGTTGCTCCCCCTCCTCCTTGAGAATGTTATGTAGCCACTCCAAGACATCCTGGACGCTGGAACGAGAGAGGCAACACACCATCCTGGAGTCTTGTTTGCTGCCAGAGAATCTCCCATCTGTCCCCCTCACTAACAAGTCTCCTATCACTATGGCTTTGCCTAATTCTTCTCTGCTGTACCTCAGAGTCAGGCCCGGTGCAACAGACCCAACTGCTGCCGCTCTCCCTTGATGGGTCACCCCCGCCCCTCCCCCCCCCCCCCCCCCCCCCCCCCCCCCAACAGTAACCAAAAGGGTATACCTGTGTTGGAGAGGAAGGAGATGAATTGCCATGGGGGTTTCCTGCACTCCCTTTCCTAGTAGCCACCCATCTATTCTATGCCTGTACCTCAGGTGTGATCACCTTAGTTAGCATGCAGCCCTTTGTTCTATGTTTAGCCAAATTGATGTTAAGCGGTCAAGGCAAAACCCAACTTGGGCATTAGTGAGGAAGTTACTGCTAATTGTCACGATACCAATAAACTTGCTATTCAAACTTCTCTTCGGATGCCCATAGAAATTTCAAATACTTGCATTAAACTTCTATGACAATTTCCATATCTAGGGACAAAAAGGCAACACTTATTGTTTCACAGGTAGACAAAAATGCTGGAGAAATTCAGCGGGTGAGGCAGCATCTATGAAGTGAAGGAAATAGGCAATGTTTCAGGTCGAAATCCTTCTTCAGACTGAAGGATAATTTCTAACTATATCTCCTCTAATGAACTACTTTCAAGGGTTGGAGTTAACAAGATATTTTATTAATTGGATAAGAAACAATGAACATGGACTTTTGTGATACATTTAGAATATATGACCACACAAGCATACAGATCAGATCTGCAAGCAGCGATAACTGGTTAATTTAACATACTTTAATTTTGAACCAACGCCATTGGAATCTCAAATTAAATTGAGTCTTGTTCAGGGAGGATCATCAACACAATGCTGTCTCTTAAAGATTACATGTTAAGGCGAGTGAAAAGAAAAATGCAGCCATTTGAGTGTTTTATTCATTTTGTTTTTTGCAAAAGGGAAATAGAGAAATGTTGCTTAACTTCTTGATGACTGGAGCCTATTGATACAACAATTGGACAAAGGGGACTGAAAAGCCAAAAGTCATACAAGCTGGTCATGTGTTCACAAGCAAATAGATACACTGTGTACCCAATTTTGATTTTTCTTTCCTTGCATGTTCCGTTTCTCTCGATCCAATATAGATCTTGGACAAAACTCAACAACAGCTTGATTTTTGCTGGAACAGGTAGCTGCAGGCACCTGCTGCAGTAATTTGTTCTTTCTCTGTTGGTTTACTTTTACCTGGTGGAGAATCTATGAAGCCAATTTGCAGTCCATTCAGCTATCTCTCGTTGGATCCCATGCGATCTAATCTTCCAGAGCAGCCTACCATGCAGAACCTTGTCGAATGCCTTACTGAAATCCATATATACAACATCTACAGCTTTGTCTTCATTGTCCTTTTTGGTCACGTCTTCAAAAAACTCAATCAGATTTGTGATACACAACCTCCCAGGTACAAAACCATGCTGACTATCCCTAATCAGCCCTTGCCCATCCAGATGCCTGTATAGCCTATCCCTCAGAATGCTCTCTAGTAACTTTCCAACTACAGATGTTAAGCTCACCAGCCCATAGTTCCTAGCATTTTCCTTGCTGTCCTTCTTGAATCGAGGCACAACATTTGCCACCCTCCAGTCTTCCGGCACCTCTCCTGTATTTAAGGACCACACGTACATTTCAACCTCCTGCAATTTCCTCTCTAGTTTACCACAATGTCCTCAGATATATCTGATCAGGCCCTGGAAATTTGTCTACCTTCAGACAGATGCCCAAGATGAGATGTTCCATACCAGGTCATCCGAGGTGTCCGCATTCTTCATGGAATGGAAGTTCTCCTCTTCTACCATAGATGGGGCCCTCACATGTGTGTCTTCAGTATCCCGTAGCTCTGTTCTTGCTCCCCTCCCCTTAGTTGCAACAGGGGTAGAGACCCTTAGTCCTTATCTTTCACCTCATCAGCCATCGCATGCAGCACATAATCCTCTGACATTTTCGCCACCTCCAATGAGGTCCCACCACCAGTCACATCTTCTGATCTCCACCCCTTTCCGCTTTCTGCAGAGAATATTCCTTCCACAACTCCCTGGTTAACTCATCCCTTGCCACCCAAACCACCGCTGCCCCAGGTACATTCCCCTACAACACCTGTCCCTATACCTCCTCCCTCGAACAATCCAGGGACCCCGACTCCTTCCAGTTGAGGCAGTGGTTCACTTGCACCTCATCCAACTTCTTCTGCTGTATCCAGTGTTCTTGGTGTGGACTCCTGTATATCGGCAAGACCAAGTGCAGGCTGGGTGATTATTTCGATGAACACCTGCACTCAGTCTGCCATGGCCTATGCGATCTCCCAGTTGCCAAACGTTTTAACTTCCCTTCTAACTCCCATAGTGACTTTGATGTCCTGGGCCTCCTCCACTGTCAGAGTGAGGCCACACGCAAATTGGAGGAGCAGCACCTCATATTTCGCTTGGGCAGCTTACAGCTCTCTCCGTACCTCCCCCACTTTAGTCCTCTTGCTAATTTCACCGTTTGTATTATTTCGTTATTACCTCCTCCCGAGCCAACAATGGGCCATTGCGGGCTCCACCTTTCCTGAGTCATCAATGCAAGCTCTGCTTTGTTCTGCACCTTCCCATTCCTCCAGTGCCCCCCTCCATGACTCTTGGTCTGATGAAGAATATCGACTTGAAATATCATCTATTCCTATTCTCCAGAGATGCTGCCTGGCCTGCTGAGTTACTCCAGCATTTTGTGTCTATTTCCACCAACTCTCTGGTTTCATTTTAGATTTCCAAATCATGCGGTATTTTGCTTTTGTATCGATTTTAAAATGTTGTGTACATTTTTGTAATAGCATGAGTCTCTTTATAAATCTGCCTTTTATTATCTCTACTCTAGGTGATTGCGTTCCCTGAAATGGTGGCGAGCTGCTGTCGATTCCTGTGCTACTTCTGCCGTATCAGCCGCCAGAATCAGAAGGCCATGTTTGATCATCTCAGTTACTTGTTGGAAAATAGCAGTGTTGGACTGGGTACCTAGTTTAATTTTAACTGATGAGATCGTTTCATGTGAATAGATAGGTGCCACAGTACTGACCTTGTGTTAATGGGTAATGGGTCAAGGGTACAAAAGATCTCTGGTTTCTGTATTTATGTTAGTCAAGCAGTAATATTTTTCTTCTCTCACATGTTCAAATAGTTTGGAAGATCCTGTTAACGCTTTTAGTTTCATATTGGAACATATTCCTCAAAAATAAAATTTGGGTTTAGATATAAATTGTGATAGTTCATTTTTGAAGTGTTCTTTCAAGAGCAAGGTTATATAATCGGCTTATATTTTCAATATTTTAATCATTGCCATACCTCGTTTAACACAACTATCAGTGGAGATTGTATTTCAAAGAATACCTGAAATATCAGCAATAGAAGGCAACGCTGGTATTAAGTGGAAAACCAACCTTTGAGAATTGCCCATAACGAAAGGTTGGTCTGTGAATTTGGCATTAGAAGTTTGCAATCAAGCTTCAGTTAAAATGAGAGCAACTGTTCTCCATTTGTACATGTAGAAGAGGCTGCCCTCTGCTGTATGTATGTTTGAACTACACATTTATTTCCTTGAGTGGGTTAAAGAGTCTTCTCATATATAGTTTGTCGTTATTTTGGTTTGTTGGCAGTGATAGAAATTGGATTATTGTAAATATATGTATTCTTTGCATACAGCATCACCCAGCATGCGAGGTTCTACTCCTCTGGATGTGGCAGCAGCCTCTGTAATGGATAACAATGAGCTTTCTTTGGAGTTGCAGGAACCTGACTTGGAAAAGGTAAATCATATAATATATGGGTCAATTTCACATTCAATTATTTTTATTCGGGAGCATTTTGAGAGTATCAATTTCAACATTTAAAATTATCTTGGGGAAAACTGCCCATCAATCCCTTGGGGATTTAAAAAAAGTCAACTTGGGTAAGTGTTGATGAGTTTCAGAATGTCTGGGTGCATTGTTGTTGCTTCACTCCACACACAGTAAGTAAGGAGCAAGATCATTAAAAGCTCAAAAGTTATGCATTCTTGTCTAGTGTACTTTCATTCAGTTGGTTTATTTTTGGACACATTATTTCTTCTGGTACTTCACTTGAGTATTTGTTTAACCCGCTCTTTGCACCACCAGAGGGAGTTGGCAAGGAGAGAACACGATTGAAGATGGAATTACTCGGAAGGATGGTTGGGCGGGGGTTGGGTAGCGGGGGGGAGGGATCAGAATGGTTTCGGAATAAGATGACATTTTGAATTTGAGCAGTTTATTCCAGGAGCCATAAAGTAAGTATGCAATCATAGGAAGACAAATTAGCTAGAATAGTGAAACTGTTGTTAATGATCTGACAGAAGAGCTTCTGCTTGTGAATATCTATCTGCCTCTTACTTAAGCCCGAAAATGTATTGAGGTTAAGAAAAGTTCATATTACTCGGTGAAAATGTTTTCAATCATTCTGCAATAAGCCAAAGGTGGCCCAGCACATTTGGTTCAAAAACATTCAAATTAAGTGAATGACAATGAGCCTGCCCATGAAATTTATATCAAATTTATATCTGATACTTGTAAAGAAAACATTAATGTTGAACCTGAACTGAAATAGGTAAAATTGTAGGGAAAAAAGACATAACGAGCTAGAGTAACTCCGCGGGTCAAGCAGAACATGGATAGGTAATATTTTGGGCCAGAACTCTCTTGATATCCATGTTCTCCAGAGATGCTGCCTGACCCGCTCAGCTACTCCAGCATTTTGTGTCTTTGTTGTAAACTAGCATCTATAGCTCCTTGTTTCTACTCTAAAATTATGGTAAATCAGCTTGCTGAGTCCACTGATGGGCAATTGTATGTAATTTGTGTTGCAGAAGCTGTGTTAGCACTGCTGCTCACAACCAAATAAGTGAAGCTTTTCCCCTATGCTTTGATGCGCTCATTAAGAGTAAGGTTTTGCTCATTTTCAGCTAATGAAAAGGCAAAAGGCATTGGGAGTAAATTAATTGGGGGAAACATTGTCATTATTTTCCAAATGTAAAAATACAAGACATTTGTGATTAGATATTATGGCAAGAAAATTATTGATTGTTTTTCCACTAATGTTTGTGCAAATTATGTTGAAATACTACCAATGATGAAAAAACGAAAAAAAAGTACAATTATTTTTCTTTAACTTTGTGTGAAATGCATTTGCTTATTAATTCAACTTTACACATATATTAAAACATTTCATTGGCTTAGTGCATTAATTATGCCAATATAAGTTCAAATGTGAATAGACTGAACTAACGAAATCAGTGAAAGTTATGTTCTCTCCAAGTGCAATACTTAAAGACTATTTACACTTTGTTGGCTGAGATAACTGACTTGTAAATGTAATGTGATACCTTAAGGTGTAAATGTTACATTTTAAAACAATGGATACAATGGATAATTTTTCAAATTTTCAGAAGGCATAAATAACAGGTGAATGTTTGCATTTGACAGGTGGTGACCTATCTTGCTGCATGTGGCTTACAGAGCTGCCCAGTGCTAGTGGCCAAAGGTTATCCTGATATTGGCTGGAATCCCATTGAAGGGGAACGTTATCTACTCTTCTTACGATTTGCAGTTTTTGTCAATGGTAGGCTTGATGCCGATTTATTGCTATGGTAAACATTGAGAAGCATTCAAAATTTCTGGCTGATCCCCATCTCTCAGTTTCTGCTACACTAAGGCAAAACTGGGGGTTTTCGGAAGTATTGAAACTCTCTTGTGATGCTCCCCTTGCTAATGACCTCATGTGAATAGTTGGTATTGATTAAATAATTGTAGCTTGGAAAATTCTTGCCAGTGACATGTCCTTTTTTCCACAGTCCACTAGGCAGTGACATGAAATTGGAGTGGCAAAATTAAGCTAAAATTTTAATTTGCTTACAGATTGTGGCATTTCTTGGGGAAAATATAAGCATTTATTACAAGAAAATTCCTCTGTTGGTCTTCACAGCCTGTGTTCCTGCTGAGGATCTTAAAAGAATTGGCAAATAAGATAAGAATATAAGAACCGAAGAAAACATGAGTAAGCCACACGTCCCCTCAACCCTCTCCCACTATTTGATATGATCATGGCTGATCAGTCCTAGGCCTCATGCAACAGTTCTCCATGGATCTTAATTCCACAATCTTTCAAAAATGTTACTTCCTCTGTCTGACTTTGGCGGACTTTCCTGGAGTCCGACGGGCACTCCAAGCCGCGGGAGTCTGCGGGACTTTAACATCGCAGAGCTTGCGATCCCTTTTCCGGGAGTCGAAGCTCCAACCGCGGGACGTGGTTTACTTAGATTGGAAAAAAGTAACTCATTTATTTAAAGAGAGAGAGAGTGAGAAAATAGGAAATGACAGGACTGTTCGATTAACATCTGTCATTGGCAAAACATGTTATAGCTGTTATTAATGTTTGCATAAGAAAGCACAATAATAAAATCAAGCAAATTCAATCTGGTTTTGTGAAGGGGAATTTTATTTGACCAATTTATTACACATGCTGATAATAATAAAGGAAAATGAGAGGAAAGGCATTATACTGAGTTTACCATGAGGTCTTTAATAATGTAGCACACCAAATGTTACTGCCATAAATAAAAGCTCTTTGTGCAGGATGTTTCAAAATAGTATAGATAGTAAATGAAAAGCAAAAAAAAAACTGCTGATGTTGGGGGAAAAAAACAAAGATTGCTGGCCATACTTATCAAGTCAAGCAGCTTCTGTGTAAAGAGAAATTAGTTACTACCACATTAGCCATCTGGTCTCACCCATCAGCAATTTTCTCTTTGTTCTACCCAGCTCTCCTCCAGAAAGACTTCTGCCTTAGTAAAAATAATGGGTAGGTTTTTTTTCAGACTGATGGGCGTATCAGTTTTTCAGACTGATGGACTGATTCTTTTGGTGTTACGGGGGCATAACATTTCAGGGACAACATATTTTCCAATCAGATTCAATAACAGATTCTTCCTTGCTGTTATCAGACTACTGAAAAGTCCTCTCATAAGCCATGGTGTAGTCCCGATCTCCCAACCTACGTCTTTGCGGACCTTTGCACTTTCTATGTAACTGTAATGCTGTCATGCTGTAATATTATATGCTGTACGGGTATTTTTCTCTTTGCATTCCGTGTTGTACTTGTGTACGGCTTATACTCATGTATTGTATGATTTGACTGGATAGCAAGCAACAACGTTTTCACTGTATCTTGATACATGTGACAACAATAAACTAAAACCAGTATACTAATATACTAAAACCAATCCTAATATTTTTGATTAGTAAAAACAAGAGACGTGAGAATTTTATGTTAGTGGGTGCTCTTAATTGCTTAAAGGCTTGAACTTATAGAAACTTGCAATAACTTTCTATGTACCATTAATTACAAAGATTATTCAGCAAAGCAAGAGACTTTTTTAAATATTTAGGAATAGTATTTGTGATAAAAAGCTGTTCTAACATGCATTAAGATAATGGTTGATCGTTTACTTAAGCACCATATCCCAATAGCCCTGATTCCCATAATGTTCAGAGATCTGTCAAATTCTGTATTAGACTTTACTGTTACCTCATGGTATCTCCGTCAGTTACCATGTTATTATACATGACAAAATATTAGATGTTCATCTGAATTGCATGCTTCTCCATTTTTATGTTGACCTCACTGTAGAGGTGTGATCTTATGAAGGCATCATGTAAATATGAACCTTGCTGTTCTTTAAAGGTGAAAGTGTTGAAGAAAATGCAAGTGTTGTCGTGAAGTTACTAATTCGCCGTCCGGAGTGCTTTGGCCCAGCTCTGAGAGGTGAAGGAGGACATGGCTTGTTAGCAGCGATGAAAGAGGCCATTGAAACTTCAGAAGATCCTTGCCGTGATCTCCCACCTGTTGAAGCTGGAAAAAATAGGTGAGTGATAGTTTTCCTTTTCCATCAAGTTGATGTTCTGAAGTTATACAATACAATACAATACAATTCAATTTATTGTCATTTGGACCCCTTGAGGTCCAAACGAAATGTCGTTTCTGCAGCCATACATTACAAAACAAAAAGACCCGAGACACAACACAGTTTACACAAACATCCATCACATCGTTGTGATGGAAGGCAAAAAAAAACTTATCTCTCCACTGCACTCTCCCCCCCGATGTCAGAGTCAGAGTCAAAGTCGAAGCCCCCGGCTGGCGATGGCGATTGTCCCGCGGCCATTAAAGCCACGCCGGGTGATGCAAGGTCGCGCACCGGGTCTTGGTGTTAGAGCCCCCGGCGTGCGCTCGCAAAGTCCCGTGGCCATTCCAAGCCGCGCGGGGCAATGGTGTAAGGCCCCGCTCAGGTGCTCTTCAACCCCGCAACTCGGGCGGGAGAAGTCGCCGTTGCGGAAGCCCCGAAAAGCGGTCACCCAGCAGGGACCCGCGGGCTCCCGGTGCCGCCGTCCGCCAAACCCGCAGTTGCAGCCTCCGAAACTCCGGAGGTCGGGTGGCAGCAGCGCTCCACCACAGCTCCACCCGCTCCGGACTCAGCCAGCCCCGTGACGGTGAGTAGTCGGCAGCTCCGCAGCTGGAATCCCAGGTCGTTCCTGTTGGAGGCCGCTCCACGTTGCAGCCCCAACGACAACGGAGACCCGACAAAGAAAAGGTCGGGTCTCCCGTGCAGGGGAAAGATTTTAAAATTACCCCCTCCCCCCCCCCCCCCCCCCCCCCCCACACACATACCCCAAAAAAAACAATAACAAAAACTACATAAAAACGAGACAAAAAATAATAAAACACAGACGGACTGCAGAGGCCGCTGCTGACGAGAGTCGCGCCGCCCACGGAATGGTTAACGATCTAATGGAATTGTGTACAGGCTGCCTACATGAATAAAAATTCTATAGATTTTTGCTGGGTTATTTGTGCAATTAGCATTAAAAAAAAACTCATTCTTGAGAAACTGATGACAATGGTAAGTAGTGATCCAGGTTGCTTTGAGAAGAACAAATAACAGCCAAAAAGGCTTGATATTACAAACGAAAGCAAATCATGGGTCAGAAATAGAGAAGGTTAAAATAAAATGACATGGGTGAAGAAATGGGACACTTCATGCACATATTGACATTAGGCTCGGAATGACATAAAGTGCTGGTGTAACTCAGCGGGTCAGGCAGCATCCGTGGAGAACATGGGTAGGTGGCGTTTTGGATCTGGACCCATGGAAATCTCTGCATAGTTTGCAAAATGTAAATAAGGTCCATATGGTACTCCTATTTACCATTGGGACCCTTATTAACATTATGGAAACTCTGCAGATGTTTCCCAGACATCTGTAATTACTAATTCACCATTCATAAAATAAATTTGGAGCCTGAACAAGCCTTCTTTATGGGTGTAGATCTTCAATTTGCATATGCGGTTCTCTGGGTTAATAATCCAGTCTTTTATTTCAAACTATAATATGAGAAACTCATCCTGACCTCATTAATTTCCTATTGGTAAACATACCGAACACAGCAATACAGCCCTCTGATTAACTTTATTTCATACCGCTGCAGCAGGGGAAGGGTTGGAACTTCCTGCAGTTGTGCTCAAAGTTGTCAGAGATTACAGCAGCATGCAACAAAGCAAATAAAATCAACTAACCATCAGTAGTGAATTAAATGCTTCTGAAGACATTGCGGAAACATTTTGAGTTTCATAAATGATTGTTTTGGTATCTGTTCTCTGACTGTTGTTTGCAGCTGCAGGGTGGGTAACATTTTACTTCAATTTCTAGTACGTTTCATGTTTCATTGTTGTAGATAGAATCACATATATAGTAGTGCATCCACTGTACTGCTTATGTCCTTGTCTACACCTGCCTCCCAAAGACAAAATTTATATATTTGTTTAAACGGTTAATGATGTTATGTATAAGTATTGAGAATTAGAATGTTAGGTTAACAGTTTGTGTAGGTTTTCCTTCCATTTATAAAGTGTTAATTCACAAAGCTCCTGTAACGCACCATCATTTGGTAACAATCATGATGTTGCATAATTGGCTTCATTTTCCTAATAAGTCAATTCAACATAACACATTTATAATTAGTGCAAAGCAAGATCATTGCATGCCAGAAATGAACTCTGTGTAAATCCAATGCATTGGCATAAAACAAAATGTGATGAGACTCTGATTTCTATATAAAACTACTCCACTTTCTCTGATACTTGAACCCAAACTCATTCTGTATTTCCATTGTAACTGCTGCATCAACATGAAGAAGAAATCATTTTCACCACTGTTATAATTATGTAATTGTACCTAATTTTCCCCATTCTTTTATATGTTTAATATAACTATTGAAATGGCTTGTTATTTAACAGTGCTGAAGAGGAGGATGAAGAAGTTGTGCACATGGGTAATTCTATCATGTCGTTCTATTCGGCTTTGATTGATCTTCTCGGCCGATGTGCTCCAGAGATGCATGTAAGGAAGTACTTTCTAGACATTTATGTGATCATTACTCTTCGCACATATAAAACTAATAAAATATATATTTTGAAACATTTAATAGGTTAATAATGTATGGGAAGTGGAGTGATATGTTACTTCTGAAAACTTTATTCAACAATACAGAAACTTTGCTTTTCAATTACTGTATTTTGTGTCATTGTTCTCTCAGCTAATCCAAGCAGGCAAAGGTGAAGCTATCCGAATCCGAGCTATTCTTCGTTCCCTCGTGCCAACTGAGGACCTGGTGGGCATTATTAGTATTCCACTGAAATTGCCTGTTGTTAATCCAGGTATGCTATATACAGTGTATGTTGATGTATGGTGTTAAACATATTTCCAACAGCTCTTTTAAGCAAGTAACAATGTTTTAATTGTGTTTCTCATGGAGTTCCATGACAGATATTGCATACAAAAATACCTTCCCACTTACTGTCTCGTTTGTAATCCCTTCACCATGCCATGGTTTGATTTTAGCACTTGGATCTGCCGTTACTGGTTGCAATACGGCTGGAATAATAATAATAATAATAATAATAATGCATTTTATTTGCTGGCGCCTTACAGGACATAAAATCACAATACATTTATCAATATTAAAATCAAGTTGATTAACAGAAGAGAAAAAAACATATAGTCGGAGAAAAATAAATAATAAGGACATCATCAATACACAAATTAAAGATAGAAATTGTTCCAAAGACACAAAATCAAAAAATCAAAAAACACAATGTGAAGAGAGAGCAGCGGCAGCTAAAGCGCACCAGCGTCCACTCTCCCTTCCGACAGCCATCTTGGACACAGACTAACATGTTAACTCACACACAGAAAAATCATCCCCCCACAGTGGATACCACTGTGGGGGAAGGCACAAAGTCCAGTCCCCATCCCCAGTTCACCCAAAGTCAGGCCTATTGAGGCCACCGCTATTGCCTCTACGGAGGCCCGATGTTCCTGGCCGTTCTGGCCGGGTGGTGTTGCCCCGGCGTCGGGAGAGTCCTCACAGCGGCTGGGCCACCTGGAACGGATGCTTCCTAGCAGGGGATTGTCGGCTTCCGAAGCCGACAGGGCCGCGCCGGGTTGGAGCTCTCAGGCTCCCGATGTTAAGGTCGGCGCCGCCCACTCCACTCCGCAGACCCGCAGGTGTTGATCTCGGCGGTCATATCTCACCGGAGCTCCAGCGCGTCGATCCAGCGCGGCGACCCAGGCAAGGCATCGCCCGCTCCGCTCCGCGATAGCGCTCCAGCGCTGTGCCGCCAACGAAGCCGAGGTGCTGGGCGGTCCCCGCCTGGAAACGGCGCTCCACGCCCGCTGGTAGGCCATGAGGACGGGTCGACGGGCAGCCCGGAGACAAAAGCTGCCTCACCAACCAGGTAGGGACCTAGAAGTATAATTACCTCCTTCCCCCCACAGTAAGAAGTCCATTTCTCCAACAAACGAAGAACAAGACTTACTAAAAACTTTTTTTAAAAATGAATTAAACGGACAGCTGCTGGTTAGCAGCCGTTCCCCAAGATGGCTCCTCCTCTCGAGGTGTTCAGGTGTTAAATGGGTATCACCATCTAGTGGATATTTCAGTGTGTTTTTAACTATTTTTGAACTATATTCTGGTTATTTGGCAGATGGATCTATTTCTGAGCCAGCAATGTCTGCAAGTTTCTGTCCTGACCACAAAGCACCCATGGTACTGTTTCTGGATCGTGTTTATGGTATTGAGGACCAAAGTTTCCTACTTCATTTGCTGGAAATCGCATTTTTACCTGATTTAAGAGCATCAGCCTCCCTTGAATCAGTGAGTAAAAGTGATTTATTATCACCAGCAAGGCTGTGTATATTTTACTTTCTGCAAGTCGTACTGATCCCGTATTGAATTGAAATGTTATAATGAATTTATTTGATTGACTATAAATCCTCGTGTCCTCATTAAAATGATTGTCGACATATAAATGAAAGGCTTCAAAGAGTAGATGCATATTAGGGAAGGCAAAAAGTGCTGGAGTAACAGCAGGTCATGTAGCATCCCCGGACAACATGGATAGGTGACGATTCAGGTATTAGGTTTCACTACATTAATACATAGTAATAGAGCAATGCAGACCAACAGGAGATATGACAAGAAACATTACTCAATGCTTCTATACTTCCATACAGGGATAAATGGGCATTGTAAAATAGTAGAAGGGCCATATTTTTATCGGTTTAAATTGATTTTGTTGAGTATGCCTGGCCACAGTAATTGATAATTCTAGTCACATGCTTAAGTAGAAATGGTAAAACCACAATGAAAGAAGAAATAGAATTATATTGCAGTGCTTTTTAATTGTAACTATTTTATTTAAAAAAACAATAATTTAAAGCAAAACAAAATTGATGTCCTTAATATTTTTCTGTCAATTTTTTTTTCCTTTCCAACAGGCTTCCTTAAATACAACAGAGATAGCACTTGCACTTAACAGATATGTCTGTTCAACAGTGCTTCCACTACTCACGAGATGTGCACCTCTTTTTGCTGAGACAGAGCACTTTGCTCCTTTGATCGATACCACGTTGCACACAATCTACAGATTATCCAAAGGACGTTGTCTTACCAAAGCACAGAGAGAGTCGATTGAGGAATGTTTGCTGTCCATATGCCGGTACAGATGCTTTAATTCACAATTCCAGATCTTCAAAAGTATATTTGGGGATATTTTAACAATCGTATTCCACTTGATTAAGCTGAATATCTTTCCAGCATCTTGGATGGTGCTAAATAAACAATATTTAAATCAAGTTCTGTTTGCTGACCTGATGCACGATTGACAAAGTGTCAAACTCATATTTTCCCATTTTTGACCGAGTCATGGTTTCTTTGTGACCTCTCTCCAGATGCTTGTATTTGTTCTATTTAATAAAATGGTTTATTAAATATAGTTGATTAACAAAAATATCTTTCAATCTAAGAATTAAAGTTACAAATTGATCTTACATAAATCGCCATTCACTGAAGAGTAACAAGCTCCAACCACCCTTTCTATGCTGAACTGCTTCTTCATTGCACTCCTAGCCATACTTTTTAGACTGTGCGCTCTTCTCCTGAATTCCCCAATCAGCAGATCCTGTTTCTCTGTATCTACCACCAATTCCACACCCCAAGCCACCCCCCCCCCCCCCCCCTCCCCCACATTAACCAAATATTACTTTAAATTTTCAATCAGTAAGTTGTCTTTCAAAATAAACTCTTGGAGTCTAAGTCTGGTAAATTTATTATACTCTCCCCTCCATAGCTAATAAACCCTTCATAATTTGTAGTGCCTAAAAATTCCCATTTTTACCTTCCTGATTTCCATCTTATGTGTACTCTTGCACCCTCCATACCCCTCAAGGGATTCACTTGACCCCAGCTGCCTATAACTAATATATGCCTCCCTTTTTTCCTGACCAGAGTCTCAATATCTCTTGTCATCCCTCTTCCTACCTTGCCCTTCACTTCAATAGGAACATGCAGACCTTGAACTCTTGCTATCTCATTTTTAAAGTCATCATGTTGACCCAGTGTCTCCAGATTATGTGAAGATGGACTAGATATATAGAAAAGAGGGAGTTAATTAATGTTTTTCTTTCATGAACTATGGAACAAAACAAAGGGTAGGAACAAGAAGCAATTACCTGAGATACTCCTTATGGTTAAGAGCCACACCAATGGCATTTTCTGAATTTCTCATTTGCTAATTTCTGTGTCGTATAATGATGCTATTCATGAGCATAGTCAATGGAATTGATATTTCCTGCTGTATATATGTTGCTCTGGGTCTAACTGCAAAGAGGCTGCACTGTACTCCCCACCTACTTTCATATAGGATCATGAGATGCTATTAATTAAACTAAATCATAGCTCCTTTTCACCTGTGGTTACGTTATTAAACTGTGAATGTTTTCAGTGATAAAGATAATAAACCTATAATTTATCGAAATGTTTCTCCTCACTAAGCAACTGTCTTATTATTCTGCAGATATCTTCAACCTTCCATGCTGCAGCCACTTCTGCGTCGATTTGTTTTTGATGTTCCCCTTCTTAATGAGTACTGTAAAATGCCATTAAAGGTATACATATAAAGTAGTTTGCATTGATTAAAAATGATGGATTTAACAATAGTTGATAATGGATGAAAATGCAATTGGGAGCCAGGTTAATCATCTGTGTTAGTAGCAAGATAAAGTTTGAGTTTTGAAATCATATAAATTGGTGTTATTGTAATATCTTTTGATGGAAGTATTTATGCAATACTGTGTGCTCATGGCAATGATGTCACCATAATTATAGAATATGATTATAGATATCTGGGCCTGGATTTCCCAACCAATGAGAAATGTCAGTGGAATCTGAGACAGTACAGGCCTTGTATCTGGATATTTACCTGCCTCCATCTTGCTCCTGTTGGATCTTATTTCTTCACAGTCTTCTCCATTGTATTTCCAGATCATTTGAGTTCTCAACCTGATGAGGAATGTCAAATAGCAGTGCTTTTTGTAGGTCTACAGCAACCTTTGGCACTGATAAACAATAAAACATTATATACCTCTAAAAATTATTTTAAAATATCTCATCTAAACTTCAAGGGCTATCCCTTCCAGCTTTGCATCAAGAGCTATGCCCTAACCTAACTTTTAAGGTGCCATTCCACTGACTGAATGACTGAAGACCCAGAGCACTATGGCATTCCTGACATGCGGTATGCCAAAACAATAATATTAATAATAATAATCATCATCATCATATCAAAATTCATTGGATGTTATGTTATCCTCAGTCAGATAGAGTTTGTGTGAAATCATATACATCATCCATTTCTGCATTCACCTCCATGGAAAACCCTGAATAAGTGATGGAGATTAGCAGAACAGTACATTTTCCTCATTGTTCTATTAAAAGATCATAGATCAACAACTTCTTTCTACTGATTTGTTAAATGTTGCACTTTAGGAAAATAATGATTTTCGAATATAGCATCCAACAAGTATTGATTTAATTATGAGCCAACACACATTTTATAAATATGTCTACAATTTCTGAACTGTAGCATGTATTTGGCAAAATGTGTTCAGCAGAGCCAATTGGAAAATGTTTCCTTCTGAATAATATTTTTATGCTCTTCTTGTCAATTTCTTCTTTCATTTATAGCTTCTGAGTAAACATTATGCACAATGCTGGAAATACTATTGTTTGGCATCTGGGTGGGGCAATTATGGAAGTGCCTCTGATGAAGAGTTACATCTTACCAAAAAATTATTCTGGGGAGTTTTGGATGCACTCTCTACAAAAGTAAGATGAAACTTGATTCTTTAATTATTGTTTGACATTTGGTTTACTTGAGTGATTTTGAAGTTCAGAGTGTGGATGATTCGTGTCAAAAAGGGGCAAGGAAGCAGCTGTATTTTGTTGGGGAAAAATCGCAGGAGAAAAATTAAATAAGCTACTGAAATATTATTCATGCCTCCCAACATATTAATCATTCTTGACCACATTTCCTTAGAGTTGTGTATACTATATTGGTAACAATTTGAACTCTTAGCCTTTAACAACGGGCATTTCAAGAAAGGTGTATTTCTTCACTGAACCCCATGCAGTGTTCCAATGTTCTTGTAACTACAGGGGCTCAAATAAGCATATTACACAGCCTCGTTAATCCCCATGAATTGAATTAACCTGTTTTGATATAATCATATAGATTTTGGATGTTAGAAGAACAGATAATCGTAGAATAGTTGTAGCTAAAATGGAGGCCATTGTGTCTGCGTTGGCTTACTACTAGAATAACAAACTAGTCCTATTCCTCATCCCAGCTCTCTCCATGTATCTTTGCAAGTTCTTGTTCACTATATCTTTATCCAGTTCCCTGATGAAAACTGCAGTACAATCTGAATACAATACATTCAAAGCTGAAATTCTGAAATTGAAACAGGAAATGCAGCTAAGGCAGCATAATTGAAGGGGAAAATGTTAATAACATTTCATTTCCATTAACAAATAAGAAATGAAAAAGTAAGAGGGAATCCAAATTTTAAGATGTAGACAGAAGATAAAAACAAAAGGGAAGATCAAAGATGAATATATTGCTTTATTATTTTTGCATGTATCTTGCTTTATTATTTTTGCAAATATTTTCATGCTGTCCAGTTAAACTATACTATACTATACATGAGTATCATCAAGCCATATGCATGTACAACAAGAAGTGCAAAGAGAAAAATATCAGCGTATAGAATATAATGTTACAGAATTATAGTGTTACAGTTACAGAGGAAGAGCAGATTAAAAAAAAGTGCAAGGTCCACAATGTGGGAGATTGAGATTACACCCTATTTTAGGGGTTGACAGTTCCATATTCTGAGAACAGTGGGGATGAAGCTGTTCCTGAATCTAGTTTTAAGCCTTTATATCTTCTGCACAATGGGAGATGAAATAAGAAAGAATGAAAATGGTGAGAAGAGTCCTTGATTATGTTGGCTGCTTTCCTGCGGCAGCGTCATGTGTAGATGAAGTCTATGGGAGGTGTAAAGGAACAAATGCAAAAATTGTGAAGCAGAATCATTAAGGTGGATCACACATATGGTGAGTAGCATTGACATAGAGAAATAATTTAGCATGAATGGAAGAAACGAGGAGATGTTAATGGACAACACAAGGAAATACATTGGGGACAAGGATTGCTTTGAGAACTGGCAAGGATTTGATGAGGCAAATGGTCTTGTTTATCCTAAGGAAATGTGAGAAAGGAATAGTTAATGAACAGCATATCGTTTTTTTATTTCATGACACCCATAGCCTGAAAGTACAAAACATTATGCTAGCTGTACTATTAGGATAGGATAGGATAGGATAGCCTTTTATTGTCATCCAGACCGAAGTCTGAACGAAATTTAAGCAGTCATACATACAATACAATACAATAAAAAAACAACAATAAACACATATTAACATCCACCACAGTGAGTCCACCCAACATCTCCTCACTGTGATGGAGGCAAAAGTCTTAGGGCTGCAGTCTCTTCCCTCCTCTTCTCCTTCTGCGCTGAGGCGATACCCCCCGGGCGATGTTAAAACCTGTCCCGCGGCTCAAACACCGCGGCCCGGGGTAGTCGAAGCTGCCGCTCACCAGACCTGCTGACGCAGCCGCTGGCCCGCGGCCGAACCCCGGTCTCAGGCCACCGCCACCAGAACTGCCGTCCCAGTCCCCGGAGCATCGTTCCAGCCCCGGGCCGGATCGCCCTCACGTGAGTACTGCCACCGTCTCAGCCTCGCGCCAGGCTGCCGCTCCTCCCTCGGGCTGGGCCGCCCCGACCGGGCGCCGCTTCTCCCTCGGGCTGGGCCGCCCCGACTGGGCGCCGCCCCGACCGGGCACCACTCCTCCCTCGGGCTGGGCCGCCCCGACCGGGCACCGCTCCTCCCTCGGGCTGGGCCGCCCCGACCAGGCACCGCTCCTCCCTCGGGCTGGGGGTCATTGAAGGAAGTTAATAGGCAATCCATTGTTCTAGTGTGGTGTTTGTGAATACAAAACCAATTTATGCTTTTGTATACAGTGCCCTCCATAATGTTTGGGACAAAGACCCATCATTTATTTATTTGCCTCTGTACTCCACTATTTGAGATTTGTAATAGAAAAAATCACATGTGGTTAAAGTGCACATTGTAAGGTTTTAATAAAGGCCAATTGTATACATTTTGGTTTCACCATGTAGAAATTACAGCAGTGTTTATACAAAGCCCCCCTCCCATTTCAGGGCACCATAATGTTTAGGACACAGCAATGTCATGTAAATGAAAGTAGCCATGTTTAGTATTTTGTTGCATATCCTTTGCATGCAATGACTGCTTGAAGTCTGCGATTCGTGGACATCACCAGTTGCTGGGTGTCTTTTCTGGTGATGCTCTGCCATGCCTGTATTACAGCCATCTTTAGTTTATGCTTGTTTTGGGGGGTA
Source organism: Amblyraja radiata (assembly GCF_010909765.2). NCBI lineage: Eukaryota > Metazoa > Chordata > Chondrichthyes > Rajiformes > Rajidae > Amblyraja > Amblyraja radiata. Next base: position 26,645,220 of record NC_045964.1, on the reverse strand, counting down.
GTCCCCTTCAGTTTGCTCTTCAGCATATTAAAGGCATGCTCAATTGGGTTCAGATCGGGTGATTAAATTGGCCACTCAAGAATTGACCATTTTTTAGATTTGAAAATCTCTCTGTTGCTTTAACAGTACGTTTGGGATCATTGTCTTGCTGTGGAATGAACCGCCAGCCAATAGGTTTTTAGGCATTTGTTTGAACATGAGCAAATAGGATGAGTCTATACACTTCAGAATTCATTATGCTACTATCATCAGTAGTTGTATCATCAATGAAGATAAGTGAGCCAGTACCTTCAGCAGCCATACATGCCCAGGCCATAACACCCCCACCACATGTTTCACAGATGAGGTGATATGCTTTGGATCTTGGGCAGTTCCTTTTCTCCTCCACACTTTGCTCTTGCCATCACTCTGATATAAGTTAATCTTCATCTCATCTGTCCACAAGACCTTTTTCCAGAACTGTGGTTGCTCTTTTAAGTATTTCTTGGCATACTGTAACCTGGCCATCCTATTTTTGCGGCTAACCAGTGGTTTGCATCTTGCGGTGTAGCCTCTGTATTTCTGTCCATGAAGACTTCTGCAGACAGTGCTCATTAATAAATCACACCTGAAGAGTGTTTCTGATCTGTCGGAGGTGTTTGGGGATTTATTTTTCATAATTGAGAGAATTCTTCTGTCATCAGCTGTGACGGTCTTCCTTGGCCTGCCAGTCCCTTTACGATTAAGAAGCTCATCAGTGCTCTCTTCCTTCTTAATGATGTTCCAAACAGTTGATTTTGGTAAACCTAAGGTTTGGCTGATGTCTCTAACAGTTTTATTCTTGTTTCTCAGTCTCATAATGGCTTATTTGACTCTCATTGGCACAACTTTGGTCCTCACGTTGATAAACAGCAATAAAAGTTTCCAAATGTGATGGAAAGACTGCAGGAAAGACGAGATGCTGAGAGCTCTCTTATACCTGCATTAAGGAGGCAATTAAACACACCCGAGCAATTACAAACGCTTGTGAAGCCATGTGTCCCAAACATTATGCTGCCCTGAAATGGGGGGACTATGTATAAACACAGCAGTAATTTCTACATGGTGAAACCAAAATGGAAAAAAATGGCCTTCAATAAAATCTGACAATATGCATTTTAGCCACATGTTACAAATCTCAAATTGTGGCGTACCGAGGCAAATAAATTAATTATGGGTCTGTCCCAAACATTATGGAGGGCACTCTATGATGCTGGCATTAATTGTTACGCGCCATCAGTTTTAATTTACAATATCAATACTTTGCTTGCAGTTACACTTTGTGTATGTTTTATCAGTCATCAACTGTGCTTCAAATTTATGTCAATGTTCCCTAGCCCTCTAATTGTCAAATCTTTCCTACAGAAATATCATCCCGATCTCTTTAAAATGGCCTTGGCTTGTCTAAGTGCTTTAGGAGGGGCCCTGTCCCCCGACTATGTAGATTCCAGCTTTTCAGTCGTGGTGGACAGAGAGACATCAGTGGATGACAAAGGCAACTTTGACCCAAAGCCCATCAACACTTCCAAGTATGGCACTGGAATAAATAACAAGAGTTGCAAATTATATGGTTCCTTTACAATGAATTATTATTATTTGCTCACATTTTACTACCATGAAATTGGCAACAATCTCTCAACGCTAAGGTCATTCATTATGTCAGAATTATGCCCAAAGGCAGTGCAACTCCTCATTCAGAAGGATTTGTTTCTCTCAAACAAATTATTGTTAGAATTTTACTTTTAACACATCTTTTACACATGAACAGTCTTGTTATAATTTCCAACATCTTTTAATTTTCTCTGAACATTGTAAAATTGTTTTGAAATAATTCATAGTTAAATATTAACTACAGACAGTTTGACTAAAGATAGAATCCATGAATGTTACTTTTCAATATGCTTCTACCAATAAAATCACAGAATCTTCATTAGAAATATTATAAAATTAAAGATAAGGTCGTGATAATTGAGATGGTATGAACCTCACTTAAGACATTTATATTTTGGTTTATAACTGTCATACAGTGAAAAACTTTGTTTTACATGCTATCCAATCAGGTCGGATAATACTATACATAACACAATCAAGTGCAATAGGTAGAGCAAAGGGGAACATACAGAATGCATAATATAGTTCTCAGCATTGTAGTGTCAGTTTTATGTAAACAACTTGCATTTTGCTACATAATTGCATTTTGCATATGCTACATAATTGAAGCAATTGTTTCAGAGTATATATTAAATCCAAATTTACCTATTGACTAAAGGTTGACATATATTTGTAATATTAATGAACCCCCGAATATCACAATACCACAAAATAAACAATTTGTAACTCCAGTAAATAAACTGTCTGGTGCAAAGTGATCATGGCCACATTTGGTAGTTCTGCGGCAATTTGGCAATATTTCATTATTTTCATTAGACATTGTTACTAAATATTATGACATTTTTTTACATGGTACCTACTTTTCAAAATAGAGATTTTATTATATAGTTAATATGGCTTTTTTTATTATGTCTTCTGTGTTACAGTATTTCAATTCCAGAGAAGTTAGAGTACATTGTGAACAAATATGCAGACCATCTACATGAGAAGTGGGCTTGTGAGAAGGTAAAATATTAAGGACATATTTTGGATATTTCGTAATATTTTCAGAGAAGAATTAGGATGTTAGTTTTAAGTCAGAATAAAAAATGAAAATGGAAATTCTCAGCAGCTCAGGCTGGGTTGATACTTCTGTCAAAGAGTTTCACTGTAAGTTAACAACTAGTAGAGCTGTCTCACTGCTGCCGAGACCCTTCCGTACTGCATGTGGAGTTTGCAAGTCCTCTCTGTGGCCTTGAGGGCTACTTCCAGATGCACCAATTTCCATCCACGTTTCAAAGATGTGAGCAATAGTAAATTGATGGAATCTGGAAATTGCCCCTCATTTTTAGGTGGGAGATTAAAATCTGGGGGTTGCTAGGAATGTGTGGACAATTAAATTAACATAGGTTTAGTGTATGAGTATAATAGTGCTTTATGATGTAACTTTCTGACTTCAGTCCAGAAATAAACCTGCTCAATTCATTTTTAATCTATAATGGTCCAACTTTTTCCCTGTCCACGGGAAAAAGCCACTCTTACATGGAACAGACTACTTGGTGCAGTTGTCCAGTGGGAAACAGGTTCTCAGCTAATCAGTAAGGCCCAGTGCAATCATTCCTTGCCATCAGTGCAATTATTCCTTGCCAATACTTTAAAACCTCGTTAATCCTCAAACCCAGGTTCACTGATTATCAGAGCTGTCACTGACAATGAAACACTGACATTTGTAGCCATTCAGAAACACTCTGTTAAAATAAACACTATTAAATATTAAAATAAGAAATAGAAAAAAAATAAACCACCTATAAGCACTAGGAAATTTATGGGCCTGTCCCACTTAGGCAATTTTGCTGGCAGTCGCCTGAAAAACCGGCAACTGGAACGGCGACTGTCAGAGTGGAACACACAAACACGCATCGCTTCCTTCACCAGCCCGTTATGCAGGCGGGGGACAGGGCAAGCGTGTAGCCCTGTCTAAAAAATTTGCACGGTGCAAAGCCAAGGTGATACAGACACACACCGTGATGAACAGGAAGGTTGGCGCGGTAATTAAGATGGCTAAGCACAGTGCATGGTAAGTCCTTTAAAAGAGGGGAGCGGAGAGGGGGTGGGGGAGAAGGAGTGGAGACAACTTTTAAGAAGCCAGAGATACACACCAGCTCGGCGGACATTAACATTACCAGTCAGTTATCCTTGGTTCTACTTATGGTTTTTTTTTCCCAATGAGCCAATGAAATTCACCGGTCAGCACCGGCTACAACCTACGAGAACTTACGAGAACCTTCGACCCCCTGGCAACCGACTAGGACCTCCTGGCGACCCACCTACGGCTCGAGAATTCTCGCTACTCTCCATGGTGGCTTCATTCTAGTCGCCACTAATTTTTCAACATGTTGAAACATTCCCTGCGACCATAATGAGGCCATGACTAGTTCCCAGAATGCGGGAACTCCTCACGACCATGAAGGCGACTTCCCGGCAACCACCCGCAAACAATTGGCAACTGCATAATCTCCTGCAGTCGCCTAAAAAATCGCCTAAGAGGGACAGGCCCATAAGGCCCAGTGCAATAATTCCTTGCCACCAATGCTGACAGGATGTGACAAAGAAATACTTTATAACCTCGTTAATCCTCACTTCCAGGTTCACTGATTGTCAGAGCTATCACGGACAATGAAACACTGACATTTGTAGCCATTCAGAAACAGTCTATTAAAATAAACACTATTAAATATTAAAATTAGATATAGAAAAAAATGAACCACATAAGCACTAGGAAACAATTAAAAACTATTTAAATGCAGTAAAGTCAACTTAAATAAAAAATGAAGTTATCTCGTACTTGCTCTTGACTCCTTAGCTCCTTTCTCGCCATTACAAAATGGGTCTGCTGAACTTAAGTCTGGCTGGTAGAATTCCCAAACTAAGAGATCTAAAATCTGCAGCAAAATTTTCATCTCTAACTAGACTCCATATCGAGCACTGTTGTTCCATTATTTGTAGAAATGTTTGGGACTTGGGCCTTCATTCAAAATAGTCCACACAAATGCACCCACAAAACCTCACAGCCTTGAACTGATGGCTTTTAAGTGCAAGACCCTTTTGTATATGGTTTTTAAAACACTAAGTGACACTAAGCAATATGTTGAATAAAATGTTAAATATTGCTTCGAGATTAAGCAGACATTTGAAAAGTACAAAACTTTCTTTCCTTTATCAAGTTAACACTCCCATGAGGTTGAGGGCTTTGCATGTTGTTTAATCATAGTGACATCTAAGCTGTGGATGTTCACACCATTTTCTGTTTATTTAAGTTATGTATAATGCAGGTATTCATGTGCAGTTTATTAATCATTAATTGCCACCAACAAGCCCAGTTTAAGTTAACTATTCACTGACATGGTTTCCTCTAAAGTTTGTAGAATTCTAAGGTGAAATTCTGGGCTTTGTAATCTGTTAACAGTGTACACAATATACGAGAATCCAGCCGTACAGAAAATCTACGTGGCTTTTGAAGACATAGGCATTGCTTGATCTGCTCGAAGAAGTGATATACCAAAAGCATAAAATAAAAAATTCACACAGTACAGATTATGGATGTGAATGCATGCCCTCTATTTGCCTGGAGAAGTGCAGCTTCAATAACACTCAAAACCTGTAGGACCTTCCAGGACACCAAAGCCCACTTGATATATTGTTCATATTAAATGACAAATTAATTAATAAACTCCCTTGATATTCCCACCACCGTCAATGCACAGTCACTGCAATGTGCATTATATCCAAAATGCGCTCCAGTTACGTGGCTACACTATTTCAACAGAATCTCACAATTGTAGACCTACACCACCAAAAATAAGGACAGCAGGAGCATGGGAACCAATTGACTTTCCTCCAAGTGACACATCATCCTGACTTAAAAATATGAATTCTTTAAACATTGCTGAGTTGAAATCCTGGAACTCCCAACCGAGTATTATGGGGAACCTACACCAGAAGGATTGCAGTGGTTCAAGAGATGGCTCACTACTGTTTTTTTTAGGGCATTTAGGGATGAACAATGAATGCCAGCTTAGTCAGGAGTGCCAACATCCTGAAAATGTATAACTATATTTAAAAAAAAATTAACTTCCTGGTTAAACTTGAGATGAGTATTTTTGTAAATTGAAGTAAAGTGAGAAGTAATATTAAAATTTAAGAAAAAGATATTGAAGCCATGATGATGAGGAACTATTGTCAAAAGTACATAATGTCTGTATATTTCAGCAAATGAGATTTCGTTTTGCTGCTTGTTTACAGATTCAAAATGAATGGACATATAGTGATACAATCAATGAAAACATGAAGACTCATCCATTATTGAGACCCTATAAAACCTTAACAGAAAGGGTAAGCGATTTTACAACTGTTTGTAGCATTGTTTTCATGAAACATTGGAAGTGTTACAATGAAGCCTTTGCCTCTAGGCAACTTCCATCTGAGCTCTTGAACTTTTGCTAATGAAGATATCATTTCGGAAAGTCTGTATTTCATATCAGGTAAAAAATATATATTTGTAGGGTCGAGAAACAAATTGCTGGAGGAACTTAGCGGATCAGGCAGCCTCTGCGAAAGTGAGACCACCAAATCATATCTTCCCTTCCCCACCCTTTTCTTCTTTGTCTCATGGAAGACTCCATGACTTTCTTAATTCAGAACTAATCCTGATGCAGGGTCTTGACCTGAAATCTCAATTTTCGACACAAGAAACTGCAGATATTGGTTGACAAAAAAATAGAGGCAAAGTGTCAGAGTAACTCAGCGGGTCAGGCAGATCTCTGGAGAATATTGATAGGCCATCTTTCAGGTCAGGAATCTGAAGAAGGATCCCAACCCAAAATGTTGCCTATCCATATTCTCCAGAGATGTTGCCTGAGCCGCTGAGTTACTCCAGCATTGTCTTTTCTTGAAATATTGATTATCCCTTTGCCTCCACAGATGCTGCCCAGCCCTCTGAGTACCCTGAGCAGTTTGTTTATTGTTCCAAATTATACCATCTGCAGTCTCGGGGGGCCTCCATTATTTGTAGGAATTATCTTAGAAATTATGTGTTCTAAACGTCTGCTACAGACAAATTGTAGAATAAAACTAATCGATGAGCACTGGTGATTCCTGCAATACAAAGTGGTTGAATTTCCAGAATTCAAGAAGGGGGGGGGGGGGACAAATGTTGTGGATTGGGAAAGGGTTTAGCAAGTGGAGATATCAGGAAATGTGATGGGATTTGAAGATCTGGGTTCAACGGCAAAAAGTGGTGTTATGGGTTAAAGATGGTGGCTTGACAGAGTGCAGTAAAAGCTGTTGGTTACTTTATGAAGCCAGTATAAGAGCTGGCCATGTCATCTGCACCTCCACACATGACAAAGACTCAGAAAGTGCCCTGCAAATAAAGAGCATATCACTTTGCAGTTGTCTGCTCACATATCTTTAAACTAGAAAGGATGCCACAAAGGAGGGGTTGGGCTGTGACTGCTATCCAAGCCACGCCATGATGTCATATCCAAATCTTATTCCTCCACAGTACTGCATGATTAAGTACTGCATGATGTTATCAGGTCGTTTTGAAATTCAAAGTAATTTGATTTTTTTTAATTTTAAGTAATGTCGAGAAATAATGCATAAAATGTTCAGTGAAAGTGATCTCTGCCTAGAGGGGAATTAATATGAATCAGAATATGTAATAATCTTGTGAAAGTTGGCATTTTTAAACCTTTAATCACAAATAACGTGAAATATAGGATGAAATCTTCAGTGGGTAGTGTTTTGTGAATTTCTCAGGGTGAATTTATGTTACATGAAATGCTATAACACTGGGGTTGTCGCGATTTATTTTGATCTTGAACGCCTGTGAGCACAGGTTGAGGACACAAGGTGCTTCTGGATGATGCCAATATTTGAGTAGGTGTGCCAGATTTCTGAATCTACTTTCATTTACGCGTTTGATGGAGATTTCTAAAATACACAGATCTATTTTGCTTCATGTAAATGTTCAACTATTTTTACTACTGTATGCCGGTAGTAATATTAAAGTAGGTATTATGATAGTAAGATTAAATCTCATATTTATAGCCCACATTTTTAGAATATTTTTCAGTGTTCTGCATTTTGAAAGTTAACCACTTTAGATAGAAGATTTCTCTGTCCCCTTTAAAAGTTTTTATTTCCTTAAATTTAGATTTTCTGAAATAGAGTATTATCACAAAATAATTTACCACTGAATAATTTTGTCCATTTTTTGAACTACTATTTTAAGCAAATCTTTTAATGGTTTACATTTATACACTGGGTTACCATGAAAGGCTGCATGGCTTTTTGCAGTTCACTTGTAGTTTAGCATTTTCTTTTTGATACTATTAGTTTGTGCATTACACCACTCCTATGAGCTTGGGATCAATGAATTTTGATACAATTGTTTTACACGATTCTTCGCAAAAGGGCAACTGTTGTTAATCATCCCATTTTTGCAGTGTGCTGTGCTGTTCATTGCATCATATGATATATCGGATGACTCAATATTTGAACATTATAATGTTTATTTGGAAAGAAGATCATTCTTAGTAAATTCAGTCACGTCCAGGTTACACATTGATACATCATGTAGGTCGAAACCATGTATGTTAAGGCATGAAGTCAATGCTAGATAGGGAGATAGGGACTAGTACAGAGATTAGAAAACATTTTTTCATTCCAAAATAATATTTAAACAAAATAATTGCTGCCCACTGAGTGCTATCTTACAGAGCACTGATTGGTTATTGTGCTCTTAATCGGCCAATCTGAATATCCCCTGTTCTCGTTTATAAAAATTGACCTTGACTTAGGCTACACTCTTCCTAGCAAATTGGATGTGGGCCATTGGTGGGATAGTGAGAGTACCTGCACCATGTGTTGACTGATTCCTATCATCTCTTCTTCTGGCATGTGAGGAAAGATGTTTTCTCCCCATCTTTTTGTTTGGCTCTACAAGCTCTTCCAAGCCCAAAGGGTTCTCTCTGGTAACAAGCACAACATTGTCATGGCAGGGCATGCCCCTGAACTGCAAATCTCAGTGCTCAGCAGCAGTCCTGCTTGCACCAACTTGCCAAATACCATTCTTGCCAGCCATTCTTATGCTGAGCATAGATGATTCATTGCTGTGAGAGCACCAGCGGAGATCAGAGATTAGTGTCAGGTTCTTGGCACAGCCGCGTGCAGCAACATGAAGGGTAGAGTTTCTTGTTAAGTTTCCAGTACCATAGTGTGCAGCAGCAGAGAGGGCATGGTTTTCACAGCAGCAAGCGTCAGCAGGAAGATATCCAAGTAAATGTGAAGCAGACAACCATGCGAGTTCACTCATTGGGATCATTATTTAAAGTTCAGATACATGCCTATCAAAACTATGGGTTTGACTGTACGTGTATCATTGTATCTGGAATCATACAATAACATAACCTTCAATGTTTTAAATTCTAATTTTCTTTTTATGCATATGTAGTACTGCAGCAAGTCCATGAATATTGTGCTTTCTTAGAAAGTTGCCTTTGTTTAATTTTTTTCTGCATGTTTCCAAAACAGTTTTAAAATTAGTGACATGAACAATTCTTGAAACACAGGAAAAGGAATTGTATCGTTGGCCAACCAAGGAATCTTTCCGGATCATGCTGGCTTTGAACTGGAACATTGAAAGGACAAAAGAGAGTGAGGCTATGATGCAGCACCTTGAAAGTGAGAAACTGCGTAAGGTTTCTCAGGTACAGTCACTTGTCCTGTTCGGGCTATTGAAGCTGTTCCAATGACTTGTTCATGAAAATCTTCGCAGAATGCATATGTGATTTCAGTTATTCATGTGGCTTTTCATTGTATGTTCAACTTGATCATACCCTTTTAGCCAGTAACCTCTACACCATTTTTTTGCTGTAGAGAAATTTCATGAATGTATATCTTTTATCTTGCTAAATGAATGTGCAATTCGACCAATGATTCCCACTTTATTCCAAGATAATAGTAGTGATGTTAACACTACAAGCTGGGAAGTGAGAGCTATCTCAGAAGTGATGGATGGTGAGATTAAAAATAAAAAAGGATGCACACCAGTTGGTATTTCTTCCATAGTGCACTTTATTCCACCCAGGTGCCCACATTGCAACTGTGAGGTTGATTTAAATCCTGCAGATTTTCTGCATGCCTTTGCTTCCCCCAGAGTTGAGAAACCAGAAATGAAACAAAGATGGGAGCAGATAGCTCCACTGTAAGTAGGCTAGGAGGAATAGAGATTTTATCCCAGTTGCTCAGTAAAAGCATTGGCCATTCATAATGATCTTGATATTTCTTCCCTTCTTTCCCTCATCACTCTCCCTTGCTATATTGGACCTCTCCTCTCCCACATGAGTCTAAATATCTTTCATTATTCATGTCATAATCAACGTTAGTCTCTTCCTTCCATCATGTTGCCTTGAACACATGTGGGTCCTTTGAAGACATAAACAGGTGAATTTATTATGGGGAACAAGGAAATGGCATACAAGTTGAACAAGTACTTTAGTTCTGTCTTCACTAAGGAAGAAACAAACAATCTCCCAGATGTACTAGGGGACAGAGGACCTAGGGTGATGGAGGAACTGAAAGAAATTCACATTAATCAGGAAATGGTGTTGGATAGACTGCTGGGACTGAAGGCAGATAAATCCCCATGGCCTGATGGTCTGTATCCCAGGGTACTCAAGGAGGTGGCTCGACAAATCGTGGGTGCATTGGTGATCATTTTCCAATGTTCTATAGATTCTGGGTTTGGAGGGTAGCTAATGTAATCCCACTTTTTAAGAATGGAGGGAGAGAGAAAGCAGGGATCTATAGACCAGTTAGCCTGACATCAGTGGTGGGGAAGATGCTGGAGTCGATTATTAAAGATGTAAGTTAGATAGAACTCTTATGGAGAGCATTTGGATAGCAGTAACAGGATCGGTCCAAGTCATGGGTAAATCATGCTAGACAAATCTTCTGGAATTTTTTTGAGGATGTAACAATTATAATGGACAATGTAGAGACAGAGGATGTAGTGTACCTGGACTTTCAGAAAGCCTTTGATAAGGTCCCACACAGGAGATTAGTGGGCAAAATCAGAGTACATGATATTGGTGGTAGGGTATTGACATTGATAGAAAATTGGTTGACAGACAGGAAACAAAGAGTAGGGATTAGCGGGTCCCTTTCAGAATTGCAGGCAGTGACTAGTGGGGTGCCGCAAGGCTCGGTGCTGGGACCACAGCTATTTACAATATACATTAATGATTTAGATGAAAGAATTAAAAGTAACATTAGCAAATTTGCAGATTTCACAAAGCTGGGTGGCAGGGTGAACTGTGAAGAGGATGCTACGAGGATGCAGGGTGACTTGGAAAGGTTGGGTGAGTGGGCAGATGCATGGCAAATGCAGTATAATGGGGATAAATATGAGGCTCTCCACTTTGGTGGCAAGAACAGGAAGGCAGATTATTATCTGAATGGTGTCATATTAGGAAAAGCGGAAGAACAACGAGACCTGGGTGACCTTGTACATCAGTCACTGAAGTAAGCATGCAGGTACAGCAGGCAGTGAAGAAAGCTAATGGCATGTTGGCCTTCATAGCGAGAGGAGTTGAGTAGAGAGGTCCTTCTGCAGTTGTACAGTGCCCTGGTGAGACCACACCTGGAGTATTGTGTTCAGATTTGTTCTCCTAATTTGAGGAAGGATATTCTTGCTATTGAGGGAGTGCAGTGTCAGTTCACAAGGTTAATTCCCGGGATGGCGGGACTGGCATATGATTGAAGAATGGAGCGACTGATCTTGTATTCACTGGAATTTAGAAGGATGAGAGGATATCTTATAGAAACATATAAAATTGTTAAGGGATTGGGCACGCTAGATGCAGGAAACATGTTCCCGATGTTGTAGGAGTCCAGAATCAGGGGCCACAGTTTAAGAATAAGGGGTAGGCATTTAGAACTGAGATGAGGAAAAACCTTTTCACCCAGAGAGTTGTGAATTTGTGGAATTATCTGCATCAGAAGGCAGTGGAAGCCAATTCACTGGATGCATTCAAAAGCTAGTTAGGTAGAGCTCTTCGGGCTAGCGGAATCAAGGGAAATGAGGAGAAGGCAGGAACGGGGTACTGATTGTGGATGATCAGCCATGATCACATTGAATTGCGGTGCTGGCTCGAAGAGCCGAATGGCCTACTCCTGCACCTATTGTCTATGTATCTACGTATGTACTTACGAGGCCTTTTGTTTTGCTGTTTTTCCTGTTTTATCGTTTTTTTCCGTGCAACATCTGGCCATCCTATCAATTTGGCCATCTTCCGTGGAAGACATTGAAGCATAAATTACAGTTAATATTTTGAGCTCCTCCTTATTCCTAGCCTAACCAGATCTACAGTTATGTCATGTCTCATTGCATCCAAGTGCCTGCCTGCAAATTGCAAGACGATTGTAGCTAACGACATTGATAAAACTGTTTCATATCGTATAACTAAAGGTGAATGTCATTAGTGAAACAAATGGCTCATTGGTCCAGGGGTAAGGGATTGACCCTGACCTTGGGTGCTGTCAGTATGGCGTTTGCATGATTTTTCCATAACTGCTTGGATTTTTTTTCGTGTTGCACTGGTTTCCTCCCACATTCTAAAGATGTGCTGGTATTTTAATTGACCACTGAAACTTACCCCTGGGTGCAGGTAATGACAAAGAGAATTAAAGGAGAGTTTGTGTGAGAAAATAAGCAGGAATCCAAAGGAAATTAGATGCATGGGTACAGAAGAAATTATAATGGAACTAATGGAATTACTCCCCTGGGAACTAATTCAAATCCAGTGGGAGAACAGTGCTCACCTGTTTTGTTGTTAGTATAAATATTTTTACCAAGGCTTTTAATATAATTATTTCAATTTTTTTAAATGTTGGTAATAATTTCTTGAATTATTTCTTGCAGAGTTCAGGGGGGTACTCCCCTGTTCCAGCTGACCTGTCAAATGCTTTTCTCTCCAGAGAGAATCAGGTCAGTAGCTTTTGATTAGACTTTGTAATTTACTAATTGGTAACTGTCTGCTGCTCATCTTCTCTTATAAAATACAATGACGAGTGGGGTGCCGCAAGGCTCTGTGCTGGGACCCCAGTTGTTTACAATATATATTAATGATTTAGACGAGGGAATTAAATGTAAAATCTCCGTTTGCGGATGACACAAAGGTGGATGGCAGAGTGAGCTGCAAGGAGGTTGCTATGAGGCTGCAGGGTGACTTGGACAGGTTGGGTGAGGGGACAGGTGCATGGCAAATGTAGTATAATGTGGATAAATGTGAGGCTATCCACTTTGGTGGGAAGAAACGAAAGGCAGATTATTATCAGAATGGTGTCAGGTTAGGAAAAGGTGAGGTTCAACGAGCCCTGGGTGTCCTTGTACATACGTCACCGAATGTAAGCACGCAGGTACAGCAGGCAGTGAAGAAAGCTAATGGCATGTTGGCCGTCATTGCGAGAGGATTTGAATTTAGGGGCAAGGAGGTCCTTCAGCAGTTCTACAGGGCCCTGGTGAGATCACCCTTGGAGTGTTGTGTGCAGTTTTGGTCTCCTAACTTGAGGAAGGACATTCTTGCTGTTAAGGGATGGAAGCGTTGGTTCACCAGGTTAATTTCCGGGATGGCAGAACTGACATACATATGAGGAAAAAATGAGCCGACTGGGCTTTTATTCACTGGAATAGAAGGATGAGAAAGGATCTTACAGAAAAATATAAAATTCTTAAGGGTTTGGACAGGCTAGATGCAGGAAACATGTTCCCGATATTGGGGGAGTCCAGAACTAGGAGTCACAGTTTAAGAATAAGGGGTAGGCCATTTAGCTGAGGAAAAACTTTTTCGCCCAGAGAGTTGTGAATCTGTGGAATTCTCTGCCATAGAAGGCAGTGGAGGCCCGTTCACTGGATGTTTTCAAGAGGGAGTTAGATTAACTCTTAGGGTTAACGGAATCAAGGGATATGGGGGAAAAAAGCAGGAACGGGGTACTGATTTTGGATGATCAGCCATGATCATATTGAATGGCAGTGCTGGCTCGAAGGGCCGAATGGCCTACTCCGGCACCTATTTTCTGTTTCTATATTTCTATGTTCATGTTAAATATCACTCTTCACTGTAAATAAGGTTTCATCCACTATTGTTTTCTAACTTGGATGTTTGATGGAACATTTCCAAAGTAATTCACTCTTTTCTTACAAATACCTGTATTTTATTCTCAACCAAAGATGCCCAATAAATTCCAATCCCAATAAATTAATGAATGTTGCAAATTGTTCATCGGAATTTGCATTTTGTGCTTGGCACAATGCAAAGGAGTCAGTGTTATGATGTGAAGTCAAATTAGAATGAATGTTAAGGCTGGCTAAATTACTTTAGCTTTTGTCTATTGGCCATCCGTGTTGTATATAGAAGTGGGTTATGGGGATGAATGCCAGAACTGGCTGTTCCAAACTAAACGATTCCAATTTTGATCTGTGTGGAATATTATTCAGTGTATCTCTTCATTTTAAACATAATACATGTGAACTTCCATTCATCACTGTATTGACCTCAACCTCAATTAGTACTATAGGATGGGAGAAGTTCTCATTGGTAATGTCAGTGTGTATCTATTTACCAGTTTTCAGTCCAGGTTAAGCTCAATAATTCTAACTGAAGACCAATCTGTTTGCATATGTACATAAGATTTGAATGCTTGAAATTATATTATTGGACCTTTTAAAATAAATGTAAATCGTCTCAAACTGGTTTTTAAACCACCAAGTAGGCAACCTTTAATTAATCCCTTTCAACCGTTTTTCATCAAAATAAATGGATCTGAACTGTACAGAGTCAAACACCCGAGCTAAGAAGGATTTATCATGTTTGCACATGTATCCTGACATTTAGCCAGGTAAACAATGGCATGAATGCTTGGTGCTTATCAACATTTCCTCACAAAATTAAGTGTATGTGCACACATGCACACTGTCTCACACATACTCACATGCACAGGATGATGTACATATGCATTTTAATCATGTTGCTTCTTCGGAAGAGCAACAAGCTGTTACAGTATAATTTAGGGAATAGATTTGACTTTTCTTTTTTATCTCTCTTGAACTACATGTATTAAATTATCAATCTGCTTTTGCATCAAAATTAATAATTAATGCAATGAAAATCTGTGGCTGTTGGTTTCTCATCCAGGCAATGGCAGAGCTCTTGGCAGAGAACTATTATAATATTTGGGCAAAAAAGAGGAAAATCGAATTAGAAAGCAAAGGTGAGTCTGGGAATCTTGCAAAGCAAAAACAGCAGATGCTGAAAATCTGAGTAACAACAAAAATTGTGAAAACACTCAGCAACTCATAGGATATCTATGAAGCCAGAAACTTAATTGGAGTTTAAGGTTGATGACCTTGCAGCTAAAGCTTTGGAATTGTTTTATGCGTATTGTATATGTTTTATATGTATTGTTTTATATGTCTTTATGTATTGGGGTGCCAATGACAACACCCCATTTCATCATTTTGTATAATGAGGAAAGTGGAGTTGGAGATTTGCCATCATTCACCATGTCAAACATGCAGTTACGGCTGTGAATTGTACTCTGGTTTCAAAATTTGTTAAAATTGACAGACAGAACTGAATTTTTGAAGTGAAGACTAATTTTGGGCTTTTAAGTGTGCCAGCAGTTTGCTTTGTGCCAAATAATTCAAGGCATTGCATGGCATTAAAATAGGACTGTGTCGTGGGGTCATACAGCATAAAAAACAGGCCCTTTGGTCCAACCTGTCCATGCTGACCAGGATGGCCCATTTACACTAGTCCCACCAGCCCACGTTAGGCCCAGATCCCTCTGAACCTTTCAGTGGTTATAATTTAATATCTAAATCTTCAGCCAAGTATTTTTGCTTAGTGACAAAACTCCATTTGTTTTTCAATAACTAAAGTGTATACAAAAGTTCAATAATGGAACACCATACATAACTATTCCAATAGTGACATTCTTAGAAGCAAATATATATAATTAAAATTTGCTTTGGTGGTTGTAATGCAGTTCTGGATGCTGACCTCATTGCTGCAGCAAGTTAAATATCTTGCTCATGGGATTTGTTGGGAATATCTAGAAAAATTACAGCAGTTGTTCACACATTACTCAAAAATATGGAAAATAAACTGATACATCTCAATTCTTCATAACCCCCAGATTCACATTGTCTCACTACAGTGCTGTTCATGGAAAAATGATTCAAGTGACATTTTTAACATCTTGAGTGGACCTTAAAGTCCCCCCAGCTCATTTTTGACCATATAATTTATTGCTGTATTTCTGTTTTATAATTACTCCCCTTTTTATGGCAGGATAGCAACTACCCTTCCAAAATGTCTCATTAACTGTAAAGCTATTTGGGACATTTTAGATTTTTGTAAGATCCTATGCAAATGAACACCATTTTTCTTAAAAGTCCATACTTATTTTTGTTCTAACTATAATCTCATTGTATATCTGTGAATAATTTTTTTGGAAGGAGGATGCTCTTTGCTAACTGATCCTTGACAAATAAGTTATGAAAGTTATGTTATTAATCCAAATTAACCAATTTGTTTCTAAACTGTACTAGGTGGAGGCAGCCAAACCTCTCTGATGCCTTATGATACCTTGACTGCCAAGGAGAAGGCCCGGGATCGTGATAAGGCTCATGAGTTATTCAAGTTCCTCCAAGTGAATGGTTATGCAATATCTAGGTAATGGATTAGTTTGATACAACTCAGCAAGTATCCTCATACATGAAATACATAACGTTAGGATGTCGGTACAGTAAGTAGTTGCAATAGCAATTAGAATGTTGGTCTTTGTTGCAGGGGATATTGAGCATGAAAGTAAGGATGTCTTATTACTGCTGTGCGGGACATTGACAAGACCACACCTCGACCACTGTGATACTTATTTAAGCACGAATTGTAATACGAGGATTTTGCCCGAACTGTCCCTTAGCTCCATTGCGCTGTGGCGGTAGTGCTATATTTAAATCCCACAGCGCTGTGGCCGGTAGTGCTTTGTTTAAAACTCCATGCGCTAAGCCAGCAGCGCAGTGTGTATTACCTTTGCGCTCTAAGTCTGCGGCCGGTAGCACGATGTGTATTGCTTTACGTGCCAAGTCTGCGGCTGATAGCGCTTTGTTTCCAAGGGGGGGCTCACTCGGATGCAGGCCCCTGCTATTGGTTGTTGTTTGAATTTGGGAGCGGCGCTATCGGTCAGTACTTAACAGCGATTATTTCAACAGCTGATTTCTGCCTGTAAGCCATAAATACATAGACAATAGGTGCAGGAGTTGGCCATTTGGCCCTTCGAGGCAGCACAGCTATTCAATGTGCTCATGGCTGATCATCCACAATCAGTACCCCGTTCCTGCCTTCTCCTCAAATCCCTTGATTCCGCTAGCCCCAAGAGCTCTATCTAACTCTCTTTTTAATTAGAGTATATGGTATTGGGGGTAGAGTATTCACATGGAGATATTCTGAGGCAGATAATTCCACAAATTGACAACTTTCTGGGTGAAAAAGTTTTTCCTCATCTCAGTTCTAAATGGCCTAGTTCTGGCACAGTTATTAAACTGTGGCCCCTGGTTCTGGACTCTCTCAACATCGGGAACATGTTTCCTGCATCTAGCATGTCCAAACCCTTAATAAATTTATATGTTTCTATAAGATCCGCTCATCCTTCTAAATTCCAGTGAATACAAGCCCAGTCGCTCCATTCTTTCATTATATGCCAGTCCCACCATCCAGGGAATTAACCTTGCGAACTCCCTCAATAGCAAGAATGTCCTTCCTCAAATTAGGAGACCAAAACTGCACACAATACTCCAGGTGTGGTCTCACCAGGCCCCTGTACAACTGCAGAAGGACCTCTTTGCTCCTCTACTCAACTCCTCTCGTTATGAAGGCCAACATGCCATTAGCTTTCTTCACTGCCTGCTGTACCTGCATGCTTACTTCAGTGACTGGTGTACAAGGACACCCAGGACTCGTTGTACTTCCCCTTTTCCTAACATGACACCATTCAGATAATAATCTGCCTTCCTGTTCTTGCCACCAAAGTGGATAACGTCACATTTATCCACATTATACTGCATCTGCCATGCATCTGCCCACTCTCCCAACCTGTCCAAGTCACCCTGCATCCTTATAGCACCCTCTTCACAGTTCACACTGCCACCCAGCTTTGTGTCATCTGCAAATTTGCTAATGTTACTTTTAAATCCGTCATCAAAATCATTAATGTATATTGTATATAACTGCGGTCCCAGCACCGAGCCTTGCGGCACCCCACTTGTCACTGCCTGCCATTCTGAAAGGGACCCGTTACTCCCTACTCTTTGTTTCCTGTCTACCAACCAATTTTCTATCCATGTGAATACTCTACCCCCAATACCATATACTCTAATTTTGCCCACTAATCTCTTTGGGACCTTATCAAAGGCCTTCTGAAAGTCTAGTTCAACTAAATCCACTGACTCCTTTGTCCATTTTACTTATTACATCCTCAAAAAATTCCAGAAGATTTGTCAAGCATGATTTCCCCTTTGTAAATCCATGCTGGCTTGGACCGATCCTGTTACTGCTATCCAAATGCTATTACATCTTTAATAATCGACTCCAGCATCTTCCCCACCACCAATGTCAGGCTAACTGGTCCATAATTCCCTGCTTTCTCTCTCCCTCCACTTAAAAAGTGGGATAACATAACCTACCCTCCAATCCACAGGAACTGATCCAGAATCTATAGAACATTGCATGATTTCTAGAGCCACCTCCTTGAGAACCTTGGGATGCAGACCATCAGGTCCTGGGGATTTATCAGCCTTCAGTCCCATCAGTCATCCCAACACCATTTCCTAACTAATGTGAATTTCCTTCAGTTCCTCCGTCACCCAAGGTCCTCTAGTACATCTGGGAGATTGTTTGCGTTTTCCTTAGTGAAGACAGATCCAAAGTACCTGTTCAACTCGTCTGCCATTTCCTTGTTCCCCATAATAAATAACCCTGTTTCTGTCCACAAGGGACCCACATTTGTCTTAACTATTTTTTTCCTCTTCACGTACCTAAAGAAGCTTTTACTATCCTCCTTTATATTCTTGGTTAGCTTACCTTCATACTTCATCTCTTTTCCCCGTATTACCTTTTTAATTACCTTTTGTTGATCTTTAAAAGTTGTCAAATCCTCTGGCTTCCCACTCATCTTTGCTATGTTATACTTCTTCTCGTTTATTTTCATACTGTCCTTGACTTCCCTTGTCAGCCACGGTCGCCTCTTACTCCCCTTAGAATCTCTCTTCCTCTTTGGAATGAAATGATCCTGGATCTTCTGGATTATTCCCATAAATTAGTTCATGTACAAGAAGGGTTCAGAGCAGAGACGCGATCAGCGCCGTGGACGGAGGCAGAGGGAGAGGGAGGTGTGCTGCGGTAAAACGGACCCCGCACATAACGAGACAATTATTGTTTTTGGTCTCTCTCTTGCCAATAAATCTGATTTGTAACTAAACAGAGGAGTGAGCCTTTTTCTGTTCTACTGGTCTGATCCTTGAACCTGTTCCCTTGTAACACTAATATACTTATGTTAGAAGATGGTTAAAGGATTCCTGGCATAAAACAATTATTTTAGACAGATAATAGAATTTAAAATAAAAGATGATTTTATTGAAGCACGAAATAATTCTGTGGAAGATTGGCCAATGCTGAGATGTTTAATTGGCTCACGGATTTATAGCACATTTAAGTAATTACAGTAGAAATGCTCATTTCATAGGTTTTCAACTCTCAGGTCCACACCAATTTATAGAACTGAGTCATAAATTCAAGATGCTGAAGCAAGACATGGGACATAACTACAGAATGAGAGGAAAATATTATTCTCTGGGTATTGTGAATCTTTGGATTTTCAACCCTCAAGCTGCAAAAGCTGAATCATTGAATAGATTGAAACCCATGATAGATTTTTGGACCAAGGTCAGATCAAACATGATCTTATTGAATGGCAGAAAAGGTTCAGGGAATGAGTGATCTAATTCTGCTCCTATTTTTTTTAATGTTATTATTATTACAGTCTGTAGATCTTTATACAGGTGATAAAGACATTACTTAGCCAATGTGAAAACATTAGTAGAAACAAGGAACTGCAAAATAAGACACATGATGTTGGAGTAACTCAGTGAGTCAAGCAACACCTAAGGAGAACATGGATAATCCATGTTCTCTTGAGATGCTGCCTAATCCACTGAGCTACTCCAGAACTCTGTGTCTTCTCTTATGAGTAATTTAGTGTTAAGCATAGAGTTTGTGTGATGTTGAAAACAATAATACTTTTTTGTTTAATTGTTTAATTTGTTTAAAGCATATCTTAAAACTTTGGTGTTTATGATATTTTTACAGAGGCCTGAAGGACATGGAATTAGATTCCTCATCTTTTGAGAAGCGATTTGCTTACAAATTCCTGGTAAAAGTGCTTAAATGTGTTGACTCGGCACAGGAATTTATAGCACATTTAGGTACGTGGTATCATTCTAGATAATTTTTCCTTACCACTCATTTTCAACAAAACTGCTGCTTATTCTTTGTTGTTGCAGTCTACAGGTGAAATATTCATTAAAAAATTTATCACCGAGTATATTTACAGAAATATATCACAACTCTGAATCAAGATGGTGTATGGAACTTGCAAGCAGGTCTAGGTCCCGTGGCAAGGCAGTGCTAACACTTGGCCATCACAATTCTGGTTAGTCAGCCTCTCACCTGTCACAAAGGAAACTCGACTTTTCATCCTGCATTCAGTAGAATATTCTTGTCCCACTTATACCACAATTAGTATGAAGGGAAAAAAACATAATTGTTGAGAGAATTTGATAGTGTTGACTTTTTTCTGGCAAATAAATTGAAAGCTTTAGTCTGACTTTGGTGATGTGAGAGGGATCAGACATGTATGTAAAAAAGAATCTACTTGTAGTGGATGTTCTTACTGCCTGGTCGCCATTGCAGATTACATTTGAAAGCAGGCAGCTGTGGTAGATTTGTATCGTTCACCTGTGGGCTTTCCTGCGAGTAGGTGGTGTTAAGATTGTATCTCCTGTCTTTACTCTGACCCTGTTTGGTTTTTGCCCTTAAATCACTTTACACCCACTGGCATTTATGTTTGTTTTGAAATAGTTGTTGCTACACTTTTAATACAGCATTTAATCAAGTATTGCAGGAAATATTTGCATGTGAATTATTTGTGTTGAAGACTTTATTTTTTAAACTGAACCTTTCCCCACTTTTCTTCACTGAGAATAGACAGAAAATTCCTCTTTCAACCCAAAGCACAAAAGAATCCAAATTATTTTCCATAATTAATTTTTCACCAATTAAATTACATTTTGCATGAACATTATCATAATTAGAAGATTATTCATTGTTGGGGAAAAATAAGACCACTTTATTTGTTAAAGATTTGATATCCTAGGCATGGCAAGATTGCAGCTTGCTCCGGCATGAACAACAATTGTTTTCAGGCTCTGAATAGTTTCTAAGCATTACCCAATTTGAAAAGATCCACTGGGGCAGACGCCTCCTCCATTTTTTTTTAAACATTTCCTTTTATAGATGTAATTCTACAATGCCAGACAAGCAACTGAGAACTCAACAACTGTTGAACAAAAAATCTTGCAGAAGCATTTGAAACAATTCCTAAGGGCAGTGCCCTGCTTTCATTAATACTCGCAGAATATCTATTCATAAGAAGCAAAATTATTTGGACTAATGCATGTAATTTATTTTATTGTTGAAGAGTTTGAGCTTTGTTTTATGTATTTCAAAATTTGCCTGAATCTGATTCACTTGGACTGTAACTTTTTAATCTTTGCTTAATATCTCATTGTGACTAAATTATTTATTTTTGTATTGACAGAGGCCATGGTTAGTAGTGGTAAAGCAGACAAATCTCACGAGCGAGAGATAAAGTTTTTTGCCAAGGTTGGTAACGCTTCAGAGGGTTACAAAATAAATTCCTGTTTTCTCAATGGATATATTGCATTTTCAGTGTTGTCAAAATCTAGCAACTTGTCGCCAATTATTATTAACAATGAATATCCAGTTACTCAAAAGGGAACATTCACTGAATATTGAAGGTCTCAAGGGATCTAACCCAGGTCTCTTCAGTCTGAAGAAGGGTCTCGACCCGAAACGTCACCCATTCCTTCTCTCCAGAGATGCTGCCCGTCCCGCTTAGTTACTCCAGCATTTTGTGTCTACCTTCGATTTAAACCAGCATCTGCAGTTCTTTCCTACACATTCACTGAATATTTTTTTGTTTACAGCTGGTGACAGTAATTCTTATCCAGAACAAATTGAGGCATCAGTGCATCAGCCATTAGAGTTGTGGCAGAACATTTAACTGAAAAACAACAGCAAAGTCACAGCAGTAAACAAAACTGAAAGAAAGTGAGACTGAGTCTCCTGAGATCAGCAAGATTATTTTTCCAGTGAAAAAGCATCTTGGGAATAATTGCATGAATAAAATCTATGAGATTGATCCCAATTAGTTACAGCAGGGCAAGCTGTGATTGACTTGGCATTTTATCCAAGTCAATCACATTGATTCTGTGTCACTATAGACAACATAAAAAAATCACAAGAACTTTGATTCAATTTACAGTAGCACTTTGCACAAATTGACTCATCCATTTGAAATGTAAGCTTGCAGTTATGTTCACTGACATACAGAAGCTCATACGATTACTGACATACAGAAGCCTATAAGATTGCATGACCTTCAACAATGTAGCGCTCAAGGTTTGGATTTTTTCTCTCCCCTGGGAACAAGACTCTGAATATCAATCCAATGTATACCCCCATCATTTTCTAAACATCTCCAAGGTTACACCTCACCTTACTGCATTCCAGTGAGAATAAATTCAATCTCCCTGATCTCTCCTTATAACTACCTTCCTCCATTCCAGGGAACATCTGGTGACAGAAGACACAAAGGCTGGAGTAGCTCAGCGGGTCAGGCAGCATATTGAGAGAACATGGATAAACAATGTTTTGGGTCGGGGCCTGTCTTCGGACTCAGTCTGAAGAAAAGTCCTGACACTAAACATTGCATATCCATCTTCTTCTGAGATGTTGCCTGACCTGCTGAGCTACTCCAGCCTTGGTGTCTTTTGTAAACCAGCATCTGCAGTTCCTTGTTTCAACATCCTGGGGAATCTTTTCTGCACTCTATGGCTACCTCCTACCGGTAGTGTGGTGACCAGAATTGTACACTGTAGTCCAAAAGCACTTTTATTCCAAGGCACTTCAAATAAGGTGGAACAGATTGAGTAAGAGCAGATGTAGAAGATCTTTTTTTTTTTAAAAGGTTGATAGAAATTCTGGAGTCTTTTGAACACTGAGGAATGTAACAAAGCAAACTTTTAGGACAATATCCCAGATGAGAGGACCTAAACTACTTCCAGTTCAAATGAAAACATGTATTATGCTGCAGACATGACAACAAATGATAAATTAAAATACAACTTCATAGCTGGATTCAAATTGATCCAAATGGAGAAAGTTTTCTATAGTTTGAGTCTGATAAAGCATGGAGCGTAAGTCCTGTGCAATGGCCTACCTGGTCATAAAAATGCTTTGAATATTGAGGGATAAAAGCAGTTTGCATGTGGTTGGTGAATTGCCATTCCAACCACTTGATATAAATGAGGGACTGCCTAATAAGAACTCATCCTCTACCAGTCATAACTCCAAAATGAATGCATTAATGAATGCATATAACAGATTCAGCATAATATGTGTTAAAAAAAAATTATAGTTTTAACTGTAACTCAGTTCATGGACTACCAGCTTTGAGAAGGAAGATTGTGAACCACACTGGAGAAATTATTGCATTTTCAAAAATGTCATCTTTTGGGTGAGATGTAAAAAAACAAAATTCTGCTTGCCTCTCAGATGAACTAAAAGCTTTATGAGAAAAAAAGAAGGGGGATTATCTGTGATGTCCCTCAGTCAACATCACCAGGCATATTGTCTGCCATCAGAGAGCTCTTTATGTGCACAAATTGGCTGTCATGATTCTGACATTACAAGCAGTAATTCGATTTTTAAGAGTGCTTTACAGGATTTAAAATGCAAAGACATCTTGAGATATCAGCAGTGAAATTTAAGTGATTTTACATTTTAATTATTATGATACATTTCGACCTCAAAATGTAATTCATTTCAATACACCATGTGAATGGTTGCACAATTGGTTTCCTATTGCACACCAATTAAACTAAGCTTGTTAAATTGTATTAATGTCGAAAACCATTGACATTCTTTAGTAGAAACAAGGAACTGCAGGTGCTGGTTTACAAAGGAAGATGTAAAGTGTTGAAGGAACTCAGCGGGTCAGGCAGCATCTCTGGAAAAACATGAATAGGTGACGTTTTGGGTCGGGCCTTTTTTCAGACTGATGCTGAGATACTCTGAGTTACGCCAGCATTTTATGACTTTCTTTAGTACTTGCTATCATTTACTTTCTAAACTCAGTCAACCCATACCAAAGTATTGTATCAACTAAAAGGTATTGTTCAGAATTTGTCATTGTTGACAATACATTTCATCAAGGGTCGATAGACAATTTTTGGTGCATTGAAGTTTGAACAAAATGCAAGAAATTAAGTATTATTGCTCAGTTAAAATAATATTTTTACTATTTCTTTGCCAGATTCTACTTCCACTGATTGACGAGTATTTCAAGAATCACTATATGTACTTCTTATCTTCTCCGACCAAGAGTCTCAGCAGCAGTGGATATGCATCCAACAAAGAAAAGGAAATGTTGGCAAGGTGTGGCAAAGCTGTGGTTTGACATGCTGACCTTCTCTTTGTAAAAGTTTTTGAAAAAGGTCCATGTGAAAGATTATTAATTAAGGGAATGGAGAAGAAATGAACTGAGCAGGGAACAATAAGATACATTTGTAATAGACAACTTTCTTCAGAAGGGAATTAGGAGGAGCCAAAAAACATGTGAACTTTTTTTTAAGTTGATGGAATTGAAATAGAATAATACAGCACAAACCAGTCCCTTCAGCCTATGGATAGTGTATCAGCCATCAAGTAACAAGTTATACTAAACCTATTTTATTCTCCCAACTTTCCCACCAGTTCCCCCCTGGTTCTACTATTCACTTGCATAATTGGGACACATTTACCATGGGAGGAAACCCACATGGTTACAGGGAGACACACAGTGCTGGAGTAACTCACAGGGAGAATGTGAAATCTCCAAACAACCAGCCCCAGAGGTCATGATTGAATCTGGGTCACTGGAACTGCATTATTGTGCCATCCGCTGGCAAAATAATGGAATAATAATGAGTTTCATTGCACCCTGGTATGTATGACAATAAAATAATCTCTGTGATGTGTTTTTAGTTAACATCTGATCTGGGAAAGTTACATCATTGCTCCAGGTTGAAAGATTTGCCTTGGAATATGACTACATTCTAAATTAAAGGGTGATTCTCTGAATAAAAGTTGCTCATTTCTGGATATCGAAGCAGATTAATTAAACTACTCAGGCTTCAGCACTTTATGCCTGCAGTCAGAAAGAGGGACCACCCATGTTGTGAAATGGCAATAATGTTCAAGTGTACAAAATGTTGACCAGATCTAAAATTGTTCTATCATTAGAGAAAGCCGATGTTGATCAAAAAATTAATGAATCCAAATTTGGGAATCTTCATCTTGAAAGTATTTTCCCAATAATATTGCTTTCTTCTTAATTTCATGAAAGTGAGGCTTTTTTAAGTAGCCACGTTTGAGCATCTAAATTGAATATTATTGTTCTTGTCATTAATGGCTCAAAAACAGAAGATATTTCTGCAATCATACCTTTCCATCACCTATGTTCCTTTTCTGCTCTTTCCTGATCTAGTATTTTCTGCAAACTTGCAGCCCTGGTCAGACACAGGATCTCACTCTTTGGTAAGCAGCCTGCGTTCCTGTCTTTCTTAATCTGCATAGTTTCTCAATCGCATTAAGGCCAGACTATCTAAAGATCAGTCCTGTAGACACATTAGTGGAGCTGGTGCTTAGTGTGAATTGGTTGCAGCCCATCCTATTGCTAAATTGGTATGTGTTATGTTATTTTTATTACCAAATCCCTAGGTTCATTTGAATCGCTTTATCATGTATCTGTACCTGTGGCTGTACCTTTAGATAGCTCAGTTGTAATCATGTATTGTCTTTCTGCTGACTAGTTAGCATGCAACGAAAGCTTTTCACTGTACCTCAGTACATGTGTCAATAAACTAAACTAAACAATAAACTAAACTAACCTAATATATTTTCCATCATCCACCATTTCCCGAAGACTGCACAACAGATCTCCAGGAAAAAGGGAATAGCAGCCAACAACCTCCTTCTTCCTACATTATATAAAATGTGTTTATAGAAAATATGAGCATGGTAGTAATCCAACCCAGCTTGTCATTTATATTTATGCTGTGTATTGACTTGCATTTTGACTTGAATATGCCAAGTAAACTGAACACACTCTGTGCATTTGCAAAACTGATCCAAAGAATAAGTTCCGTACAATAGAGTAAAATGTGCTCAGTGTTCTATTTGAATGTGAATATAATCCTTAAAAAAATATTAAATTTGCGTATCTTTAAAGAAAACAAGTAGATGATATTCAAAGTAATCCAGCTCTTGCACCTTTTGGACCAAACTATCTTCATATTTTGGATATGACATCTGCATTGTAAAAGTATAACTTTCAGAATAAAAGTTGCTCATTTCTGGATATCGAAGCAGATTAATTAAACTACTCAGGCTTCAGCACTTTATGCCTGCAGTCAGAAAGAGGGACCACCCAAATAATATTGGATAACAAGACCACAGAATTTTTATCCGCCTGCATATATAATATTAAGTATGCTTCCTGATTGGTAGTCATCCCATTGCTATCAAAAAGCTTTGACATATTTAGATGATCCTGTAAATGAGTTTGTAGATTTGTGTTTGTAGATTTGTGTTTGACATGCTAAAAGCATAATTATTAGTATCCCATTGTTGTAGGATATGTCAGATATAGAAAAACAAATGTATGTGCTTTACTTATTTGTATCGTCCAACGAGCAGCTTTTAAGAGTGGCACAAGAGTCCCAAACTGGCTCCAAAAGATTTTGACTTTTATTGAACTTTGGGAAGCAGGCGTGAACCTGTACCTAAACTCCACGGCCACACTTGCCAGGCCACATGTCAAGTATTACCTCAGTGTTTTTCCAAGGTATGACTTGCTGGACAGCATTGTGTAAGCCAGTGGATTTCCTGCTCACCTTCATCCAGTTCATTAGCTCTTGCTATTCACAATTTAAGAATATGGCATTAACCGACTGACACTGAGATAGACTGGTGAGCTGTAGTATTCTTGCCTATTTGAAATGAGATTAAAGACAGCCTCCCAACATCCAAGAGTCCTGATTGGGGAATTGACATTTAAAATAACAGTAGTACTTGCATAAATAAATAAAGCTTAAGGTATTTTCTTACTCATAATTTAGAGAGAGACTGACCATCGATCACTGTTCACACTAGTTCAATGTTATCCCACTTTTGTATCCATTCCCTACACACAAAGAGCAACTTTTACAGAAACCAATTAACCTACAAATTTGCATTTATTTTATTCTAAAGGCACTGATTCTGGAACAATCGTGAACTGTTTACATATCTTGGCACGTACACTTGACCCCAGGTAACGTTAGGATTTTTAAATCACATTTTACATTATTCACTTCTTATAAATGTATTAAGCAAAACTTGGTTTGCTCCTCTTATTGGAAATATGCTTTTAATGCATTTTGACATTTGTGCATTCCAGGACTGTTATGAAGTCTGGCTCGGAGCTGGTAAAAGCTGGCATACGTTTGTTCTTTGAAAATGCCGCAGAAGATCTAGAAAAAACACTGGAAAATCTGAAACTGGGGAAATTCACACATTCAAGATCTCAACTGAAGGGAGTCACACAGAATATCAATTACACAACCATAGTTCTACTGCCTGTACTAACTTCATTATTTGACCACATTGGTCAGCATCAGTTTGGCACTAACATAATCTGTAAGTATCCTGGTCCGCCAACTTAGTGTGAACATAAACGCGACTTCATGACCTTGTGTGGACTTTAAGTTGACTTCACATTTTTTTAATTTACAACCGTTAGCCTGTGTTGAGAAAGAGAGAGCATTTAGAATGGTAGTCTGGCATTTTAGAGGGGTAAATGTTTCTGGTTCATTAGGCTTTCTCCCACTGTTCTGCTCAAAATTATTTGGGGCTGTGAGTTGCTGGAAAAGTAAGCTGATAGTAGCAAAGAGAGAGCAGTGGGACGGGAAACTGAACAATTTGGTCAGTGAATAGCTGAATACTGGTTATGCTGGAAATCTGAAATGAAAACTAAAACTGCTGCTAATGCTAAGCCTGTTGAGCAGCATTTATGGAATGAGAAAATGTTTATGTTGTGCAGCATTTATGAGGGTGTTAATGTTTCAGGATATGG
Organism: Amblyraja radiata; assembly: GCF_010909765.2. Lineage (NCBI taxonomy): Eukaryota > Metazoa > Chordata > Chondrichthyes > Rajiformes > Rajidae > Amblyraja > Amblyraja radiata. Next base: position 26,616,972 of record NC_045964.1, on the reverse strand, counting down.
ACATTTAGGCAAAACAGGATGAGGAGCATATCTAGGCCATTGAGATTTAACAAACAAGATGTAAACCAAAGAAGGAGATGTAGATAGAAAAATAAGCGGAGGGAAATTTAGGTTGGATTAAAAAAGAATGTACAAAGTGGGTAGAAAACAAGGTAGAAAAACTTAGTAAATTATACATTTGAAAAATGTACAACAAATATCCACTTCCTGGCAGCATTTTATCTGTTCCCTTTCTGGGTCAGAGTGATTGATTAGCACTCAGTCACAATTGACAAGCTGTGAAGAGGTTATTGCACTGTTAAAGCAAGACAAATCTCTGTAATGTTTAATATGCAATAAAAATGTGAATACACCAAATGGTATGAAATCTGCAAAAAACATTGAAGATTTTGCAAAGCTCAACATGAATCATTCAGAAATTTCTCATGCACTTTTCATTAAATAGGTCTTTCATGCCAAATGCTGCTCAGTAACGTGCACATTAACAACACTATGTCTCCTGCCATTATTTTTAAAGCAAGTCCTGCACATTTATGTTTGGAGCATGGAAATTGAAGTGGGAGTAGGCCTCAAGCCTGCAGCACCATTTTGTGAGATCATGGTTGCCCTACATGTAACCACACATCTTCAATTTTCCCTACCTGCTCTATTTTTTGCCCCCTACTTGTCAAGAATTTTTGCAACTTTGCTGTTTGTGATATGTATAATTTACTTGGATATGAATGGAGAAAGTATGATAAGTAAAGTTACGGTTGACACAAAAAATAGTCGTGTTGTGGACATTGAATACGATTGTCAAAGGCCACACCAAATATAGGTTGGATGGAAAGTTGGGCAGAATGTTGGCAGTTAAAGTTTAATCCCAAGAAGTGCAAATTGACAAATTTTGGGAAGCAAATTAAGAATTATGCAGTAATGACAATGGCATTCAAGTTCATCATTCCCTGTAAATAGCAACGCAGATAGACAGAGTGCTGAAGTGTGTAGGAAAAAACTGCAGATGCTGGTTTAGACCGAAGATAGACACCAAATGCTGGAGTAACTCAGCGGGACAATCAGCATATCTGGATAGAAGGAATGGGTGATGTTTCCGGTCAAGATCCTTCTTCAGACTGAGAGTCAGGGGGAGAGGGAGACACAGAGATATGGGAGGGCAAGGTGTGAGAATGAGATATCAAAGGGGACGAAGTTCAAGGAAAATTTAGAATATATCCATATTTGCCAGGATGTTGCCTGGATTGGAGGACTTTAGTTATGAAGAAAAATTGGATAGGCTGGGCTTGATTCCTTGGAGCCAGAAGGTGTCCCAATAGCGGTATGTACAACTACGAGAAGCATAGATGGGATAGATAGCCAGATTGTTTTTCCCCATGATAGGGACATCAAAGACAAGAGGGCAGATGTTGAAGTTGAAAGGAAAGGATTGTAAGAGGGTTTACCAACAAATGTTTTACTCACAGAAAGTGTTTGATATCTGGAGCATTGTGCTGGAAAAGGTGAGTGCAGAGGAGATTCACTTGGAATGGATTAAATTAGTTTTTGGGAGAGATTCGATAGGCTGGGATTATTTTCCCTGGAGAAAAGTAGGTTGAGGGGTAACCTTTTAGAGGTAGATAAGATTATATGAGGCACTGATAGGAGAGATAGTCAGAATCTTGTTCCCATTGTAGGGGTGTCAGAAAGAAGTGGGCATAGGTTTATGGCATGGGGAAGAAGCTTGATGGGATGTAAGAGAAAAGTATTTAGCTGTAGATTGGGTGACATCTGGAACTTGATACTACAGCAGGTGGTGGAGTCAGGTAAATTGCTATGTTTAAGAGGTATTTGGACATGCAAGACATCGACGGATATGAACCTAATGCTGACAAACGAGATGAGTGTAGACGGGCCAACAGGTCTCCTTTTCATCTCTGGCCTTTGTCCATCTATCTGACAATCAAACCCCCTCACCTGCAACCACCTATCACATGCCAGGTTATGTCCTGCCCCACCTCTATCCCAGCCTTCTGCCCTCTATAATCACTCTGAAAAAGGGTCCTGACCAGAAACGTCACCTGTCCATTCCGTCCACAGGTGCTGCCTGATGCACTGAGTTCCTCCAGCACTTTGTGTTTTAGTCATTGAAATAAAAACCTTTTCAAAGTGGCAAGACAGCACTGATATGGCGTGGCCTCTTGCAGTGCCATCAGCTTACATAAATTTATGGGGCTGATATTCATACTTTGTCTCAGGATTGAAATTAATTGAAGACATTATCCAGGAAATTTTGTAATGAGTTTGAGACTGTGGATAGGGGCAGTGGCAGGGTTATAGTTGGGGTTGGGAAAATGGGATCGTGCAGTGGTGCAGGAAATGCTGAAACAATCAGAATTGATACAGAATAAAATATATTTGTTTGGTAAATATCTGCTTCAATTAGAACTGTAGTAGGAGTACAGTTAATGCCATCCGGACGCAAGGTCCCAATATTCCGCCTGGGGACCTTGCGTCCGGATGGCATTAACATTGAATTCTCCCAATTTTGCTAGCCCTTGCTGTCTCCTCCCCTTCCTTAACCCTCTAGCTGTCTCCTCCCACCCTCCCATCCGCCCGCCCTCGGGCTCCTCCTCCTCCCCTTTTTCCTTCCTTCTCCCCCCCCCACCCCCCATCAGTCTGAAGAAGGGTTTCGGCCCGAAACGTCGCCTATTTCCTTCGCTCCATAGATGCTGCTGCACCCGCTGAGTTTCTCCAGCAATTTTGTGTACCTAGGAGATTTCTTAGTTGGACCTTTAAACTCTCATTAAAAATGGTGTTTTGTATTTACAGTGGATGATGTCCAAGTAGCATGCTACAGGATCCTATGCAGCTTGTGTGCCTTAGGAACAGGGAAGAATGCCTATGTGGAAAGGTAACTCCATCATATTTAATTAATTTTATAATCAACAAATTATAAAGAATGTGCAATGCCTGTATATCCTTTTTATTTTGAACAAATCCTCTTCGAAGTACATTATTATCAAACAACAAGGAATGCAATCACTACAACTATCTCAGCATTGATGGTAGATCCATTTTTTAACAGTAAAGAAGCACCACGGTTTGTGAGGTTACATGCACTACTCAAAGGATAGGTCCAGCAAATTACACCCCTGGATCCCAACAATATGTTGATGTTACCGACTACTAGGAATCTCTACTGATCTCCCCAAAAGACTTTCAACACCAATGAGAAGTTCTACAATTTTAAGATACAGTATCTATGGCACCAGAGGTCAGTGCAGGGAATAAGGGTTGAACATGGAAACACGTTGCTGTAGCACTATTCTGGTAAATCTTCATTATATGGGTCATTGCAAATTTGAAGAAAACTTATGCATGGATACCGATAGTGTGCCTAATTAAATAAAAATGGAATCCACTGCTCGATTGTATTGAAAAGGTATTGTGCTCTGTGAAGTGTTATACTGTAAGTTTATTTATAAGCTATGACTTGAGTTTATTCTCTGCAGCAAACTATACCTTGTAAAGCCCTGAGGTTGCCTTGGTGCTGTACAAGGAGCAGGAGTGAAACATCAAAACTGGGATTGTTTATTTATAGAGGAAAGCGATTGCCTATTTTTAAGTTCTTCTTTCCCAGTTTCAGTCAAATCTTTTGCCATCTGCAGTCATACATTTATCATGCCTATTTAGCAGTAGATAAACCAGTGTTCTGCAATGGGCCGCTCTTCCTCACCTCATTTCATGGATTTCTACTCATTAGTAATTTTGGAAAGATTTTGTTTTGAACACTGCTCATTAACCAGATTCTAAAGCATTAAATGGCTATTATAATTTAATTGTAAAACGCAAGCAGGTGTAAATGACAGTCTTTTAAGAGAGCCAAGACACTCCACATATTAGGAAATTAGGATGATCATGAATAAATAGGAACAGCAGTGCAAAAATGTCTGTGGGGTTAGCCACCATGCACTTTCTGTCCAAATGTTATCTCCACGCACATTTATGAAAGCAAGCACAATTTGAAGGCTGTTAATGAAATAGTGTATGTGTTGCTGCAAGTAACTGCTCAGAATAGGAAGAGCTAACAGCAGAACATCCTTTATTGAAGGTAGCCATTATCAACCTAAGCAGCAATGTAATATACAACGGTGTATCACATTCGTTCTTCGATCACTACTTCCATGTGAAATTATACAATGAACTAACTCTAATTAGTTTTTTAGTCATCTTGTGTACAAATCTTCATTACAATGTGCATTTAGCATCCCTGAAGTGTTTACTTTAGCCATTGGTATGCATCCATCTGGTATGTACTGTATTTGGTCTACTTTCCTTCTCAGTAGTTGCATATACATAACTATTTCCAAAACTTTGAATATACTGTATTGTTTACAAATTCAATAAATGCAGCATGCTGGTTCCAGACCAACTCAATGCCAGGTATCCACAGCATCTTTAAAACATTTGTTGGCAGTCAAAATCACTTTGTGCGGCAGAATCTTAACAAACAATGTTCTGTAACTTATCAATAAATTGTCTCCCTGGTGGTGTGCCTTCATCTTTTACTCACAGATTAGTCATGGAACTTGAAATAACTTCTTCAATAGTTTCTTCCTTGCTGCTTCTCCCAATTTTTGGAACAATGTTTTAATTTGTCTTGCTCGTGTACCATTTCATATTGTTGGAAAATCATATTACCATTTATCTTAGCTGGTGGCTTCACCAGCTTTTTCCAAAGGTAGCTATCACACATTGTGAACCTTCTGGTGACTCAATTTAGTTTGGACATGTTGTTACCAAGTAAAGTTTCTTCTTCCTGTAGCTTTTGAAATATACCTTCCACAAGTAAAGATGCTACTTTGGATTTCTATTTGTTTCCTTCCTTAGATAGTTTAACCATAGCTATTGACTTGTTGTTTCCTATAACAAGCTCATTCACACTGCAACATCCAACCCTAGACTCCAAGAGTATGCTAACTGCATTCCTTTGAGAATCTACCCCAATCCATGATTACTGAAGCACTCTTATAATCCTTATCTGCAGTAGGTAACTGGGCTCAACTTTCCCCACCAGTCACTATCACCGTTGTGTCCATCCCAACCACGTGTGTGAGGGTGTTTCTCAAATGGGTATACATCACACCACCTAAACAATGCGCTGGAAATTTTTCAGATACACATCTTGTCCCATCACATAATAAGCATTATATTATCTTTGTGTATAATAACTTCCTTCATAACATGAAGGTCTTTCATGTATTATTTTTACTGTTCTCATCCAACGTGCAATAAATACCATTGAGTGTCTGTTTCCATCTCTTGACGCATTACATTTCCTGTTTCTAATGCATTTGAGGACTGCGTTCTCCACCAGCTGCTGGCTTCTTCAAATACTTGAATGGGTATTCTGAGGTTGAGGGAATCACATAGCAAGATCCCCACATTTGCCATGTGGCCATTTTATTACGATCAACCGAATCATTGAGATCTCAGGAAAATACAGAATGGAGGGTCATCGTGATACTCAAGAAGAGAACAGATATTTCTGCTCACGACATACAAAATATAACCTATAGGCTTTGATACTCATGTACCCTCTGTTTTTCTGCCATAAATCAGTGCAGCACCCACATGACTAAACCGATGAACCATGCCCCCATCATTACCAAACCAGTAGCCCTGTGACCTGCTTGATCTCAGAATTGTGTCCCAAACAAAACTACCATGCAATCTCCTTGCCGGTGGCCATCTTGCTTGCTCCCTCAGACATTTGATCCATTGTTTTAATTTGCTGGACATTTGTTCTCTCAACAACTTCAAACATTGTTGAATTATTATGTCCCATCAAGATTTTTACCTGTTGTCCATGGTAATTGTAAACTCACTGTTTAGTTTAGAGATACAGCATGGAAACAGACCCTTTGGCTCACGAGTCCGCGCCGACCAACAATCCCCACACATTAATATTATCCTAAACACACTAGGGACAATTTATAATGACACCAAGCCAATTAACCTTCAAACCTGTACGTCTTTGGAGTGTGGGAGGGAACCGGAGATCCAGGAGAAAACTCACGGGGAGAACATACAAATCCTGTACAGACAAGCACCTGTAATCAGAATTGAACCCGGGTCTCTGGCGCTGTAAGGCAGCAACTCTACCGCTGCGCCTCTGTGCCGCCCACTGTTGCATGCCTTCAGCCCTCCCACCTCAGCAGCAATATCTTTTGCATCTCACCTACCATCATGCTCTTCTTTTCTCTGTTCATTCCTGAGACCTCAGTGTTGTTTGTTCACCTTAAAGCCAACAATTCCACACAATCCATGTACAGTGCCAATGGCTGATTCCGCACATACCAGTCAAGCATTCTGACATACCTCACATGTCCAATTCCTGCCATCCTCGCCGTGCTTTAAGAACATTTGGTATTCCTGTTTCTTCATCCTTTATCCACGTACTGTAACACTCACAAGCTGCAACATCCTAACTTTGCCAATTTACTCCCACTGTCTTTTCTTGATGCAAGTACTTTCAATCAGAGTGGACAGAGCAAACAAAAGGGCATCTTTCTTTGAAGGCTGTGCAGCAATATATTTTAGTAATACTAAAGCATATACTCAGTTATTAATGATATGTAAACACCGTGTATACTGCAAGTACTTACTTGGTTAATCAGTGTTAAAATTCAGTATTGGTTCTCGGGATACATCTAGCCCAATTTCTCTAACAGTTATTCACTCTAAATCTAAGATCATTAATGCTCACTTCGTTAAGATCTACTAAACCCAGATTCCTCTTTATTCTCTGTCCTTAAACATTCCATTATTTCAAACACCCATCACATTTTACTCTCAATAGACAATGCATACTACCTGAACAATGTAATGAGATTTCTTATGTGTTGATAATTATTATTGTAACCTTTTATTATCTGGTTTTAAAATTATCTTAAATGCTAATCAATGGGGGAAAAAATCACTATTAACCTTTGCATGACACTTCATTTTCATGCTAACCTCTAAAAAATGTATTCTTAACTGAGAAAAGGAACTTGTGAGATCTCTGTAATGTATCCCTGTTGATCTCCTGGCAAACCTTTTTCATTGCGTTTATACCTTTTTAAAGAGATGTTTGAGTTAAACTACATTATGTTCCCGCAAACCAAAATATTGTAGCCTAATTTTTGAAATCTGTTTTCAGCAATAACAAACACAGTTTTGTGACTATTCGTGCAGCTTAATTTTTCCAAAGGGCTAGGTGCTCTTTGTTTGACTGAAAGGTGGAGTTATCATTTTCCTTTTGTGTCCAGACAGCGACCTGTCCTTGGAGAATGTCTTGCCACACTTGCAGCTGCCATGCCGGTAGCTTTCCTTGAGCCTTCTATCAACGTACACAATGCACACTCAGTTTTCAATACAAAATCGCCTCGAGAACGTATCAGTAAGTGACATGGTCTTTCTTTGGGGGTGGGGTCATATAAACATTATGTTGAATCTATATACCAAATAGTTTGTGTTGATTTGGTTAGAATGTGGCTAATCGAACTGTAAATGAGTTGACAGCATTGGGTACAAATTTGAATGCTTTGCCTTAATGCAAATATTTGACATTTATTGTGCGAGATCATCATGGCTGTATCGTCCCCACTGTTATTAACAGATCTGGATCCGAAGAGCTAGCTTTGCTGACATAAAGCATCTGGACTCCAGTGGCTGGCCTGTGGTGCCTGCACCTCCAATGACAGCCAGAAAAACCGCAGCTCACCCCATCTCCATCTTTACCAGCATCAAAGTTGGGAAGGCCTGAAGAAGGGTCCCGGCCTGAAATGTTATGTGTACATTTCCCACTTATTTTTCTTCGTCTTCTTGCGTTTGAGGCAGCAGAAGTCTGCAGCAGGGTAATGCCATCCGGTTTGATATCCATAGGTGCCTGCCCTAAAAAGGACGCATGCTCTGGGTTGGCACCAAGCTACGGCGCAGCTGCTCTCTCTGTTTGTTGTCGTTCGCCTGACTGAGGTCAGTTGACAGGGCTCACCATGGGGAGGTCGACAACCTGAGCCTAACCTACCTACTGAAATATTTCAGCAGCCTGTTGTGATGGTCAATTCAAAGTTCTGGCTGTCAGAAATATTTAAAAACTTTGAAAATGAAATGGACAATTTGTTAAAGCATTAATATTTCAATTGAATGCAAATGATACGATTTGTTAAAATAACTAAAGAACCTTACAAATAATCAAAAATATTAAATTAAACAGTAATCATTTTTCATAAAACCTTCCCATATTTTTGAAAATCAATACCCAACCTGCACAGGATCCAAGAGGCTATATTTCATGGAATGCTTGGGAATCTCAGCAAGATTCATCATTCTAATCTTGTCAGTAAATTTGAAACATTTACTCATAAGAACATTAATTAGTCCTCAGGTGGTAATTTTGCAAGAAAATGTGTTTGGCTCCACAAATTTTCTTTGCCCTGCTTTAATTCTCACATTGTTGCAGCCTGTCCTTTCCTGTCTGTTAGAATAGCACTGAATGTGAACATGAAGGCACATGTATCAAGCAGATTTCTTTCTCATTTGCCCATGATTACACTGCAGCTCCAAAATGTCCTCTAGAAGATGTCCTTTGAAGGCTAATGTACCCGCCATGAATTAGCTTCAAAGATTTGCTCTATGAGGCAACTTGGATCTTTCTATAATTTTCTTAACTTTTCTCTATTGTGAACTACTCGTAGCTAAATGTAATGGTTGCACCATTCACAGCTAAACATTCAATTACCAAAGCCCTGCTTCTTGGAATTGAGTTTCTGCAATAAAAACATGGTTCTTTGACTTTGATTATCAGCATTACATTTGTGTCTTAGCATCAATGTTTATTTAGTTTAATAATGCTCCTGTATGCACCTAGTTATGCTACTGTTGAATTGTAACTGTTCATAATGTAGCAGCTATAAGTGGATATTGTCTGCCTTTAGAGCTTTTGGCCTGGAGTTTGTAGCTAATATGCAAGGAATAGCACTTGCTGTTTGCCTCATTGATACATCCCCATAGATTTTCTTCTTGAGCAGCCACTTAATCCAATCTGGCTTCTAACCAAGTCTCTTCTTCTTCTTGCGAATGAAACATAAACCAAAGGAATAGTTAGACCTCAAGCCGGGTGTTGAGCAGCCAGGTTGTTGTCTCTGCGTCAATGTCTGCCAGTCCCTGAGCTCCATTTGGTGGGTGGTAGAGTGGGCACCCAAAGATGACATGGTTGGCTGTCTGTTGTTCTGCTCCGCATTCACAGGCTGGGTTCTGGCGGAGCCCCCAACTCCACATGCTGGCATTGAAACGCCCAACTCCAGTACGAAGTCTGTTGAGCTTCACCCATGCTCCTTTGGGGAGCTCAGACCCTGGACAGCTTTTGTCTGGTGAAGAGATGTGGCTGTGTAACGGAGATGAGGTTGCCTTCCACTCCTGTGACCATTTGGTGGCTATCCAGTGTGCTTTTGGCTCAGTTGGCTGGATGAATGCTCGGAGTTGTTTTCCATGTGGAGCAAAGGGGTGACGGGACTTCAGTCGAGGTGGCCCCTGCTCTCTGATGATAGCCTGATGGAGGAGGTGATCTGGGTCAATGGCATGACGAGATAGTGCCAAAGTTGCTGCTTGCGATTGGATCCCTGCAGGCGGAATGCCTTCGTGTATAGGGAGCTGCTCGACTGGAGTAGGTTGAAGGCACCTAGTGATGATGCGCAAGGTGCTGTTCAGGCTCGTGTCTACCAAGTGGGGTTCAATCTACATGGTGTCTGCAATGTATTTAAGCAGTGCAAGAAACAGATAGGCTCTTCCACCAGTCAGATTAACTAATCCTCACTTAGAATGTGGAATCTAATCAACAAAGTATAAATTATATCTAAATTATCTACAGAAAGCTAAATAAAGATTTTGAGTAAAGATGGGGTTAAAAGAAAGATATCAAGAGTGAACAGAAAAAGGTTACAGGAGATTTGTTTAAAACAGAAGTTAATTAGCAATAACAAGCTACAGTACATTGATTTTATTGCCCAAGAAAATCACTGAATCTCGATTATACTAGGCCAAATGTTCTCCCATTCTTTGTTGGGGGTAAGTGGCAAATAGGTTGAGTGAATATCATTTCAATACAAATTCTATCAGCCAGGACTGCAGCAGTGCACACTTGTCAGTGGAGGGAGCTATCTCTGATAATCGCTCCCTGGTATACTCGTTTAACTGTGCACATTTGGATGCTGGAGGTTTCCTGTTTACTCCATTTAAAACTCTGACCCGAGGCCCTTACTGAAATTCTAATTGTACATTTGGCACATGGAGTTGTTGTGGTTTAACTCACTCATGATTTATTCCTCTGCAAATCCGAACGTACATCGTGCACAATGCAAATGCAAATGTAAGCGCTTCATATCTTCCTTGCAAATCATAAATTCATTCATTCAAATGTTGTGCTTCGACCCAAAATGAATTCAAAACATCAGGCTGCTTATCCCATCCACAAACCCTCTCCATAAGACTCATTAAATTCATGGCAATGTAGAAGAGCAAATAACTCTTCTTTGTAGGACAGTGTAAGTGTGCAGGGATCGCTGGTAGGCCGAAGGGCCCGTTTCTGCACTGTATCTAAAAACAAAATGATCCCGTGCCTCCTGTGTCTTGATCTTTGATTTGCGAGAATGATCATTACACAGCGACAAAGTTAAAAAATACTGGATTAAGTATTCAAATAGTCAGTGTCTGCACCAATATGAAATGCAAAGAAACACAAACTATCCAAAAGTTAGAGCTTGCCATTCAGTGAGTCTTTTTTGCACAAAATCTCAGTTTTAGATTAAGTAACAAGAATTGCTCCCAAATTACTAATGAATGAATGAATGAATAAGTTTATAAGGCGAATGGTATGTTAGCATTCATAGCAAAAGGATTTGAGTATAGGAGCAGGGAGGTTCTACTGCAGTTGTACAGGGTCTTGGTGAGACCACACCTGGAGTATTGCGTACAGTTTTGGTCTCCTAATCTGAGGAAGGACATTCTTGCCATAGAGGGAGTACAGAGAAGGTTCACCAGACTGATTCCTGGGATGTCAGGACTTTCATATGAAGAAAGACTGGATAGACTCGGTTTGTACTCGCTAGAATTTAGAAGACTGAGGGGGGATCTTATAGAAACTTACAAAATTCTTAAGAGGTTGGACAGGCTAGATGCAGGAAGATTGTTCCCGATGTTGGGGAAGTCCAGAACAAGGGGTCACAGTTTAAGGATAAGGGGGAAATCTTTTAGGACCGAGATGAGGAAAACATTTTTCACACAGAGAGTGGTGAATCTCTGGAATTCTCTGCCACAGAAGGTAGTTGAGGCCAGTTCATTGGCTATATTTAAGAGGGAGTTAGATGTGGCCCTTGTGGCTAAAGGGATCAGGGGGTATGGAAAGAAGGCAGGTACAGGATACTGAGTTGGATGATCAGCCATGATCATATTGAATGGCGGTGCAGGCTCGAAGGGCCGAATGGCCTACTCCTGCACCTATTTTCTATGTTTCTATGTTTCTAATGAATAAGTTTATTGGCCAAGTATTCACATACGAGGAATTTGCCTTGGTGCTCCGCCCACAAGTGACAACATGACATACAGTGACAGTTACGAATGACACAGAAAACACTAAACATTAATAATAAAACACCATTGATCAAACATGTGAACCAAACAAAATACCAGATCAAAGGGAGGCTACAGCTTTTTGGCTATTGAGTAGAGCTACGACTCTTGTAAAAAATCTGTTTTTATGTCTGGCTGTGGCAGCTTTAACCAGCTTTAACCGTCTGGAGTCACCTTCCAGAGTGAAGTGATTCAAAGAGTTTGTGGCCAGGGTGAGTGGGGTCAGAGATGATCTTACCCGCTCCCTTCCTAGCCCTTGCAGTGTACAGTTCGTCAACGGAGAGAAGGTTGCAGCCAATAACCTTCTCAGCTGATCAGACGATTCGCTGCAGCCTCTAGGAAACGGAATTGAATGACAGATAGTCCTGGGGTGTGCAAACCCATCTTATTCCTCTATGATCCTTTTTAGTGGTGCCTTGGACTTCTATAAATTTTCACACCATGATCTCATTCATTATTGATCAGTTACAGAGAACTAAACCAAGAAAAAATCACTAATATAAAATAATTAACTGAAACAAAGAAATATATTTTAAACCACTGTGTCCGCTAACAAGTTCTATTCCAATGTTATCAAAATAAAGTGGGATAGGATTTAACAAGATTTGCTGGAGATAACATGAATGAGTGGCAAACCGAACCAATGTAAAGCAATAAGCAATGAGCTGGATCATACTTGACTCTGCCCTCACTTTTCATTTGCTCTCACCTAATTCCCGTTCATTTTCAAACCAAAGTTTCAGCCCAAAGTCCAGTGAAAAGAGGGACCACAAAGCACAGCCACCGGATTTCATGGCATGAACTGCCGCAAAGTGTCTGAATAAAAGCAGGGTTTTTTTACCAGTAAAATCCAGCGAGTGAAGGGTAACTGCCTCATGAAAATATTGTGCATTTAACCAATCCCAGATGGTCACAGAAGGACTATATGCAGCTGTGATTGATTAAAGCATTGTCTACTCACCCTCCTCCTGTGGGGCTACAATGTGTTTTGTTAAAAGTAGCAGTTCAATTTAATGTATCTGCTTTTTTAAATATAATTCCAGAAGATTTTACAGCCTATTTTATGTTTCTCACCTGGTTATTCTGAGATAGACAAAAATGCTGGAGAAACTCAGCGGGTGAGGCAGCATCTATGGAGCGAAGGAAATAGGCAACGTTTTGGGTCGAAAACCTTCTTCAGACTGTGAGGGTGGGGGGGACGGGAAGAAGAAAGGAAGAGGTGGAGCCAGTGGGCTGAGGGAGAGCTGAGAAGGGGAGGAGAAAGTAGGGATTACCTGAAATTAGAGAAGTCAATGTTCATACCGCTGTGGTGCAAACTGCCCAAGCGAAATATGAGGTGCTGCTCCTCCAATTTACGGTGGTCCTCACTCTGGCCATGGAGGAGGCCCAGGACAGAAAGGTCGGATTCAGAATGGGAGGGGGAGTTGAAGTGCTGAGCCACCAGGAGATCAGGTTGGTTATTGCGAACCGAGGGAAGGTGTTCGGTGAAGCAATCGCCAAGCCTACGCTTGGTCTCACCGATGTAGAGCAGCTGACATCTAGAGCAGCGGATGCAATAGCTGAGGTTGGAGGAGGTGCAGGTGAACCTCTGCCACACCTGGAAAGACTGCTTGGGTCCTTGAATAGAGTCAAGGGGGGAGGTAAAGCGGCAAGTGTCGTATTTCCTGCGGTTGCAAGGGAAAGTGCCCGAAGAGGGGGTGGCTCGGGTGGGAAGGGACGAATTGACCAGGGAGTTACGGAGGAAGCGGTGTCTGCGGAAAGCAGGAGGAGACAGGAAGATGTGGCAAGTGGTGGGATCACGTTGGAGGTGGCGAAAATGTCAGAGGATTATTTGTTGTAAATGACGGCTGGTAGGGTGGAAGGTGAGGACAAGGGGGACTCTGCCCTTGTTACGAGTGGGGGGATGGGGAGTGAGAGCAGAGTCACTAGGTATAGAAGAGACAGTGGTGAGAGCCTCATCTATAGTAGAAGAGGGGAACCCCCATTCCCTGAAGAGTGAGGACATCTCCGATGCCCTGGTGTGGAACATCTCATCCTGGGTGCAGATGCGGCGTAGACGGAGGAATTGGGAGTAGGGGATGGAGTCCTTACAGGAAGCAGGGTGGGAGGAAGTGTAGTCCAGATAGTCATGGGAGTCAGTGGGTTTATAGTGGATGTCGGTCAGTAGTCTATCACCTGTGATGGAGATAGTGAGGTCTAGAAATGGTAGGGAAATGTTGGAAATGGTCCAGGTGTATTTGAGTGCCGGATGGAAGTTACTGGTGAAATGGATGAAGTCAGTGAGTTCTGTGTGGGTGCAGGAGGTAGCACCAATGCAGTCGTCGATGTAGCAGAGGTAGAGTTTGGGGATAGGGCCACGGTACGCCTCTACAAAGAGGCAGGCATAGCTAGGGCCCATGTGCGTGCCCATAGCTTGCCTTGTTTTTAGAGGAAATGGGAGGAGTCAAACGTAAAGTTATTAAGGGTAAGGACCAGCAGAGGAGAGTATCAGTAGACAGGGATTGGTTGGTTCTGCAGTCGAGGAAGAAACGGAGGGCTTTGAGACCGTCTACCATCGATTTTCCAGCATTTGCAGTTTCTTCTTAAACAGGTTATTCTAAGATTCTGTTTTCTTTTTTTATTTGTCATCCTTTGTAGGTTTCTAGGCAGCTGCTAATTTTTGCTACTTTAAAATGCCATTACATTCAATGTTATGCCACTCTTCACTCTATTTGTTAATCAGAGATGGTTCACTCATTTAATAAAATATGTACTCTATATCTTTATTGCCTGTATTTGAATATTATGTTATGATCACTCTCACCGAAAAGATGCCTTGCGATGAAATTGTTATCTCAATGGTCATGACCAGATCTAAAATGGCCTTGATTGATTCCACGACGTATTGATGCTTGAATCTGTGCTCTCTTCAAAGCCACCTATGCCCATTCGATTAGTTCAATCCAGATGAAGATTAGATATTGCATCCCTTATTCATGCCCATATCTGATTTAGTGCATTTCACCTCTGGGCTTCTGAAACTTGCATGCTCTGTAAAATTGGTTCATCCAAACATCTGGCATCAAATCCCATTTGCCTTCACTGACCAGCATTTTACATCAAAGGGATCCTCAAGACTCTCAAACTTTTTCATTCCTTTTTTCTTGGTTTCTCCTCATCTCAGATGTGCCTCACTGAATCTCCTCAAAAACTTTGTTACAGGTCTTTTCTGTCATGCAGACAAATAGCATTAGTGTGTAAATGCATAGCAGTTGATATGGACGAGATGGGCCAAAAGGGTCTGCTTATGTGTTGTACAATGCATTACATATGAAAGGAAATAATGACACTTAGTTTTCTTTGTTAGTTCTAGGCTTACCTGACACGGTCGAGGAAGTGTGTCCAGAGGTACCTCATTTAGATGCATTAATAAAGGAGATCAATGAAACAGCAGAGTCTGGAGCAAGATACACAGAAATGCCTCATATAATTGAGGTGATTTTGCCCATGTTGTGTAATTATCTGTCTTATTGGTGGGAGCGAGGCCCAGAGAACAAACCCAGTGGGGACTGCTGCACTGTCGTCACCTCTGAACATCTTAGTGCAATTTTGGGCAATGTCCTGAAAATCTTAAACAATAACCTGGGCATTGATGATGCTTCCTGGATGAAGAGACTTGCAGGTAAGAATGCAGTATATTTTCAAGACAGATTTTGCTAATAATATCCCACTTCATACTTGTGGAAGCAAAATATCTATTTTGCCTTGATGAACCTATAAATGCATGTGCATAAAATATTATATAATATCCAAGTCAAATTACACCATTTTGTGCTGATGGGATACGGTTGGACTCCATTTCGAAACTGAAGCATAGTAAACTAGACAGTGTGTGCTATGCTGTAATGATTTTTTGAATGCCAAGGACATTCTAAATGTTTTCACAATCAATTAATTAGGTGGATTGAAAAACAAACACTATTTAATCCATTGGACCAGTTTCACTATTTAATTGTATGATGGCTAATTTGTACCTTGACTCCATCTTTGCAGCCTTCTGTTCATAATTTAGAAGCAATTTTTAACAGAAAACTTTCATGGCCTTATAAAAACAGGCTGGTAATTTTTCAGTTACACTAACTGAAGTTATATGAGGATGATAATTCCAGATTTTCAGTTCCTCTCGTGAGGAGAGCGCCTTCATGACATCATTCCTGAATGGTCTAGCAGAGAAAGTGGTGGTCTGGATTATGGGATCTGTAGTGAAGCAACAGGGCTTGAATGAAACTGTAACCAAAATATAGTTATCTCTCTGGCATTGGCTTCCCCTTTATTGCCTGGTTCAACAAGTCCTCTGGTGCACAGCAATCCCTGGCAGTTGGAGAAAAGGTGGAGGCCGGTTGTCTGGATACTTTCAGGAGAGAACTAGATAGGGCTCTTAAAAGATAGCGGAGTCGGGGGATATGGGATGAAGGCAGGAATGGGGTACTGATTGGGGATGATCAGCCATGATCACATTGAATGGCCGAATGGCCTACTCCTGCACCTATTGTCTATAAAATTTAGCAGATTATCAGGCCAATTAAAAAAATAACAACTTCTCCAAAGATCCTTATTTGCAGCACCACAGCTGAAATATGACTTGAGTAGTTCAGTCTCATACTAGAAGATGACGATTTGTAACAAACAAAAGTGCATTATGCCTGAACAAGCATTGCACACTTTGTTTGCCGGCTGCCACTACATTATATATTGGATGAATTTGCTGTAGTATGTGAGATATGAGGCATGATATTGCATGATGCATACAGTTAATTGGAAAGACATTGCACAAAATGATTGCAACCTATGCTCTAAGTTAAAATGCCAGTTCTATTTCTCTTTGAATTCTCCAGTGTATGCTCAGCCAATTATCAGCAAAGCTAAGCCTGATTTGCTGAGAAACCAATTCATTCCAACATTGGAAAAGCTGAAAAAGAAAGCAATAAAGGTTGTACAGGAGGAAGAACAAATGAAAGCAGAGTGCAAGGTGGATTTCCAGGAAACTGAGCTACTAATCCTTGATGAATTTGCTGTTCTCTGCCGAGATCTCTATTCCTTCTATCCAATATTGATCCGCTTTGTGGATTATAACAGGTAAAATTACCAACATGTTTATTATGTACCAAATTCTTACAAATGTTTATCTTGTTAAAGATGATTCTGAGCAATTAAGCTCTTCATACACTTCATACACATGAAGCACATTTCTCTCCTGATGCTCCTCAGCCCACTTTGATAAATGGGTATGCTGATGATGCCACCTCCACTTCTTTCACGCTTCTTCCCCCGACTACAATCAGTCTGAAGAAGGGTCCCGATCAAAAACGTCACCTATCCAACTTCCTCCATAGATGCTGCCTGACTTGCTGAGCTACTCCAGCACTTAGTGTTTTACTTTCTGTTATTTGTTTACTGTGTATCTTAAAGCTGTATATTGTTTCTCCATGATTCTATCATTGTGATTTATTTTTCTAGGGCAAGATGGCTAAAGGAGCCAAATGCAGATGCTGATGAACTGTTCCGCATGGTGGCTGAAATTTTTATCATGTGGTGTAAATCGCACGTAAGGAATTGATTCACAAACAGGTCTAAAAGATAATTGTAATAATGCTTATACAATGTGGAAACAGGCCCTTTGGCCCAACTTGCCTACACCGACTAACATGTCCCATCTACACTAGTTCCACCTGCCTATGTTGGCCCAAATCCCTCCAAACCTATCCTATCCATGTACCTTTCTAATTATTTCTTAAACGTTGCAATAGTCCCTGCCTCAACTATCCCCTAATGCAGCTTGTTCCAAATGCCCACCACCCGTTGTGTGAAAAAGTGACCCCTCAAATTCTTATTAAATCTTTCCCCCTTCAACCTAAATCTCTGTTTTCTGGTTCTCGATTCCCCTACTCTGGGCAAGAGACTCTGTGTGTGTCTACCCGATCTGTTCCACTCATGATTTTATATACAGTGGCTTGCAAAGGTATTCATACCCCTTGAACTTTTCCACATTTTGTCACGTTACAACCACAAACGTAAATGTATTTTATTGGGATTTTATATGATAGACCAACACAAAGTGGCGCATAATTGTGAAGTGGAAGGAAAATGATACATGGTTTGCAAATTGTTTTACAAATAAAAAACTGAAAAGTGTGGCGTGCAAAAGTATTCAGCCCCCCTTTACTCTGATACCCCTAAATAAAATCCAGTGCAACCAATTGCCTTCAGAAGTCACCAAATTAGTAAATATAGTCCACTTGTGTGTAATCTAATCTCAGTATAAATACAGCTGTTCTGTGAAGGCCTCAGAGGTTTGTTAGAGAACATTAGTGAACAAACAGCATCATGAAGCCCAAGGAACACACCAGACAGGTCAGGGATAAAGTTGTGGAGAAGTTTAAAGCAGGGCTAGGTTATAAAAAAATATCCCAAGCTTTGAACATCTCACGGAGCACTGTTCAATTCATCATCCGAAAATGGAAAGAGTATGGCACAACTGTAAACCTACCAAGACATGGCCGTCCACCTAAACTGACAGGCCGGGCAAGGAGAGCATTGATCAGAGAAGCAGCCAAGAGGCCCATGGTAACTCTGGAGGAGCTGCAGAGATCCACAGCTCAGGTTGGAGAATCTGTCCACAGGACAACTATTAGTCGTGCACTCCACAAATCGGGCCTTTATGGAAGAGTGGCAAGAAGAAAGCCATTGTTGAAAAAAAGCCATTTTACTTTTAAGATCATCCTCCTGGGCTCCAAGGAATAGAGTCCCAGCTTGCTCAACTTCCCCCTGTAGCTAAGACCCTCAAGTCCTGGCAACATCCTCATAAATCTTCTCTGTACCCTTTCCAACTTGTCAGGCCCCTTTCATTAAAATAAGTGCAATTCAAACCAGCATTATTCCTTTCTCCTTCCTATGCTGTCCTCTATACTTTCTCTCATCACCCTCCATACTATCTTCTAACCTCTCAACTGTCTTGGTCATGTATTAGATCCCACTCACCTGCTAATATAGTTTAAATCCATCCATGTAACATTAGCGAACCTGCCTGCCAGGATATTGGTACCCCTCTAGCTAAGGTGCAACCCATCTCTCTTGTACAGGTCACGCCTGCCCAAGAGGAGATCCCAATGGTCGAGAAATGTGAATCCTTGTCCCCTGCACCAACTCGTCAACCACACATTCATCTCCACTATCTTCTTGTTCTTACCTTCGCTAGTAAGTGGCACTGGAAGCAATTCCGAGATCACTACCCTGGAGGTCCTAATTTTCAGCTTTTTGCCTAACTCTCTTTCCATACTGCTGAACCTCCTTCCTTTTCTTATCTATATCATTTGGGCCAACATGCAGAACGACTTCCTCTTTTTAATTCTGGTCAGAGATCTCATTCAAATGAGTGGGGATATGCTTCACACGCCAGTCTTCGCTGGTGTAAAGTTGACCTGATGCAAAATACATCATCCTGCCCCTGAGTCCACTTAACAGACTTGATGTGCCCATAGATGGCCATAGCGGCATTCAGTATAATCCAGGTGGTCAGTATGTCTGTTGACTTAATTTTAAACTATTTTTTCTGTCAAAAAAAGGCAATGTAGCATTCCCTTCACATAAGGTCTGGAGTTTACAAGTCGTGGGTTTTGGTTGTTACGAACAGCTTTTATTGGAAAAAAAAGTGCGGAAAATATGTGAATGGGTCTATTGGACAGACTCACAATTCTGATACATTACCTGGCAATTTAGAATTGTTATTGTTAGAGTTATTGTAGGTCTTTGGGCTAACCTTTGTGCTTGTCGCTCGCTGTTCCACAGAATTTCAAACGAGAGGAGCAGAATTTTGTGATTCAGAATGAAATCAACAACATGGCTTTCCTGACTGCAGATAATAAAAGCAAGATGTCTAAGGTAAATGTCAATTGCAGGATCCTTCACTTGCTAGATATATACCGGGATTTAATATGTTACACTATTTTGAAGTGAGTTATTTCAAAATCACAATGCAGTAAGCCCTCGTCTTAACAGACCTCATGATTTGGTTATAGTGGACTGACCTACTGACAAGCTGCCCATGCCGTCCCTGGCTTGCACTGCACCCGCCCCCCCGGCTAGAAGTGCCAGTCGCCCGCACCACCCCAGCTCATGCCGCCTACCCAGCCGTTCACAAATGGAATTCGACCACAAGTGTGAAGTGGTCGAATGTAAGGGGAAAATATGCAATTAATAACATGATCCATAACAGCATTGATGTTTAAAGTGATATTGGGGTCCATAACTCCCTGAAAGTGATAAAATAAATAAATAAAGTGGTGAAGAATGCATATTGTATGCTTGTCTTCATAGGTTGGGGCATTGAGTATAAGAGTCAGGAAACCATGATGCACCTTTATAGGATGTTGATTAGGCAGCATTTACAGTATGGCATGAGGTTCTGGTCGCCCCATTACATGAAGGCTTTGGAAAGGATGCAGAGGAGGTTTACTAGAATAATGCCTGGATTAGGGGGTATTAACTTCAAGGAGAGGTTGAACAGATCGTTTTCTCTAGAATGCCAGAGGATGTGGGGAGGCCTGATAGAAGTATATAAAATTATGAGCAGAATAGAGGTAGACAGACAATACTTTTTTCCAAGGCTGGTAATATATACAAGAGAGCATAGATTTAAGGAGAGAGGGGCAAAGTTTAAAGGAGAAATGTGTGGGGCATGTTTTTTGCACAAAGAGCGGTTAGTGCCTGGATGCACTACTGATGATGGTTGAGGCAAATATGATAGTAGCATTTAAGAGACTTTTGGAAAGACATCTGGATATACAAGGAATAGAGGGATATAGATTATTTGCAGTCAGATAAGTGTTAATTATGGCATTAAGTTTGGCACAGACATGTGCGTCGAAGGGCCTGTTCTTGTGCTGTGTCTTTCTATATTCTATTATCTTCCAGCCTCTGTTGCTATCTTAACCCTTCGCAACCCACCTCACATGAAACTAGTGTACAAAATGGAAGATAATGCAGGTCAGAAAGACGTAAATGCATGGAATCCAAGGGAAAACAAACAACATGGAAATCAAGTCTAACTGATGTTGAAGATCAGCCATAATCTTATAAAAATGGTAGATTTTCTCAAGGAGACAGATGATCTGCTTCTGTTCCTATTTATTATTCTCAAAAACTGGTGAAATGAGCAGTTAAATAGCATGAATTTTAACACAGAAATATGAAATCACTAGACTAAGTGGGACCCGTTGGGTCCCATGTTCACATGGGAGGGCTGGTCCCCCGACGCAATATTCCACCTCTCCACCAATTCCAATATTGGTGGCCAGTGGGGGGGGCTTTCTGGAGTGCTGGTATGGGTTCTTGGGGTGGCAGCTCAGTCCCTCAAGCCCGATCTGCTGGCAGTTGACTCATGACTGGTGGGCTGGCAGTTGACTCATGACTATTCCTTGAAATTCCATTTCAAGCAGGGTGCAAGGCCACCAAATTCAAATCCATGTTCCTACCATTTCAAGCAGGGTGCAAGGCCACCAAATTCAAGTGCAGTTTCTTACCACTATGAGCAGGGTGCAAGGCCACCGAATTCAAGTGCAGTTTCCAACCACTTCAAGCAGGGTGCAAGTCCACCAAATTCAAGTGCAGTTTCATACCACTTTCAGCAGGGAGCAAAGCCACCAAATTCAGTGCAGTTTCATTCCACTTCAAGCAGGGTGCAAGGCCACCAAATTCAAATGCAGCTTCATACCATTTCATGCAGGGTGAAACCACCATAAAACCACACAAAACACCAAACCCACAGTTCAGTAGACATTCAGTGTGTTCAGTTGATTCACAGCTCAGACAGTCATGACCTCTCCCTCCCCCATCATGCAGAGACTAAGCCACACCCACACTTCGTGGTTTTCTAACCCCTCCCCCTCCCACCGGAAAGGTGTGGCTTTCAGGGCGTGATTGACAGGAGAGAGATTCTCAACCTTTATTTAAACACTAATAACACTTTTATTTTTCATTGATGGGAAGAATTATCTGCAACTGCTCAGCGGAGGGGGAACTGAGTAAGATGGCCAAAAATCAGCCGTAAATTGTAGCGTTTTATCTAAAATCAATATAGAGTGCAAACAGGAAGTGCATTTGCAGTAGTGCCTTTTAACTTCAAGCCAAAGCACCCAAGCCGCCATTTGCAGTAAGTAGTGCCTTTCAACTTCAAGACAATGCACCCAAGCCACCATTTGCAGTAAGTAGTGCCTTTCAACCTCATGCCACCATTTGCAGTAAGTAGTGCCTTTCAACTTCAAGCCAAAGCACCCAAGCCACCTTGTGCAGTAAGTAATGCCTTTCAACTTCAAGCAAAACACCCAAGCCACCATTTGCAGCAAGTAGATCCTTTCAACTTCAAGCCAAAGGTCCCAAGCCACCATTTTCAGTAAGAAGTGCCTTTCAACTTCAAGCCAAAGCACCCAAGCCACCATATGCAGTAAGTAGTGCCTTTCAACTGCAAGCCAAAGCACCAAAGCCACCATTAGCATCAAGTAGTGTATTTCAACTTCAAGCCAAAGCACCCAAGCCACCATTTGCAGTAAGTAGTTCAACTTCAAGCTAAAGCACCCAAGCCACCATTTGCAGTAAGTAGTGCCTTTCAACCTCAAGCCAAAGCACCCAAGCCACCATTTGCAGTAAGTAGTGCCTTTTAACTTCAAGCAAAGCACCCAAGCCACCATTTGAAGTAGGTAGTGACTTTCAACTTCAAGCCAAAGCACCCAAGCCACCATTTGCAGTAAGTAATGCCTTTCAACTTCAAGCAAAACACCCAAGCCGTTCAACTTCATGCCACCATTTGTAGTAAATAGTGCCTTTCAACTTCAAGCCAAAGCACCCAAACAACCATTTGCAGGCAGTGCCTTTTTACTTCAAACAAACCATATTTTCATTTTCAAACCACAATAAGGATACTCAGTTGTGTAGACATTTGTTCAGTGTTATTCAGAGCTCAGAGAGACGTGACCCATGGCTTCATCCCTTGCAGAGACTGAGTGAGGCACACCACTTCCTGGTTTTTATAGTCCCTCCCCCTCCCTCCAGCAGGTGCAGCAGAGAGAATGGTGATTTTTTTTAAAACTTCAAGCCAAGGCTCCCAAGACACCATTGCAGTAAGTAGTGCCTTTCAACTTTAAACCAAAGCTCCCAAGCCACCATTTGCAGTAAATAGTGCATTTCAACCAAGCCAAAGTACCCAAGCCACCATTTGCAGTAAGTAGTGCCTTTCAACTTCATGCCACCATTTGCAGTAAGTAGCTCCTTTCAACTTCAAGCCAAATCACCCGCCATCATTTGCAGTAAGTAGTGCCTTTCAACTTCAAGCCAAAGCACCCACGCCACCATTTGCAGTAAGTAGTGCCTTTCAACCTCAAACCAAAGCACCCAAGCCACCATTTGCAGTAAGTAGTGCCTTTCAACTTCAAGCCAAAGCTCCCAAGCCACCATTTGCAGTAAGTAGTGCCTTTCAACTGCAAGCCAAAGCACCCGCCACCATTTGCAGTAAATAGTGCCTTTCAACTTCAAGTCAAAGCACCCAAACAACCATTTGCAGGCAGTGCCTTTTTACTTCAAACAAACCATATTTTCATTTTCAAACCACATTAAGGGTACTCACAGTTGTGTAGACATTTGTTCAGTGTTATTCAGAGCTCAGAGAGACATGACCCTTGGCTTCATCCCTTGCAGAGACTGAGGCACACGACTTCCTGGTTTTATAGTCCCTCCCCCTCCCTCCAGCAGGTGCAGCAGAGAGAATGGTGATTTGTTTTTAATCTTCAAGCCAAAGCTCCCAAGCCACCATTTGCAGTAAGTAGTGCCTTTCAACCTCAAGCCAAAGCACCCAAGCCACCATTTGCAGTTAGTGCATTTCAACCTCAAGCCAAAGCACCCAAGCCACCATTTGCAGTAAGTAGTGCTTTTCAACTTCAATCAAAGCACCCAAACCACCATTTGCAGTAAGTAGTGACTTTCAACTTCAAGCCAAAGCACCCGCCACCATTTGCAGTAAGTAGTGCCTTTCAACTTCAAGCCAAAGCACCCAAGCCTCCATTTGCAGTAGGTAGTGCCTTTCAACTTCAAGCCAAAGCACCCAAGCCACCATTTGCAGTAAGTAGTGCCTTTCAACTTCAAGCCAAAGCACCCAAGCCTCCATTTGCAGTAGGTAGTGCCTTTCAACTTCAAGCCAAAGCACCCAAGCCACCATTTGCAGTAAGTAGTGCCTTTCAACTTCAAGCCAAAGCACCCAAGCCACCATTTGCAGTAAGTAATGCCTTTCAACTTCAAGCCAAAGCACCCAAGCCTCCATTTGCAGTAGGTAGTGCCTTTCAACTTCAAGCCAAAGCACCCAAGCCACCATTTGCAGTAAGTAGTGCCTTTCAATTTCAAGCCAAAACACCCGCCACCATTTGCAGTGATTAGTGCCTTTCAACTTCAAGCCAAAGCACCCAAACAACCATTTGCAGGCAGTGCCTTTTTACTTCAAACAAACCATATTTTCATTTTCAAACCACATTAAGGGTACTCACAGTTGTGTAGACATTTGTTCAGTGTTATTCAGAGCTCAGAGAGACGTGACCCTTGGCTTCATCCATCTTGCAGAGACTATGAGGCACACCACTTCCTAATTTTATAGTCCCTCCCCCTCCCCCCAGCAGATGCAGCAGAGAGAATGGTGATTTTTTTAAACTTCAAGCCGATGCTCCCAAACCACCATTTGCAGTAAGTAGCGCCTTTCAACTTTAAACCAAAGCTCCCAAGCCAACATTTGCAGTAAATAGTGCATTTGAACTTCAAGCCAAAGCACCCAAGCCACCATTTGCAGTAAGTAGTGCCTTTCAACTTCATGCCACAATTTGCAGTAAGTAGTACCTTTCAACTTCAAGCCAAAGCACCCAAGCCACCATTTGCAGTAAGTAGAGCCTTTCAACTTCAAGCCAAATCACCCGCCACCATTTGCAGTAAGTAGTGCCTTTCAACTTCAAGCCAAAGCACCCAAGCCACCATTTGCAGTAAGTAGTGCCTTTCAATTTCAAGCAAAGCACCCAAGCCACCATTTGCAGTAAGTACTGCCTTTCAACTTCAAGCCAAAGCACTCAAACCACCATTTGCAGTAAGTAGTGCCTTTCAACTTTAAACCAAAGCTCCCAAGCCAACATTTGCAGTAAATAGTGCATTTGAACTTCAAGCCAAAGCACCCAAGCCACCATTTGCAGTAAGTAGTGCCTTTCAACTTCATGCCACAATTTGCAGTAAGTAGTACCTTTCAACTTCAAGCCAAAGCACCCAAGCCACAATTTGCAGTAAGTAGTGCCTTTCAATTTCAAGCAAAGCACCCAAGCCACCATTTGCAGTAAGTACTGCCTTTCAACTTCAAGCCAAAGCACCCAAACCACCATTTGCAGTAAGTAGTGCCTTTCAACTTAAAGCCAAAGCTCCCAAGCCACCATTTGCAGTAAGTAGTGCCTTTCAACTTCAAGCCAAAGCATCCAAACAACCATTTGCAGGCAGTGCTTTTTTGTTCAAACAAACCATATTTTCATTTTCAAACCACATTAAGGGTACTCACAGTTGTGTAGACATTTGTTCAGTGTTATTCAGAGCTCAGAAAGACATGACCCTTCGCTTCATTCATGTTGCAGAGATTGAGTGAGGCGCACCACTTCCTGGTTTTATAGCCCCTCCCCCTCCCTCCAGCAGGGGCAGCAGAGAGAATGGTGATTTCTTTTAAAACATTAATATCTCTCTGATTTGTCATCGATGGGAAAAATCCTCCACACCTGCAAGGCGGAGGGGGTCTCTGAGCGAGGTGGCCAAAATGACGGCCGTGGGTGGTGGCGTTCTGTCGGAAATCGCAGCACAGTGGGCCAAAACCGGTCAAGATCAGAGATTTAGTAATATAGATAGTTTGGTGATGAGAACGAGAAAATGCATTATAAACCAAGTTATATAATTATTTTATAGACTCTAGAAAAGACCTCAGTAATGATTAGCAATCAGAAAACCCAGATTAAAGATCATAGAAACATAGAAAATAGGTGCATGAGGAGGCCATTCGGCCTTTCGAGCCAGCACCGCCATTCATTGTGATGATGGCTGATTGTCCCCAATCAGCCATGATTGGGGACAATCATACTCAAATCCCAAGGATTTGAGTATAGGAGCAGGGAAGTTCTACTGCAGTTGTACAGGGTCTTGGTGAGACCACACCTGGAGTATTGCGTACAGTTTTGGTCTCCAAATCTGAGGAAGGACATTATTGCCATAGAGGGAGTGCAGAGATGATTCACCAGACTGATTCCTGGGATGTCAGGACTGTCTTATGAAGAAAGACTGGTTAGACTTGGTTTATACTCTCTAGAATTTAGGAGATTGAGAGGGGATCTTATAGACACTTACAAAATTCTTAAGGGGTTGGACAGGCTAGATGCAGGAAGATTGTTCCCGATGTTGGGGAAGTCCAGGACAAGGGGTCACAGCTTAAGGATAAGGGGGAAATCCTTTAAAACCGAGATGAGAAAAACTTTTTTCACACAGAGAGTGGTGAATCTCTGGAACTCTCTGCCACAGAGGGTAGTTGAGGCCAGTTCATTGGCTATATTTAAGAGGGAGTTAGATGTGGCCCTTGTGGCTAAGGGGATCAGGGGGTATGGAGAGAAGGCAGGTACGGGATACTGAGTTGGATGATCAGCCATGATCATATTGAATGGCGGTGCAGGCTCGAAGGGCCGAATGGCCTACTCCTGCACCTAATTTCTATGTTTCTATGTTTCTAATAACCCGTGCCTGCCTTCTCCCCATATCCCTTGATTCTACTAACTCCTAGAGCTCTATCTAACTCTCTCTTAAATCCATCCAGTGACTTGGCCTCCACTGCCCTCTGTGGCAGTGGAGGCCAAGAGTGGTACACCTGGGACCGGCGCTCGGGGCGTATGTTCCTGGTGGACACTGGAACGGAGGTTAGTGTTTCGCCGCACTCCAGAGCAGACACACGGGCCCCCTCTTGACTGCAGCGAACGGGAGTCCCATCCGCACCTACGCCATCTGTACCATCCCCATCATATTGGGTGCGTGCCATTTCACCTGCCATTTTGTTGTCGCAGTCGTGTCTCACCCGCTGCTGGGCGCAGATATCTTGTGGGCGCAAGAGCTCCTAGTGGATGTGAAGGGTCAGCACCTTGTCAACATGAAATCGTTGGAGGCGATTTCCTTGTGCCCTACTACAGTGGCAGCATTGGACAATGTCTACGCCCAGGTTCTGGCCGAGTTTCCGGACTTTGCCAGCCCGAAACATGCGATCGAGCACCACATCCTCACCTCAGGCCCACCGCTCCACGCCCGCACCAGCAGGCTTGCCCCCGACAATCTTCAGATGGCCAAGGCGGAGTTTCGCAACTTGGAGGCCACGGGCATCGTCCGCCGCTCCAACAGCCCATGGCCCTCCCCGCTTCACATGTTGCCGAAGGCTTCTGGGGCTGGCGGCCTTGTGGGGACTATCGCCGCCATAATGAGGCTATGATTGCCGACCGGTACCCGATTCCCCACATTCAAGACTTCACAGCCCAGCTGGCGGGGCTACGTTTTTCTCGAAGTTCGACTTAGTCCGCAGGTACCACCAAATCTCCATGCGATCGGAGGATGTCCCTAAAATGGCGATCATCGCCCCGTTTGGGTTGTTTGAATTCCTGGTGATGCCCTTTGGCCTCAAGAACGCCGCGCAGGCTTTCCAGCGCCTCATGGACACCATGGGTCGGGGGTTGGATTTCATCTTCTTTTATTTGGACGACATCCAAGTGGCGAGTCACACGTGGCAGGAACATTGCGCCCACCTTCGATTGTTGTGCCAGCGCCTTAGCGAGCATGGCCTGATGGTCAATCTCAGTAAGTGCAAGTTCGGCCTCCGGGCCATTGAATTTCTAGGGCACCGGGTGACATTGCATGGAGCAGTGCCTCTGTCCGACAGGTTTGAGGCCATACGCCGGTTCCCATGGCCTTCCACAGGCGAGGAGGTCCATTGGGACACTGTCGCTGTGGCAGTGTTCGAAGCGGCAAAGGATGCCCTGGCTCAGGTGGTCATGCTGGTTCACCCGCAAGCAGACGCCCCCACTGCTCTTACCGTGGATGCCTCGGACTCGGCGGGGTCCTGGAGCAGTGCTTTGACGGTCAATGGCGGCCTCTCGCATTCTTCAGCCGACAGCTGAACCCAGCGAAGTGTCTTGGGACCGGGAGTTGCTCGCCATACAAGTGCGGCATTTCCGGTACTTCTTGGAGGTCTGGCACTTCGTGGCCTTCACGGACCATAAGCCCCTTACATTCGCGTTCGCCAAGGTCTCGGATCCTTGGTCCGCCCGCTAGCAGCACCAGCTTACAGCCATATCGGAATACACCACCGACGCCCAGCACATCGCCGGTAAATGTAACCCGGTGGCAGACGCCTTGTCCATGGAGATCGCAGCCATGCTCAACCCGGCCGTCGGGATAGACTACTCCTCCTTGGCGGCGGCGCAGCTGACGGACGAGGAAATGCCAGCTTACCGCACCGAGATCTCCAGATTGGTGCTAGAAGATGTGCCGTTGGGTCCCTCGGATGGTTCCATTTTATGCGATGTGTCCACAGGATAGTCACGGCCGGTTGTCCCGGCGGCCTGGCGCCGTCGGGTTTTCGAGGTGATCCACGGTCTGCCCCACCCGTCGATCCAGGCCACGGTTGCCATGGTGGTGGCAAGGTTCATCTGGCACGGTCTGCGGAAACAGGTCGGTCGCTGGGCACGGGCATGCATCCCGTGCCAGTCGTCCAAGATACATCAGCACGTAAACACTTCTGCCCAGACGTATGCTCGGGCCCTGAGCTCGGAGAAAATACGGGGGTTGTGGGGGGTATCACGGGGAGGGGGGCAGGAGCCAGCGAGGGGGACCAGAGGGGAAGAAGCTGGAGCGGTCGCTAGTCTGCTGGTTGCTGGTCGCTGGTTGCTGGTCGTTCTCCTCCGCCGAGATCAGATTCTCCGCTTTCCGTTTGGCGACATTTCCTGGGCCGGGCCGTTTCGAGTCCCTCCGAAAATTATGTCCGGTTGGAATCCTCCGCCGGCCATCCACCGCTCCAGTAAAGACGCGATGGTGCAGGAAGGGGCGGACCGTCCCACGGAGTAACAGGAGAAAAGACCAATCCATGCGGCGGTGAACGGCAGGAGAGGAGATTAATCTGCACACGTGCGTTTTTTAAGATTTTTAAACCTCACTAATGTTTACATTAGACCACTGATTGGAACGAAACTTGGTGCAATCGCAGCGCAGGAGAACAGTGAATAACCCGTTCCCCAATGCAACCCGTTCCCCAATGCAATATTCCACCACTCAAGCCTATTCACATCTCATCAAATCCACCCCTCTCTGTCCCCCTCTCCGTTCTACCCCTCTACCCCCCTGCACTCCACCACCCCTCTACCACATTCCCTCCCTCTCTCTCCCCCCTCATCCCTCTCTCTCCCCTTCATCCCTCTCTCCCCCTCTCCCTAACTCCCCTCTCCCACATCTGTCTCTCCCATTTCTCCCTCATCCTTCTCTCCCCCTCATCCCTCTCTCGCCCCTCCCTCTATCATCCCTCTCCCCCCCTCCCTCCCTCATCTCTCTCTCCCCTCTTCCTCACCCCTCCGTCTTCTCTCTCCCCTCACCCCCACCCCCCCCCCCCCGTGCTGTGGGCCGGGCTGTGACTCTCCCTTTCTCCGTGTAACACTGCTACCTAGGTCGTAGAGCAGAGCCAGGGCCTGGAAATCGGCCTGGTTCTCGTACTCGGCCCGGCCCTGGCTGTTGGTGGCCGAAGCACTCGAGGACCTGGCCCTCGACGGAGCCGGGGGAGGGGTGAGGGTGGCGGGCGGCCAAGCCAGAGCTGCCCAGAGATCAGGAAGCGGAGGCTGTGTACCAGGATGGCAGCCGCCAGGCGGCCCCCGAGGAGCTGGTACACCTTTAGCAGGCCCCGGTCTTGGGCACGACTCCAGCCTCAGATCTGCTACCGCCTGGAAGCCAGTCCAGGCCCCGACAGCGGACGTAGCCAATCAGTGCCGTGTCCCGGCGATGCCCCTTCCTGACTGACAGGAGAGGAGACCAATCTGCATGGCGGTGACTGACAGCAATTTGCGCATGCGCGTTTTTTAAACGATTTTTAAACCTTAATAACTTTTACATTATATTATCGATCGGAATGAAACTTGTTGCACTCGCAGCACAGGCGAACGGTGAGTAAGCTGGCCAAAAAAAAATCGTAATGCTATCACGTACCATTTTTGTGCAAATAGAAAAGCCGCGCAAACCGGAAGAGCACAAGATCATTGTTTTAGTTATGTATAGAAGATAGATAGATTCCTGAACTGATAAAGAATGGCTGGTCAGGGGAACTAACTGATTATTTCTACTTATGGATGCAAGTGCCAGCATTACAGAATATCACATTCAGGAAACAGAAACATTTTGGAGTGGGTGGAGAGATTTGTGGATTTGTGATTTTTTTTAAGCATTCTGAATTTGGTGTGTGTTGGAAGGCACTGCAGATGTTGGTTTAAACCAAAGATAGACTCAAAATGCTGGAGTAACTCAGCGGGACAGCCAGCTTCTCTGGAGAGAAGAAATGGGTGATGTTTTGGGTTGAGTCCCTTCTTCAGACTCTCATTTTGTGTCTATCCTGAATTTTGTGTGTGGTTGGAGTTCAGAACATGGGATACATTGCTAAGCCATTTTGCCAGTACCACACAGGACCTACTAAACAGCATAACCTATTATTTTTGGTGAAATATTATTCATGCAATCTATTGTATTGTCATAAACAATTTATTTTATATTAGGCAGAAGGACAAAGCCAGGAACGGAAAACAATTCAGCGCAGAGGGGATTATTACTCGGTACAGACATCACTGATTGTGGCTGCTGTTAAAAAGTTACTTCCTATTGGTTTAAATATGTGCACTGCGGGAGACCAAGAATTAATCTCATTGGCCAAGCAGAGATACAATCTGGTAATTTTTCCATTTTTTTCTTATGTATTCTTTTCTACATTTTTAAAACATGAGCAGCAGATTCAACAAGCTTAACTGCATGTTTAAGTTGCATCTAAATATTCCTCATTTCGATTATAACAGGTTTTGATTAATGCATTTAAAAACAAAATGTGCCTTGATCTTAGCTTCACGATCTCCTTAATATTTCCTGACTTTGGAGCTCTTTTGCGTAGAATGATTTGCTGAAGATTAGATCACATGGAATCGAGGGGGAGCTAGCTAACTGGATAAAAAAATTAGCTTCATGGAAGGAAGCAGAGGGTGATGGTGGAAAGTTATTTTTTTGGACTGGAATGCGGTGACTAGTGTGCCTCAGAGATGGTTGCTGTTTATGGTTTATGTTAATTATGTGGATGAGAATGTATAAAGCATGATTAGTAAGTTTGCAGATGACACTAAAGTAGGTGGTATCGTAGTCAGTGGAGATAGGTATCAAAAATTACAGCAGGTTTATGATCAGCTGAGTAATTGAGCAGAGAAATGGCTAGTGGAGTTTAAAGCAAATAAGTGCAAGGTGTTGCATTTTGGGAAGTCCACCAGTGCCGGACCTACACAGTGAATGACAAGGACCAAGGGAGTGTTGTAAAGCAGAGAGATCTAGAAGTACAGGTATATAGTTTCCTGGAAGTGCCATCACAGGTAGATAGTGTGGTAAAGACGGATTTTGGTACACTGGCCATCAGTCACAGCATTGAAGATGGAAAGTCGAAATTTTACCTTACGGTTGTACAAGATGTTGTTGAGGGCATATTTGTGATATAGTATTCAGTTTTGGTCACCCTCCTATAGGAAGGATGTCATTAAGCTGGAAAGAGTGCAGAGAAGATTTTCAAGGATGTTGCCAGTACTTGAGTGCCTGAGCTACAGGGAAAGATTTGGTAGGCAAGGACTTTATTCCTTAGAGCCCAGGAGGCAGAGGGATAATTTTATAGTGTTGATAAAATCATGAGGGGAATAGACTTTTTCACAGAGGGTGGTGGGGATGTGGAATGAGCTGCCAGAAGAGGTAGTTGAGGTAGGTACGATAACAGCATTTAAAAGACATTGATAGGAAAGGTTTTCAGGGATAACATTGGGAAATGGGATAGGACATTTTAATTCCCATGAGTGAGTTGTGCCAAAGGGCCTGTTTCCGTGATGTATGACTCTATGACTGCTAAGCAAAACTTGATATACAGTAGAGGCATTTGCTGTTAGATGCCCCCAGATGTGCTTGTCGAGTTTTACCAATAAGTAGACATATGTCTCGGGCTGCCTGCTCACAAACATGAGCACACTATTTAATTCTCTAAATGTCATGATTAAAGCTGTTTTGTTCTATCAACAGAAAGACACAGATGAAGAAGTTAAAGAATTCCTCGCAAATAACTTACATTTACAGGATAAGGTAAGATTTAAACTAAAATTTCTCCCAAATTGTGATCAAATGTTACATCCAACTTTGTCGTATTTGGTTCCACTGGAAGGTCTCAGCTAAAATATTGTCAGGTTTTGAATTTCATATACTGAATGTCTTGTGATCTCCAAGCATTTAATATCTCGAGTCAAGACTTTTTTTAAGCATTTTGTTTATTGCTTAACCTGCGTTTCATTTTAAGCAAGTGGGATCCTAATATGTAATTTGATCATAATTCACATCCTCATTAAAAGAACCTTGTTTAAATAGTCAACCAATTATTTGGCATGTTAAAATGTTCTCACAACATCAGTTCACAGCAAAAAGGCAATCTCTACAAACTTATCAACTTTTGATTAAGGCGAGACCTGTGCTCTTTTAAATGGTTATACAAACTATCCTCACCAGGAACAGAAAGGAGACCATTCTAATTGGATTGCACAATTATTCCGAAAAAGTAGATTTGTATTTTCAACCTTGCATGTGAGTTACAGTTGTGAAGGAGGAGGGAATAATGTCTTATTGGATGCTGTATGAATCTATGACTCCATGGGTAGGTGGCATTAGCATAGATGGGGCATCTTGGGCAGCATTGGCAAATTGGGCCAATGTCCCTGTTTCCATGCTGTATGGCTCTATGACCAGGTGAATACTGTAATCTGTATCTTGGATAATAAGAACATTTCCCTGGAGCTTGGGACCACAACAGTGCAGGAAGAAATGGAATAAGCCTGATGGAGAAATACAATTGCCATCTGTAGTCAGTAGCTTATGTAAGCTTTGTGCAGTCACAGCACGACAATTCCACTGCAGCAGCGCTGGTTGACTCATCCAGGAAATGAGAGCATTCAGTCATATTCCTTACTTGATCACTTGATCATAATCCTGAAACTTCCTACATAACTACACTAGCTTCTTATCAGCTCCAGTTCAAGGATCACGAAAACGGCTCCCCCCCCCTTCCCCCTACACACCACCTCATCCCCCCCTTCATGGCTGTCATAGCTGCCATGGAAGGACATTCCGGGGATTTTAGGAAATGTTTTCAAGGTCAAAATTTAGCACAGAATTTGTTAATGCTTCAGAGATATCGCCTGCATCTTGATTAATTTACTAATCAAATAACTGGGTTCAGGTCAGTGTTTTGAAACCCGATCAGCAAAGGCAACTTCCATTGCAACCCAATTCATATCTGAAGTTCTATGAAATGACACAACAATTTATTTGTCAATGTTAAATGAAAATCTGCTTTCGCCATATATCGGTGGCTACCTTCTGTTGATATTACTATCCTTCAAGTTCAAGTTACATTTATTGTCACATGCACCAATTGGTACAGTGAGATTTGAGTTACCATACAGCCATACAAATAAAAAGAACACAAAACATGATAGAGTTTAACATGAACATCCCCACACTGCGGAATCAACATTTCCCACTGTGAGGGAAGGCAATAAAGTTCAATCATCTTCCTCTTTGTTCTCCCATGGTCCTTCACTCTACCCTCTGCAGTCTGATGACCCAGCAGTTCGATGGCAGCTTAACTTGTATAAAGATATTGCCAAGCCTGAAGAGAGAATGGATCCTCAGAAGATTGTGGAACGTGTGCAAAAGATTTCAGCTGCTGTTTTTCACTTGGAACAGGTAACCAGAATAAACAGTAACATTCATTATATAAATGTGTTAAATTCCATAATCTCTTGTAAGAAAATAAACAATTATCTTGTGAACAAAGATAAATGCAGTTGCACAAAATATCACAATCACTAAGTGAAAATGGAACCATCTGAAGGTGGTTCCTAGAAATACACAACCCAATTTTAGTGAATTCCTTAATGGTGGCAATACATAGATCTCTAAAGTCGATAGTATCTTGTTATAAATGAGATATCTTATTCGTCCAGATATTTAGCAAATTAAGACAGAATGATAATCTTTTATTGCAGAGGCAACGTTATTGCTATCTCAGAAATGTTTCAACACTTTGTAGAGATTTGGAAGGGTAGCTAGCAAAGAATGAGCTTGTCATGCTTTTCACACACAAACAGCTGCTGCTTGATATTGATCTATAATATGTTCTTGGGAAATTTGGTAATTTATGCATCAGTAGCATATGAGCTTTGCATATAATACAGCTTAGTTTGGGTGACATTTGGGAGAATTTTGATGCATTCCTGGAAAAATAAGCGAGTTTGTTATTTACTATGTAATGGATAGATTCAGGGAAAAAATTACATTTTGGCCATTTTATTCTGATTCATCCCATTGGAACAAAATCTAAAGGAAATAATTGAAATAGTGGATGAAAATTACAAATTATTTATTTTTCAATAATATCCAGTTGCCTATTGAAAATAAATCTCTCTGCCTTAAGAAATAGCTAAGCTAATATATGTTGCTAGGTATGGTTAGTATAGTAAGACCTGAGTGATCTCCTGGACAAGTGTCGATCGCCTGGATTGGGGTCGGAGAGGAATTTCCCGGATTTTTTTCCCGAATTGGACCTGGGTTTTTATCCGGTTTTTTGCCTCCCCCAGGAGATCACGAGGTTCTTGGGGTGGAGAGGGGTGATAGCGGTATAAAGGGGAGGGTAGTGTCTTGTGTTCTGTGTCTTGTGTCTACTGTTTGTGGGTAAGTGTGTCTGTTTAGTGTTCAGCCATGAGCGAATGGCGGTGCGGGCTCGACGGACCTGGTGGTCTACTCTCGCACCTACTTTCTATGTTCTATGTTCTATGTTGACGCTGACAAGGTCCTCAAAATGACACAGAATTTGGAGAAAAATAGAAAGGTGCCCTAAGTAACGTTTTGATCATTTAAAGCAGTAATAGTCATATTTCAGTTTGAATCTGTCTACCTATTTTATGGACTAGCTTGTACCTTTGTTGAGATTATCAGCAAGAGTTGGCAGCAAAGCTTTGAAGTGACAAAGACCCTCCTACATATATAATAATGTCAACCTCCATGTAATGTAGGAGCAAAATGGAAAGGCGTTGAAGTAACGGGTGATTTATTAATCTGATGCGCACCAGGAGGCCTACCAAAGCTAACCTATCAAGTGTGACTTTGGTACTGTTTTTATATTCTCAGATGACAAGATTACTCAGAAACTTGACAGTAAAATAAGGTCTTAGTTACATAAATTTGACTAACAATAAAACGAGATATTGCACAGAAACTTGACAAATGGTAAAACGAGGTCTTAATTACATAAACTTGACTAACAATAAAACAAAGTCTTCTTTACCCTACAACAGAGAAAAATGTGGTGAACACCAACAGAATGGTGCTTACAACGGTGCTCAGAATATTTTTGAGGGCTCTACAGCAGATTTGTTTAGTTTAGAGATACAGCACGGAAACAGTCCCTTCGGCCCACTGAGCCCGCACCAACCATCTATCCCCGCACATTAACTCAATGCTGCACATACTAGGGACAATTTATACTTAGACCAAGCCAATTAACCTACAAACCTGTATGTTTTTGGAATGTGGGAGGAAACCGAAGATGTCGGAGGAAACCCACACAGTTACGGGGAGAACGTAAAACTCCGTACAGACAGTACCCTTAGTCAGGATCGAACCCAGAGTGCTGCAAGCGTTGTAAGGCAGCAACTTTACCACTGCGCCACCATGCTGCCCTTTTGTGAAGGCCATGAGAAAGTCAAGGAACACTGAACCGCTTTGCTCAATCGGCTAAAGTGTCTTCAGAAATGCATTGTGTCTATATATACCGTGCAACATAGATCAGATTTAAATGAATTTCAGGAAGAAAAATGAAGTAGATCTTACAGTAGTAATTATCAGTATTATGTCCTTTAAAACTCAGTTTGCTACTGAATCCAATAACCTTAATTTTCTAAGTTCTACTTAGTCCATAACTAGTGATTAAATTCCCTGAACTTTTACACAATGACTGCAACAAAGCACCAGTGGAAGAGCAATGTTTAGTTTAGTTTCTTATTTTCACGTGTGCCAAGTTATAGTGCAAAGCTTTTGTTTGCGTGCTTCCCAGTCGTAGAAATGACTATACATGAGTACAATCAAGCTATCCACAGTGCACAGATAAATGATAAAGGGTTCAATATTTAGTGCAAGATATAACATTGAAGTCTTTTAAGCCCTGAATTCCCAAATGAAGCTGTGTACATGTAGAGGACGAGAGTTCCTGTCAGATAAACTCCATTGAAAATAACACATTTAGGGAGCTTGTACTTTATGGTGAGTCCTTTAATCTCTGAATTTTCTAATCAATCCTAATTTTAATAATGGCACGCACCATTAGGACACATTATTTTCCTGGCAAATCTGGCCCTTCATTAAGCAAGTAATTTTTAATTTTTTTCAAGGTGGAGCAGCCACTGCGGTCAAAGAAGACAGGCTGGCAAAAGCTCTTGTCCAAACAACGCAAAAGAGCAGTGGTTGCCTGCTTCCGGATGGCACCACTTTATAACCTGCCCAGGTAGAAATGATGTTGTGCTCTATATGTGTGTGTGTATATATATATATATATATCTCAAGAAACAACTGTAATGAATACCTGTAATGATCATTTCTATTTATTCGTTATCTTATTTGCCTACTCTCTTGAATTTTTATTTATTTATTTATTGTCAGCTTTCATTGGATAAAGCTTCCTTTTATATATTAACAATCACTCCCAATCTTTATTTCCAATCTTTAAGTCTGCTTCCATGTTACGTTCCTTGTTCCAGAAGATGAGCAATGACCTGTACTTTGATGTTTGGACTAAGAACATCCTTAGTAACTTTTCCCTGTGAGCTTTTCGTCCTCCTTTTCCTTAAGAAAGTTTCTGATTCAATTTGGAGCCCTAATGATGCC
The DNA here is from genome assembly GCF_010909765.2 of Amblyraja radiata. Classification (NCBI taxonomy): domain Eukaryota; kingdom Metazoa; phylum Chordata; class Chondrichthyes; order Rajiformes; family Rajidae; genus Amblyraja; species Amblyraja radiata. The sequence goes on along the minus strand of NC_045964.1, from coordinate 26,580,012 downwards.
AAGAGTTGGGTTGAGATGGTCATGTGAGAAATTACATTGTAAACCTATTTCTTTTAAGTTATTGTTAACTGTGAGATGCTTGCCAAAAAGCTTTTATATTACTGTAAAGAGGTTTGTGAAGCTAGTCAATAAATCATGTATGTCCATGATGTTCACCTTAGGCACTATATCTATGCACATTTGTCTTTGGCAAACACATATTTACATACTTTTAAAGAAGTCAGTTTAATACTGTGAATTAATTGCAGGAACATTGCATTCATTCACAGTACATGGAGAAGTATCCCACAGTTAATTCAGAAACAACTGTGCTTTTAAATTGATCAATGCAAAAAAATGTATCCCTTTTCTTTAGACACAAAATTAACATTTACTTCCTGAACGCCTATCAACGTCTGTGGCTGGAAAAGCTATATAAGAACACTGACTTTGAGAATCTTATCGTCTGTTTGACGGTAAAGTAACATTTGATTGATAGACACTGCTTCCTGTCCTGTGCAAACATTCTCCTTGGCACACCAACCGTGTTCAGTTTGTACAGTAAACCTTACAGAATCTGATTGGTCAATACATCAACCAAAACCCTCTGCAATCTTGCACGGAGAAAGATATAATGAATAGTGCAAGTGTTCAAACAGCTATCCACACACTTTCAGACATCTTATGATGTTTTTACTATGATAAAGTTGATATACTAAATGTTGTAATTGATACAGCATAGGCTGTGTATCTGCATTATAGCACATGAAGGATTCATTGAATCATTGAGGGTAACGGATTTTTACCAGTATATGAACCAGTACAATGTTAAGTTTTCATCTCATCTTATGCGGGTTACTTTTGCACAGAAGATGCTGATGCAATGACAATAATATATATATTTGAGATATTGGAGGAAAGGTAGGCTGGAAGAACCAATTAAAACAGTCCTTAAAGATTCTAGAATTATTTTGTTGACTGTTACCAATACATGAGCTAATTGCAGTGTAATCAAAAACTATAATTAAAATAAATGAGCTCAATGACATCCGTACCTAATCAGAATAGCGAGTGTCTGCTTATGATGGAACTGCCTTCATCCTATTTCTGTTTCCTCTTGTTTTTCTTTCACTTCAGTCATATATGAACATCTAAACATTTGGGGACCATTCTCTACACCATTCATACTTTAATTAATGTTATCATGATATGTGACTGTGAAACACCATTGACCAATCAGAGGGCTGAAGTTGTACAAATCTCTACTAATTAACTTTAACTGTTATTTCAAATAATAAGTGTCCCTTAATCTACTAAAAGCTGTGTCTCACTCCTCCCAATTTTACTATACCCTCCCGCTTCCTAGGCATCGTGCTGTTAATCTCTTCCTTCAGAGTTATCAGAAATCATGGATAGAGACAGAGGAGTACTCATTTGAGGAGAAACTAATTGAGGACTTAGCTGTAAGTACTGGCACCTGTGCAACTGGTTTCGACCTCCAGCACAAGTGGCCATGCTGCATTCTGCAAGTAGTGCTGTGGCCAAGCTGCCCACAAAATGTGCAACCTTTCTCTGTCGATTATCAAAGATTGGTTTTGGGGGTAGTTGTTTTCTCTTGACGCTTTGCATTGGAAGCAGGAATGAAAACCTGGTTACTGTGAATGGTAGGTACCTTTTGAGCTGAGTAAGATGGACTGGCTTTTGCACTTATCAGCTTGTACTTGACACCGAATCGGAGTAACACACAGTGGAAGTAATAATTAGGTAGATGTCTGCAAGAATTGATTGTTCTGGAGTAACAAAGTAAACAAATTGAAAGGTTTTTTTCTGTGAGTGAGATTTGATCTGTAGAATGCAATTTATAAATGAGTTTCTACTCACAAAATATTTTTATCTTTTAAGTATTACTTTCACCTCTTTCTCTGTAAAAATGATTTAGCCCAGAGGATGGCAACTGACCTACTTCTAGACCACTGCCAATGTGCCCTGCAAAACTTTCCCAGGAGGCATTGAGGAGTTACATACAATAATCGTGCATAATTTCTTTGCCCGTCCAGATGTAGAAGTACGTCAGTTTCCATTTTAAAGTTCAGACAGTTGCCATAGCTCCAAAACCTCAGTGTATGTCTGTGGTGGAGCAATGTCATTAGCTACTAACTTTTATTTTCCATTGTATATGTAATAGTATGAGAGAGGACCCATGGCTCTGAATATTAATATGCATTGGAAAGCTATGCTGCATGTTTAATTATAAAATAATAGATCACTTAGTGTGTTACAAGGCTTTGAATAACCAGAAATTTGAGAAATGGTATTAGGACTGGTCCACTTAGCCCAGACTCTTCTCCACCCTCCAAAAATATGATGGCTAATGTTCTACATCAACACCATTTTCATGCGCTGTCCTCTCATCTCTTGCTTTCTCTACTCTCCAGCAACCTATCTATCTCAGTTTGTAAAGCAGTTATTGACTGGGCTGCCACACTTTAGTGGGTAGAAAATTCCAAAGATTCACCACCTAGTGAATTTAAAAAAAATCTCCTTGTTTCAATATTAATGTGTTTACCTCCCATTTAGAGAACATCCCAGACTGGAGGGAGGAGAAACATCCTCCCTCCAACGACTTTGTCGATCCCTCAAAGTATTTTATATGTCTCCATGAGATTAGGTCCCATTCTGCTAAATTCTTGTGTTTCGAGTCCCAGCATTCTCAGTCCCTACACTTGTGATGCACCTAGCACCCTGGCAACCAGTCTGATTAACCTTTGCTGCACTTCTTATATTGCAAGCAGATTGTTATAATAAGGAGACCAAAATTGTCCAAGCGCAGTCTCATCTGGATCCTGCATAATTGTAGTTTTCTCTTGTTCATATCATAACAAATTGGCAGTAAAGCAGGTCATTTATAAAATTATCTTCATCAGAGGTTGTATAAGAGCTTTGTAACAAACTATCAGATCTTAATTTTAGTTGATATGTGATTCTGAAGTTTTATAAATTGCATTGAATGTGAATGTGTTACTAGGCTATGCTTGCCTGTGTACTATTCTGTGCTGAATGTGAAGGGTATAAGGACACCACTTTTAGTAGCTGAAATATGTTTTGCAAGATTTATTGTGTTGCAATTTCATTTATCAAGTGTACGATTACATTATAGTTCACATTGAGCAGTGTATTGTGATACCTGGAATAATGTTAAGTACGTGAAAGATAGCATTTGCTTACTTGCAAGATAAAAGATAGATTGTAACAAAAGCAAAAATATTAAGATAGACACAAAATGCTGGAGTAACTCAGAGGGACAGGCAGCATATCTGGAGAGAAGAGATGGGTAACTTGTCTGAAGAAAGATCTCGACCCGAAACGTCATCTATTCCTTCTCTCCAGAGATTCTGCCTGTCCCGTTGAGTTACTCTAGCATTTTGTGTCTATCTTCGGTTTAAACCAGCATCGGCAGTTTCTTCCTACACAATATTAAGATAGAGTCTGGTTACAGGTTTGTTCTGCTGGGAGAATTTGTACTGATAATTAAAGTCTGCTATTCTGGGATGAAAATAAATTAGTTTTCTACTGGTATGGTCACATTGTTAACATTACTGATTTAAGCCATTCTAACTTAGCTTTATTCGGATATTACTTTCATTTCTACAGATATCAAAGCAGTCCAAAACCACAGGTCCTGGACAATGCTTAGTTCTTTGCTGATAATTAGCTTGACTCACTTGCCACAATGACCAAGCAGTAACCAACCAGTACAAGTGAAATTCTAACAACAGTTCCTTTTCAACTATAATCACATTAATAGTTCTTCCTGCATTGATCAGAAAGTAATTTTGATCCGTCACATAAATGCCATGGTTACCACCGGTGATCTGAGGCTCATTATTCAGTAATGAATGTCACTTCCTGACTCTCAACGGCTTTGAGAGCAACAGCCAAATAACAGTTGTTCAGTAGTTCAGCATCTCATCCTCAGGTCTAAATACTGATCCTTGGCTGCCTACAAGATGCACTGCAGCAATTAAATGCACAGGTGCAGCAAAACACAAGCCAGTTTCCCTACCGAGTCACCACATGCCATTCTGATTAGAATAAATGTTATGGTTCTATCCTTGATATTGGGTCAAAAACTGCAAAATTGTCTGGTTAAAAACAATAAGCAATTCTACCTGCTCTGGTTCAATACAGCAACCTTCCACTACCACATCAGGCCAATTCGGGACTCATAATGAATGCTGCCCTTAACAGTGAGGCACAGGGTAGAGCCGCAGCCTCACAACACCAGAGACCTGTATACGATCCTGACCTTGGGTGCTGTCTGTGTGGAGTTTGCATGTTCTCCTGTGACTGCCTGGGTTTCTTCCAGGTGCTCCAATTTCCTCCCACATCCCAAAGACTTGTTGGTTTGTAGGTTAATTGGCCCTCTGTAAAAATTACCCCTAGTGGGACAACATCGAAGTAGTGTGAGCGGGTGATCGATGGTTAGCGTGGACTTGATGGGCCTAATGGGTGTTTCCGTGCTATATCTCTAAACTAAACAAAACAAAACTGGTGCCTGCTGTGAGAAGAAAATTGCTTGGCAGTGAATTAACATAGAAAGAGCCTTGCCAACATACACATCTAAACTGTCTTACATTCCAAGTTACATGACTAAGTAAATGTGGAAGTCTTGAGAAAGCAGGATTATTTATTTGGGTACAAATTATTCTTCTTGCCCCAATTAGCTTTAGATGACTTCCCCTCTAACATAGTGTGAGGTGCGAGAACCTTGATTCTTCACTATTAGTCTCCAATCAGAAGTTCTCCAACAATGAATCATGCCCGTCCAATTTTTCAGCAAAGCCTGTAAAATATCCAGACTAGGACTGATAAGTGGCAGAACTTGGGACAATGTTAGTGCTGGCCATTGGTACGTGTGAGCTGGAAGTCATCCAGTCAGCCTCTCCTAAATGTCAGTGGTGCCACCACACCAGTGACTTCTGTATCCCCTACCACCTCCATCATGGGAGCTGTGGTTAATCAGTATTACCAGGTTAATCCTGATTACAAGAACAGGTTGAAGTTAGACACTTTGTCCTTCCTGGCTCATCTGTTGATTCTTCAAAACTTCCCCACAATTCTAAAGCGCATATCAAAAACATGATAGACTGTAACACCTGACCTACATCCTGGCACAGTAACATTTTGAAAGCTAAACACTCAGTACAGCAACACTGTGATGATATTACTGGAGCAAGTAACTAAGGACCGATAGGCCACGATGGCAGAAAGTTAAATTCATATGAATAAATAAATCGGGAATTAATAAGTTAGTTTCAGTAAAAGTGATTAGAAAACTATTAGGTTGTTGTAAAAGCACAGTCAGTTCCCCAATGGCTTTTGGGGGGGAAAATTATCCGTCCTAACTTTGCTGGTCTTTCTCTGATAACAAACCCACAGTCATGTGGTAGATTCGTAACTGAAATGAACTAGCAAGCCATTTACTTCACAGACATTCAGATGACTATTCAGTGCTGACACGCACATCACATAATCATTATTTTTTTAAACCACACAAGACATTGGAATCTCATAGCAATTGAAAACTGAATGGACATTTGATATCTTATAAGGAGGGAAGGTTGTTAACAAACAAACTAATGAAATCATTTGAACATGCAATGGAAAATAAAATATAGCAAATGCTATTGGTGCAATATCAATGATTGAGCATCAACATGATTTGAGAACCAACAACTAACTGTCAGTTCAATTGCTGAACATTATAACAAGACAGAAGAACACAGCTGCTGAAAGCCATGCTGAACAGACCCGAGAATGTAATATCAGTAAAAAGTGGTAGGTTGAGAAAATGGGGGTGAGTATAGAATTTGTCAAAAATTGTAATCACAGGAGTTGAAGGGAGGAACGCCTGGAAACAAGAGTATCCTGGATTTCCTTGCTGAACCCAGAGTCCTGAGACACAAGATATGGTAAAAAAGAACCAAAGCACATAACAAAAAAAACAAATTGCTGGAGGAACTCGGTGGGTTAGACAGCTGTTGTGGAGAGAAATGGACACCATTTTTGGGGTGGGACCCTTCTTCCCAACCTGAAATGTCATCTGTCCATTTTCCTCCACAGATTCTGCCTGAATGGCTGATTCCTTCCAGCACTATGTTTTCTTGTTCAAATTTCCAGTGTCTGCAGTCTCTTGTGTCTTCCAGAAAAATAGAAGCCTTTACATGCTGCTTCTGACCCTGGATTCACATCCTGACAGCTTTGGCTTGGCAGTCCATCAATTATTCCCTGCTCAGATCTCAGAGTTATACTGCATATTGGGTCAGATGATAGAGGTAGAGCCTGATCCATTCAAGAAAGGATTGCAGTACATTGGTTCTGGTCTACTTAAATGTTCAGTCAAGCCATGCAGGGTGAGAGGCCTGTTCACTAAACTCCCGTCCCATTTTGATGGGTCACCCTGTCTAGTTTCCAGCAAGTTGAAGGAATTCAATTTCCTATATGATTCATACAAATACATTTCACTCCAATGTTAGAGAGCTTGGCAACTACACACACGAGGATTTATTGCTGGCCTTGGCCACAGGTCCAATGTTGATCGGACTTTGGAAAAATTCTCAATTTTTGTCATAAGCTATCATAAGTAGTGTTCCTTTTACAACACTTCTCTGTTTCTTCAGTGCTGTCAAAATAACCTGTTTTGATTTTAACCAAACTACATATGTGCCATCTAATATCTGAGCATGCCTTGTAAGGTAACCTGTTCAAAAATGTTATTGTTTATTCAAAATATTAAGGTTTTCTTTTAATCACTTTGAAAACTGAGAAATCTCTAATCTGCTTAATCTACAAATTTATGATTGACATGCTTTTTCTGTATTTTTAGCTGAAAAAAATGATGCAAAGCTGTTAGCTATTTTCTATTTATTCTGTTTCCGTATTACAAATGAGCAGCATTTTTGTTACCACATATGATTTTTCTTGTGATAATGGTACCCACTAGTTGTAATGTAGGCATTTTGTTGCATCCAAAACAAAACTTTCGTCCAAAACAAACCTCTAAATATGCTCAGAAATCTGCAACTACGTCAGAAGAGGAGGAGGAAGAGTTTGACAAGACTCCTGATCCACTTCATCAGCTTATACTACACTTCAGTCGAACTGCCCTCACTGAGCGAAGGTATAGTAAGGATTTTATTCTGCTTTTGTAAAACCAATAATACTGATGAATCATTGCCCAATGATCTTCCAGCTTGTAATGAGAACACCTTCCATAAGATCAATGATGTAAAAACATAAGAAACAGGACACTACTATTTTCTTTGAACCTGCTTCATTGTTCAGATTATACCTTTTTTTTCTCGTCCAATTTCCCATTCAAACCCTAGATAATTAAATTTTCAAAGTCCCGCAATCTATTGATCTGAACAACTGAAGTAGAATATTCCAAAGGTGCACAATGTACCAACTTATCCTAATATCAGTCCTAGGTGACTGGTCCATAAGGTCCTAAGTGATAGGAGCAGAATTAGGCCATACGGTCCATCAAGTCTGCTCCACTATTCAATCATGGCTGATCTATCTCTCCCTCCTAACCCCATTCCCATGCCTTCACCCCATAACTCCTGACACCCGTACTAATCAAGAAACTATCTCTACCTGCCTTAAAAATATCCATTGACTTGGCCTTCACAGCCTTCTGTGGCAAATAATTCCACAGATTCATCACCCTCTGACTAAAGAAATTTCTCCTCATCTCCTTCCTAAAGGAACATATTTTAATTCTGAGGCTATGACCTTTAGTTCTAGACTCCCCCACTAGTGGAAACATCCTCTCCACATCCATTCTATCCAAGTCTTTCACTATTCTGCAAGTTTCAATGAGGTCCCCCCTCATCCTTCTAAACTCCAGTGAGTACAGGCCCAGTGCCATCAAACACTCATCATATGTTAACCCACTCATTGCTGGGAGCATTCTTGAAAACGTCCTCTGTGCCCTCTCCAGAGCTAGTGCAACCTTCCTCAGATATGGTGTCCAAAATTGCTCACAATACTCCAAATGCAGCCTGACCAGTGCCTTATAGAGCCACAGCATTACATCCCTGATTTTGTATTCTAGCCTTCTTGAAGCCCTTACTACCGATTGGACTTGCAACTTAACTTTTTGGGAATCTTGCACCAGCACTCCCAAGTCCCTTTACACCTCAGATTTCTGGATTCTTTCCCCATTTAGAAAATAGTCTATTCCTTTTTTGATGCTACTGAAATGCATGACTCCACACTTTGCTACACTCTATTCCATCTGCCACTTCTCTGTCCATTCTCCCAACCTTCTGCAGAGTCCCTGCTTTCTCTACACTACCTGCCCCCCTACTTGCCCCTCCACCTATCATCTGCAAACTTAGCCACAAAGCTTTCAATCCCCTCGTACAAATCATTAATATACAACGTGAAGAGTAGCAGCCCCAGCACCGACCTCTGAGGATCTCTGCTAGTCACTCCCATCCAACCAGAAAATGCCCCCTTTATTGCCACTCGTTGTCTTCTGCCATCCAGCCAACTGCTATCCATGCTATTATCTACCCGTTGATAGTATAGGCTCTCATCTTCCTTTGCAGCCTCATTTGTGGCACATTATCAAAGTCTTTCTGAAATCTAGATAAACAACATCCACTGACTATCGTGTTTAAGAAGGAACTGCAGATGCTGGAAAATCGAAGGTACACAAAAATGCTGGAGAAACTCAGCGGGTGCAGCAGCATCTATGGAGCGAAGGAAATAGGCAAAGTTTCGGGCTGAAACCCTTCTTCAGACTGAAGAAGGGTTTCGGCCCGAAACGTTGCCTATTTCCTTCGCTCCATAGATGCTGCTGCACCCGCTGAGTTTCTCCAGCATTTTTGTTTACCATCCACTGACTATCCTTTGTCTGTCCTGCTATTTACTTCTTCAAAGATTACCAACCACTTGGTCAGACCAAGTTCTGTTTTGCTCCCTTCTTGTACAGTGGGGTAATATTGGCAATTTTCCAATTGTCTGGTACCACTCCTGACTCTAGTGATTCCTGAAATATCACTATTAATGCCTGCACCATCTCTAAGGCCAACTTTTTCAGAACTCAAGGGTGCAATCCATCCGGTCCAGGTGACTTATCCACCTTCAGCCCTTTCAACTTCCCAAGTACCTTCTCCTTAGTAATAGACAGTCCACTAACTTCCACCCCCTGACTCACTTGAATTTCAGGCACGTTGCTGGTGTCTTCCACTGTGAAGACTGATGCAAAAATGGTTATTCAATTCCGCTGCCATTTCTTTATTCCCCATTATCACTTCAACATCATTTTCCAGCTGTCCAATGTCCACTCTTGACTTTTTCTTATTCTTTATATACCTGAAGAAACTCTTGCTATCCTCTTCTGTCCTATTGGCTAGCTTACCTTCATATTTCATCTTTTCTCCCCATATTGCCTTTTTAATTACCTTCTGTTGTTCTTTAAAAGTTTCCCGATCCTTTGGCTTCCCACTAATCTTTGCAATGTTATATGCCTTCTCTTTTATAGACAATAGGTGCAGGAGTAGGCCATTTGGCCCTTTGAGTGTGATTATGGCTGATCATCCCCAATCAGTACCCCGTTCCTGCCTTCTCCCCATATCCCCTGACTCCGCTATCTTTAAGAGCCCTATCCAGCTCTCTCTTGAAAGTATCCAGTGAACCGGCCTCTACCGCCCTCTGAGGCAGAGAATTCCACAGACTCACAACTCTCTGTGGGAAAAAGTGTTTCCCCGTCTCCATTCTAAATGGCTTACCCCTTATTCTTAAACTGTGGCCCCTGGTTCTGGACTCCCCCAACATCGGGAAGATGTTTCCTGCCTCTAGCGTGTCCAAACCCTTAATAATCTTGTATGTTTCAATAAGATACCCTCTCATCCTTCTAAACTCCAGAGTATACAAGCCCAGCCGTTCCATTTATTTTTATATACTGTCCTTGACTTCCCTTGTCGGCTATGGCTGCCACATTCTTCCCCCAGAACCTTTCTTCCTCTTTGGAATGAAAAGATCCTGCATCCTCTGAATTATTCACAGAATTTCCTGCCATTGCTGTTCCACCGTCATTCCTGCTAGGGTCCCTTTCCAGTCACTTTGGCAAGCTCCTCCCTCATGCCTCTGTAGTCCCCTTTGCTCAGCTGTTATACAGACACATCTGATTTAATCTTCTCCCTCTCAAATTGCAGGTTAAATCTTATCATGTTGTGGTCACTACCTCCTAGTGGTTCCTTTATCTTGAGGTACCTTATCAAATCGGGTTCATTACACCGCACTAAATCAAGAATTGCCTTTTCCCTGGTGGGCTCCACTACAAGCTGCTCTAAGAAACCATCTTGGAGGCACTCCACAAATTCTTGGGGATCAGTACCAACCTGATTTTTCCCAGTCTACCTGCATATTGAAATCTCCCCTGACCACCATAACATTGACTTTCTCACATGCTGATTGTATCTCCTGATGTAACTTGTACCCTATATCATGGGTACTCTTTGGAGGCCTGTAAATAACTCCCATTGGGGTCTTTTTACCCTTGCAATTTCGCAGCTCTACCCACAATGAATCTAAATGTTCTGATCCTATGTCACGACTTGCTAAGGACGAACTTCATTCCTTACAAGCAGAGCTACCCCTCCGATAGGATGTATAACCTTGAATATTCAGCTCCCAGCTCCGTTCCTCTTGCAGCCACGTTTCTGCAATTCCCACATCATACCTACCAATTTCTATGTGCTACAAGCACATCCACTTTATTTCTTACACTACGTGTATTCAAGTACACCAGTATTCAACCCCTCTCCTCTCACACTGGGCCCGATTTTACCCGACCCTACTCTCTTACCCTTCTTAAACTTTCTGTCCTATTACTCCTGGAGACTTCTATAACTTTTCCTGCACTCTCTTCCCCTTTAACTCCACCCTTAAACTTTGATTTTGTTGACTGCAGCCCCGTATCTATCCTGAGACTTTGATCACGAGTTGGGGACTTTCTAGCCGGAGGGCATCGCTACTTATTTTAGATCTGTAGGCTGTAAGCCATCCGGTTCAGGGGATTTGTGGTCGTTGAACCCTCTTCATGTATCCAGAGGTTTATATTTATTAATATTACTGGTTACATTATATTCTTCACAACCTTTGGAGCCTAATTTTTTACATTTTTTATATATTGTTCTATGAAGACATATGTTTAATATTTCTTACCTTTCTTTATTTCTGCAGTATAATTTATTAGCCCTTGAGGGATTTCAATTTGCTTTTTTAATTGGCTGTTCCTGGTATATTCAGAACAGTTAAATTCCTTCACAGTATTTACTTTTAGTCTGGGAGCCTATCTAGAGATACCCCAACCTATAAAACGTTCTAAAATTGTTCAGGTTTGCAGGTTAATTGACTTTGGTAAGTTGTAAATATTGGCCCTAATGTGTAGGATACTGTTAGTGTACGGGGTGATCGCTGGTCGACAGGCCTGTTTCCATGCTGTATGTCTAAAGTTTATTTCTGCTTATTTCATTATGGTGCTAAAGTCATGAACATTTTGTTCTCTATATGTTAAACCTTTGCTGATGTTCCCAAGAGCTCATTCTGATCTAAAATCTGAGATATGAATAGGTGCTGAATATTTGTAAAATAAAAGTCATCCCAAATTCTTCAACCTTTATATTTGTTTTTATTTATTGGAGGGCTTTCATGAGATATTTTGCAGAACAAATTTATGTTAAAATGATGACTACAATGCAGAATTAATTAATCCAATATCACATGTTACAGTGCAATTGAAGAGGACCCCTTATACCTTGCATATGCAGACATGATGGCAAAAGTAAGTTTTCTGGAATGCTGGAGAAGTTCAGCATTATTCATTATGTAAACATAAATACAGAAACTGTTTCTGTGGAAACCGTGTCTATGTCCTTGACTTTTTATCAACGTGAAGATGACAAAATGCAAACGGATAATGCTAAGGAACAGTGTAGAAGAAAGGCGTCATTGCTCATCCTTTCACTTCAATTTGATTTTTTTAAATGTGTGGAAATCAACAAATGCTTGTGCTTGGAAGCAAAATTAAATGGGTTTTGGTGGAGAGAAAAAAAAGGTGTCCCTCAAACCGCTCGCCTCAAAAGGGAGATAGGCATAACTATTATTTTACGTTTAACTCAAAGCATTTGAGTGCAATGAATAAAGTTGTCAAGGCAATATCCTTGAATACCAATGAATAGGTATTCTGAAAAGAAAAGTAAAGTAGTTTGCTGAATGTTGATTTGTAGCATGATCCAAGGGAACAATAGCGGATGGGTTGAACAGAGTGCTGCAGAGATTGGCAAGGTTACCCATCATGTATGCACTGTGTGCCGAGCCCATACAAAATGGAGGTGGAATTGCTAATTTGTAAGGCACCAACAATGGACATTGAAAAGCAAAAGTTACTGGCCTGAAATATTAACAATTTTTCTCCCTCCACTTGTGCTGCTTGGCCTACTGAATATCATGAGCGTTTTCTGTGTCTAACTAGCAATGAATAAGAGTGATAGAGGGTTGCTGTAGAAGTTTCACCATCTGCACATTCTTGCTGTTCTTGTCTACGATCGTTGCTAGTTACAGAAATGCACATTAAATTTAAATTTTGCAGCTTTTGGAGAACCAAGCATCCATGGTCTTAAAAGTATGGGTCAAACACTGTCGGTGTCTATAAACCTAATGTTATACAAGCTTCAATTGGGTGATGATATAAGGGGCTATATTCCAGCGTGTCTAGTGCTGGGAATCTACTATGAAATATAAATGTCAAAATGCACTGTGATAATGGGAATATTACATATAGCTGCAGTAATCATGTCATGTTCCTTCTTTCAAGAAAATAGGCAGTGCCAATATTTCCATACAATTGTATATGTGTAATTATACTTTAAATTCAGATCAGCCCATTAATAGTTAAGCATGTTTGATCCTAGTTAGTGAAAGATTTATTTACAGAATGTGCAATAAGCGAGTTTGGTATACCGACTGTGCATGCCCAGGTCATAGGTCACTCGAGAAAAACATTCTTGGAAGCTGAGCTGTTGCGTTTATACAGACCTGCGTTTCTGATCTGCATACAGGCAACATCTCTGGAGAAGGGATGTCAAACTCCAACCCGATACATCACCTATTCCTTTTCTCCAAAGATGCTGCCTGTCCCATTTTGTGCGTATCCCCGTTGGGCATGCACAGGGCACGTACGTGAGGATGTTCTTCATTGACTATAGCTCTGCATTCAATACGGTCATCCCCACCAAGCTCACCACCAAACTCCACCAGCTAGGCCTCAGCTCGCCGATATGCGATTGGATCCTGAACTTTCTGACGGAGCGACCGCAGGCAGTGAGACTGGGCACGCACCTGTCCTCCACTGACACCCTGAGCCCCATGCTCTATTCCCTCTTCATTCATGACTCTGTTCCTGCATTCGACACCAACACCATCGTGAAGTTTGCAGACGACACAACAGTGATTGGGCTGATCACCAACGGTGATGAAACAAAATACAGAGCGGAGGTGCAGAACCTGGCGGACTGGTGCGCACGTAACAACTTGTCACTAAACACCTCCAAGACCAAGGAGTTGATTATTGACTTCAGGAGGTCCCATAATGGAGAATACGCCCCCAATCTCCATTTACGGGGAAAGTGTGGAGAGAGTGTCCAGCTTTAAGTTTCTGGGCACTCGCATTTCAGAGGACCTCACATGGTCCATCAACACCGCTGCGCTGGTCAAGAAGGCACAGCAACGACTGTTCTTCCTGAGGACATTAAAAAAGACTGGTCTGCCCCAACAGCTGCTGACAACGTTCTACCGCTGCACCACAGAGAGCATATTAACGTATGGCATCTCTGTGTGGTATCTCAGCTGCACGGAGACGGAGAGGAGAGCTCTTCAGCGCGTCGTCCACAGAGCGCAGAGGATTATTGGGACAGCTACCAGCCTTGGAGGGCATCTACCACACACAGTGCCTCAGGAAGGCCGTCAACATCCATAAAGACTCCTCACACCCTTGTAACGGACTGTTCGAACTACTTCCCTCCGGCAGACGTTATAAGGCCTTCTACGCCTGAGTCTCCAGACTCAGAAACAGCTTTATTCCCAGAGCTATAGCGGCTCTGAACCGGCCCTGCTGAGTGCCCCCCATCCCCCCTGGACTGTCTCCCTCAGATGGTCACGTCGCACAGTTTATTTATTTATTTTATTTTTTTGAAGCTGAATACTAAATCGCATTGCACTAATGTGCAATGACAATAAAATATATTATTATTATTATTGATGATTGGTGCTCAGCTTTCACCAGCACAGAGCAGGTTAACCGACAGCCACTGGATAAGGAGAGAGGTGCAGCTGACGGTCTCCAGCCCGTCGGGGAACGTGTTCCTCAGGAGTTGGAGCAGAGTTGAGCTGGAGTTAGCGCTACTTCTCCACGCTGGCTGTAAGCCTGGGGCCGCCACTGCTCCAGGCCAATGTCCTGTCAGTTCAGGGTCATCCCGGACATCTCCGGCCGCCCCGGACAGGGATGGGACACTCGGGATAGGACGGGGACGGTCCAGTAGCAATTCAACAGTGCTTCAACAGCCCTGGAGACCTGGGTTCGATCCTGACTACGGATGAAACGCAGGTCTGTACACACGCAGCAGCTCAGCTGCCGAGAATGTCTTTCCGCCAGTCCAGTCTCTCCCCGTCTCCCACTCGCATCTGCCCCCTCTCTCTTGCTGTTACACCCTGCTCTCCCGCTATCTGGCAGCCCCGTTCCTCAGATTAAATTTTTTAACATAAATTATGAATAAAGATAAGAAAATGTTTCAAACGCAAGTAATATTTTCGTATTCCAGTAGCAAACACATTAAGCATTAAATGAAAATAATAAATTCTTTAACTTTTTGAATATCTCATAATTGCAGATTAATGAACTGAACTAGAACTGGGACTGTAAATAGCGTGTGAACAGCAGAACAAGAAAGGAAGCTATTGAGTTAACAGAATTATAGACTTTCATTGGTAGAATAGTTAACAATTTATACAGCCAGCGCTTCGTTCGCTTTTTCTTAATCACAAATGACCTTTGCCAAATCCCATGATTCCTTGCATTTTTCGGAATACCGAACTCGCTTATTGTTTAAGTTAAAATGCCATTCTTTATGACCAACATCCTTGTCATTGATTTAAAAATGTTCAACTTGTTAACTGGTATTTGTGTTCCGGCTTGGATATTGGGATATTTTGTGAATTTAGAACTTTGAAAGTGAGAAATATTGATGCTGTACAGCACTTGGACCATGTCAGCCAAGTAGCCTAAACAGGCTTGTTCCACTTGTCTGTGCTTGGATGATTTTCCCCTAAATCTCTCCTATTCATATACCCGCCAGACGTTTATTTTGCATATTTGAAGTTTTCAAAGACATTTCAATGCTTGAGTGATTTGCTGAACAAAATCATTTAATTCTAACTTTGCTTTAATATTAGAGTTGCCATGTTGATGATGATGATGAAGAAGATGAAGAAAAAGAAAAAACTTTTGAAGTAAGTTGATAATAAGTTGTCAAATATTGAGTTGTTTATTCCAGAAAATAACCACATTCTTTAAAATAGTATCCTATCTTCGTGCTAAAAATGGACAATAGTATAAATGATATTGGAATAATGATGGAAAAGTGTGTAATAGTGGAGTGTGGTAATTGATAGCTATTGAACCCATGTCTTTGAGTTCCCAAGGCATATCTGTGTGATGTGTTATATCCCGTTTATATAATGTACAATTGAAACAATTATCAGTGTAAAGGGATGTCAAACCCAGCCCATCCAATGAGCACTATGATGAATACACCACTCACTTGCTTAGAAATTGCCTTGCACTTTTAATATACTAAACAGGTGCTACATTTAGATCTAACAACTCATCAGATGACCTGTAAAAAATATGGTGAGTTTGTGCGAAATAGTGGTTTAAAAAAAATTGTTAGGTTGGTTTTCACCCAGAATTTTTCATTAAAATGGTTGTTTTAGTGCAAATCCCACTGGCAACAGCACAAATAGTCCTAACTACTTGTCACTGATTTGCTGACCTCGGGCATGAATGTCACTCTCTGACAGCCACAAAACAGTTGCTGAAATGAATGCCAAAAGAAATTAAGGGAAACAGGAAATTCATTAGTTTTTTGTGTGCGTGGTTGCTGAAGGATCCACAATAAAACAGGATACATTGGGGGTTGATACGGCATCTGGACCGTACTGTCAAATCAACTCATTAAAATAAATTTAACATTCCTCTCTAATTTTGTTCTTGAAGTCTCGTGGATTTGGAGCTGCAACTTTGGGATCACAGGGTGACGGATGTCTGTCCTTTATCCATTGGTGCCCCTCAATGACGAGTTAGCAGTTGTTTTAAAATGAGTTTTTTTTTTAAAATCTTACATTTTACTTGCAGTGGTACAGTTAAAAATGATTCCTGTTATTTTACCCTTTCATTGTGATTTCGTGCAAGCTGCTTTCTAAAATATCACTTCTATCATGGACTTAAAAGATACATATTTCTGAGTAATATGCATTAAAATGGTTTGTTTTTTTATGTTCCAAAAGGAAAAGGAAATGGAGAAACAAATGACACTCTACCAGCAAGCAAGGCTTCACCAGCGTGCAGCAGCTGAGATGGTTATACAAATGATTAGTGCAAGCAAAGGTAGAGTGTAACCATGGTAACAGAACAACAGGCTTCATGTGAATAGCCCTCTTATCTTCCGTATTGCTAAAGCACTTTGAATTTGGATTGTTTTGTGATTGAAGTACACAGAGTAGATGAATACAACTTTATGTTGTTCTGTTATTGGAACAATGATTTTATTACTAGACTCTATATTTATTTTGCTATCATTCTTCATTTTTGTATTTTGTTCTTACAGGTGCATTAAGACCCATGGTGACCACAACATTAAAGCTTGGTATCTCCATTCTGAATGGTGGTAACCCTGATGTCCAGCGGGTAAAATAGCCTTTGCTATTAAAACATCTGTATCAGTTCTAGTGACATTAAAACACTAATCAAGTGTACTGATTTATTTATCTGTGCAAAACATTTTTTATTTTTAAGACTTGAATTGTAAAACATGGAAGCTAATATAAAGAAATGTAGCCATGAAAGTGGTCCTAATGATTCATTGCACTGATAGGAATGATAAACTGTGGAAAGTTTATTTAGTGAGCATATTCCATTAAAGTTAACTATAATACATTACATTTGTTAATTATTTATACATAAATAACGTAACGTTTTAATTTAGATAATGTTGGACTATTTGAAGGAGAAGAAAGAAAGTGGTTTTTTCAGGAGCCTGTCTGGATTGATGCGATCCTGCAGGTAAAAGAACAACGTTTAAACAATATGTTGAATTTGCTGGTCTCGTCCTGTCAGTGAGTCAACAGGCACATAGTCATGCTTATTCACAAAATCCATATGTCTTTGTTCTCAGAGTAAATGTAAGGTGACACCTAGGTGGTATCAGCATATCTTTTATTCATTCCATAATTATTCTCAGAATGTTGCAGTGGACCTTTTAGCACCACTGCGCAGGAGCTTTATACATCATGGGTGTTCTGTAGAACCACATAAAAAAAATATTCTGAGTCATTTATATCTGTGCAGTATGAAGATGTAGTCTAAAGAGCGGGCTCAACCTGAAATGTCACCTATCCATGTTCTTCAGAGATGCTGCCTGACCTGCTGAGTTTCTCCATCAATTTGTGTCTTTTTTTTAATAAACTAGTATCTGCAGTTCCTTGTATCCACAACCAAATTCTATACTCAGTAGATAGAGAAAAAAAGCTGGAGTAACTCAGCGGGACAAGCAGCATCTCTGGAGAGAAAGAATGGGTGAGGTTTTGAATCAAGACCCTTCTATACTCAGTACCCTGACTGATGAAGGCCAATGAATTGAAAGCCTTCTTTACCATCCTCTTTCAAAGAACAAAGCATTTGTACTCCTTGATCGCTCAGCTCTGTAACACTTCCCAGGCCCCTATCATTCAATGTGAAGGTACTGCCATAGGTTAACTTTCCAAAATGCAATACTACACACTGCATTGATCTCCATTAGCCTTTCTTCAGTCCACTTCCCCAGCTGACCAAGATCCTGCTGTAATTTTTGGTAACCACCTTCATAGGCCTCTTGTACAAAAAACAACTTTGCACCGCCATGCCCTGCTTTCTTCCAGGAAGCCAATTCTGTTTCCAGGCAGTCAGCTCTCCCTAAATGCCATGCGATCTAACCTTCCAGACCAGTCTGTCATGCAGAACCTTATCAATGGCCTTGTTGGAATCCATAAAAACAATGTCTACCGAATTACCCTCATCAACTTTCTTGGTTGCTTCTTCAAAAAACTCAATTTTGTTAGACATGATCTCCCATGTAGTAAATCATGCTGATTATCACTAATCAACCTCTGTCCATCCAAATACAGATACATCTTATAATAATAATATTAATACATTTTATTTATGGGCGCCTTTCAAGAGTCTCAAGGACACCTTACAAAAATTTAGCAGGTAGAGGAAAAACATGTAAGGGGAATGAAATAAATAGTAGAGACATGACTAGTACACCCTCAGAATCTTAACCCTCAGAATCTCCTCCAGTAACTTACGTACCACTGATGTTAGGCTCACTGGTCTACAGTTGCCAGGTGTTTCCTTGTAACCCTTCTTAAGAAGGGTTGCAACGTTAGCCACCCTCCAGTCATCCAGCACCTCATCTGTGTGTAGCAATGATTTCTATATCTCCGTCGGGGCTCCTGCAATTCCTTCCCTAGCATCCCACTGCGTCCATGGATACATCTGGTTAGGCCCAGGAGATTTATCTACCCTCATGTGCTTTTGAATATCCAACACCTCCTCGACTGTAATATGGACTGCCGTCAAGACACCTTCATTAACTGTTCCAAGCTTCCCAGCTGTCATGGCTTTCTCCACAGTAAAAGCAGAGGAGAAATACTTATTGATGACCTTGCTCATCTCTTGCGGCTCTTCAAATAGATGACCACTCTTGTTTGAGTTTTCCTGTTCACTCTTTCTAGTTGCCCTCTCTCCCTTGATGTACATAAAATATTTTTGGGTTCTCCTTAATCTTATCTGCCAGAGTTGCCAGATTCCAGGGTGGTCTTAGTAAGAAGATGAGCACTGTTCCTTGAGAGTAAGTTAGACTTCTTTGAAAAAATATGAGACCAAACACAAAGAAGTCCGAATGGGAGTAGGTAGAACAATAAAGTGCAGGCAACTGCAAGCTCAGGGTCAGGCTCGTAGACTAAATGCAGCGATGTTTTGCAAAGCAGTACCTCAATCTACGTTTGGTTTCTCCAATGCAACGATGACCATTGTTTCTCTCTCCACAGATGCCGTTGACCTGCTGAGTGTTTAAAGCATTTTACGTTTTTATTTCAGATTTTTAGCATTTGTAGTTTTTTTTTTTTTAAATCAATCTGTTAATATTCTTTGATCTTGAGGGAAGGCAGCCCATCACTATTTCAGCATAATTAGGCACAGGCAATACATTTGTTGTGCCCTCAAAGTACAAAAATCTGAACCAGCCAAATATAATTTCAGTCAATAAAGACCTGTGAAGTGCAAGTAGCAGATGCACCACAGTTTTTCATTTGGAAAATGCTATCTCCATGCTGTTTAGTATTACTTAATTATAATTGATTTCAAAATGGTCTTTAATTAGATGAGAAATTCAATATCATTTAAGGAGCAGTCTAAGCTAATGATTTCTCAAACTCTCCACATGGAAGGCAATTTTTGTACTCTTTTCCTTTCTTCCATTTGTGCAATTGCAGCATCCTTGACTTGAATGCCTTTGAGAGACAAAACAAAGCAGAAGGTCTGGGAATGGTGACTGAAGATGGAACACGTAAGAACTGAATCTTTTATCATGTCATTATAACAGTAATGAGTTAATCCTGCAGAAATACAGATTTGTTAACATATTATCTCCTACAAACTGTTTATCTGTAATTGTACCTTCATTACTTTACAATTATTACATTCTCATTGTTGAGTTTAACTTGTCTTACAAGTTCATATTGTTGTGGGTAATGTTTTGGTATTTTATTTGGTATACTTTATTAATAAATCATTTACTCAGATTTTTTTTCTCCTCCCTTGAACCTTAAAACCATTGGTCCACAGTCATTGTTCGCGGACATGGTAAATACATGGTTTAGATACTTTTGAATGGCAAACTGACCAAATGTGGACCAGAAAAAATACTAATACGATTCATATTTTCTAAATGAGAATGATCAGTTTTTAATGGTCAATAGACATTAATATACAGTTTTTTTCTGGTCCATTGAATCTGCTTATTATGTGACATGCATTGAGTATAACTTGAAACTGCTTGTTCATTAGAATTCTTACAGAAGAAATTATTGATATTTGCCAATAAGGAATGCCCTTTCATATAAGATTAAATATAAACATTTCCTTAACATGTTCAGATTTAATTTTAAATCCTTTTATATGCCATGTGGATGCACTTTAGAGCTTTGTGTATGTGTTTAACAGCATCAATATTCAGTCTGTATTTGCATTAGCATTGCATTATTTATTGTCATTTATGCCATTCATACATAACAGATAATAAGTAAGTTCAGCCCGTGTATGTGCAAGAAACCAAATTTAACATTTTTAAATGTCTGTTCACAAATTGTTCAAAGTTTGAAATATAAATAATTTTAAAGGTAAAAACAATAACACAACTTAAAACAATGATATATGAAGTTTTTTAATAGTATCATAGATGTTATGAATATCTATCATGCGTTAAGCACTAATTACAAATGGTTCCATTCTGGTGTGCTAAACACAGAAGTATCTTTCACAGTAAGCGTTTCATCTTTTTTTGACCTCACCAGGTGACAAGGTGTTACAGAATGATGAATTTACTCGGGATTTGTTTCGTTTCTTGCAATTGCTGTGTGAGGGACATAACGGTGGTAAGTTTAGTTCAATTATCATCTGATATGCATCAAAATGAGCACAAATACCTGAGAGAAAAATGAATGCAAAGGAGATACAAATCAAGTTTTTATTTGGTAGGGGAAAAAAACCTTCATAGGAACAAGATCATTTGTGCTGTTCACAAAACTGTTGCTGTCGAAAAGTAAAATTATGTGGCTCAGTTGATTCAGTAAAAGTAATAATGTGTGTACATGTAAGGCTTAAGTAGCTTGAAATGTTCTATAATGATTCGTTTTAATTCCGCATTAGTTAGTGTGATCTGGTTTCTCCTCTGTGAAACACTGAATGCGGATATGTTATGCCTCCCTGGCTGTATTAATTATTGACTTGAAGGAATTTGCAAATAATAGCACATCTTGTGACAAGGTGGAAATGGAGGAAATCTAATTAAGCAAATTTGCAACTGATTTTTAATGTGCATAATAAACATAAGGTTGGTTTCTCTGGTGATTTAGTCAACCAGATATCTGAGTCCCACAGTTCGGTTTAATCTCACATTTCTGTTTAATCACAGGTTTACTCTGAAAGCGCATCCTTATGTCTGGATCATATTATTGCCTCACATGGTTGGCTGCTTGCTAATACTCCCGTTGATGCATATGCATGAATAACATGAACTTGGGCCAGATACCAATAGACATCCTGTGAAATGTACCCAACAAGAAATCAATGCTAATAGCAGAGATGAAAAGGGAACACTTTTAAAATGGACAAATGATAGGAAATGATTATTGGGCATAGTAAATATATAGACATGTGTTTTTTTTTTTTAAAGCAGCAATGAAAGGAATAGATTGGGTAGATGCACAGTCTCTTGCCCAGAGTAGGTGAATCGAGGACCAGAGGACATAGCTTTAAGGTGAAGGGGAAAAGATTTAAGAGGAATCTGAGGAGTAACTTTTTCATACAAAGGTTGGTGGGTGTATGGAACGAGCTGCCAAAGGAGGTAGTTGAGGCAGCGATTAAGAAACAGTTAGACAGGTACATGGATAGGAGAGCTTTGTGGGGATATAGGCCAAATGGGACTAGTGTATCTAGGACATATTGGCTGACATGGGCAAGTTGGGCCGAAGGGCCTGCATTCACGCTTTTTGACTCTATGAAAGATATGGGTCATATTCATGAATAACTTCTGTGTGAAACAATTATCAAAAAGATGACCTTACCATTACAATCCATTTTTAAATGCTTTCACAAAACATAAAGTGTTGGAGGTATTCAGCAGGTCAGGGATCTAGGCAGAGAACAGGCAGACGGTGTTTTGGGTCGGGACACTTCTTCAAACCAATTGTGGTGATGGGGAGGAGAAAACTGGAAAAGGGAGGAGGGGGTGGGACAAAGCCTGGCAAGTAATAGGTAGATACAGGTCTTCTTCCTTCGTGTCCATCATCTATGTTTCATGTTCGGCCAGTGGACAGCCTTTTTGTTTGCCACCACTAGATCTTCCAGGCAGCATTGTTCACCAAGAAGTGGGCATCTTAGTAGGTGTGGCAGAGATTGTACAGATATTCCACATTCACATTCTGTGTCTGCCACATCTGCATAGCTCCATTTGTTCATATTGGTCTTGCATCGGCCCATCCTTTTGAGCCTATTGAGGATCTTCCAGTCACCAGGTGGTAGCTGTTCCTTGGTGGGGATAGGCCGTGTGCGGACGTGGCGTAGAAGGATGAAAAGCCAAAGCAAAGAAGTGGAAGCCAAATAACCGAACGGAATACAAAGCCGTAACGCCAAATAACCGGATACGTACGAAGCCGTAACGCCAAATAACCGGATACGTACGAAGCCGAAACGCCAACTAACCGAAAGGATGGGACGCCGAAAAGCAAACTCACCGAAAGGCCGCTCAGCCGAAACGCCAACTCACCGAAGGGCCGCTCTGCCGAAAAGTAAAATAACGGACATGATGTCGCCGGGGGGGCAGGACTTGTCAGCGATTGGTCCAGACCCCCGCGTCCATCACATCATTGGTCGGTGGAGACGGGAGGGTGGGGGTCATTTTGCCACACAAGCCATATGTGACTGGGCACTCTGAACCCGAGCACCAAGTTGTAAGCGGCCAAAGGAGCGCATCCCTCGGGACAGCCCCCACTCTCTCACGGCCACGGCCGCCCTCCACCTCGTCTCCCCCGTGCGGCCGCACTGTGACGGGCTGTGTGTCGGAAGCGCCGGGTGGAGCAGAGGTGTGGGACAGGCTGGTCCCTCTTCCCACCCAGAGTCACTGACTGCGATGCACTGCCCTCGGACCCCAACCCCCACACCGACCCCCGGGCCCTGACGGAACTCAGTGGAACAGGCAGCATCTCTGGAGAGAAGGAATGTGTGGCGTTTTGGGTCGAGACTATTCTTCAGACCTGAATGGTCTCAGCCGATGAAATGAGACAACTGTCACACCAAAGATGGACACAAAATGCTGGAGTGCCTCAGTGGGACTGGCAGCATCTCTGGAGAGAAGGAGTAGGTGGCGTTTCGGGTCGAGACACTTCAGTCTTCAGGTCTGAAGAATGGTCTCGACCCGAAACACCACCCATTTCTTCTCTCCAGAGATGCTGCCTGTTCCGCTGAGATAAAATTGTTCGATGTCATGCACACTTGTCATCGGCCCGCCAGGGAATTTGTGTGTCCCCCGCCACATGTTTTAAAAGCGATTTACTATGCCAATGCCCTGAGTCTGTTCCTGCGGCCGGGGGGGGGGAGGGGGTGAATCACTCAGTGTGGGTGTCGAGGGGTGTAGGTCGGGGGGGTGAATCACCCTGGTGTGGGGGTTGGGGTCCGATGGCAGTGCATTGCGGTCAGTGACTCTGGGTGGGCGGCGGGACCAGCCTGTCCCACAACTCTGCTCCACGCGTTGCTGCCGACACACAGCCCATCACAGTGTGGCCGCATGGGGAAGACGAAGCGGAGGGCGGCCGTGGGGGAGTGGGGGCTGTCCCGAGGGATGCTTACAACTTCGGCCGCTTACAACTTGGTGCTCCGGTTCAGAGTGCCCAGTCACCTTTGGCTTGTGTTGGAAAATGACCACCACCCTCCCGTCTCCACTGGCCAGTGTTGTGATGGACGCGGGGATCTGGACCAATAGCTGACAAGTCCCTACCCCCCCCCCCCGGCGACATCATGTCCGTTATTTGATTTTTCGGCAGAGCGGCCATTCAGTGAGTTGGCTTGTAGGCGACGCAGCCTTTCGGTGAGTTGGCGTCTCGGCAGAGCGGCCTTTCGGAGAGTTTGCTTTTAGGCATCCCACCCTTTCGGTTAGTTGGCGTTTCGGCTACGTATACTTCCGGTTATTTGGCGTTTCGGCTTTGTTTCCGTTCAGTTATTTGGCTTCCACTTCTTTGCTTCGGCTTCACTTCCTTCGGCGCCACGTCCGGGTACCGGGATAGGCATCTTTACGTGGTGGTGGTCTTCACTGCGTTTCTTTTCCCACAAGGCTAATCTGGTTGCTTGAGGAGACTGTGACAGTGACTGGACTGTGTGGAGGAAGCTCTTCCTCGACTTCAGCCATTTAGGGGCTGGATGATGGGAGTGACAGGAATGGCGAGTGTCCCCAACTTGCCTACTACTGACAACTGATCTGCGGATTCCTGGTGGAGCAATACCGGCGAAGGCATGCAAGCTATTCACATCCGTCGGTTTTAGGCAGCCAGTGATGCATCTGCAGCTGTCATTGAGGGTGGTATCAACTTTCTTCGCATGAGATGACTTCTCCCAAACAGGACAAGCATACTCTGCAGCAGAGTAGCACAGCGCAAGGGCAGTTGACGGCAGTGTGGATGCATTGGTACCCCACGACGATACAGGTAGATACAGGTGAGGAGAGAGGGATGATTATTTGGCAGATAGGTGGAGTAACTGACATAGGCTAAAGATAAGGTTCCAGTATCTCCAGTTCTTGTATCCTAAGAAGCTATAAATTGGCTAAGTGAATCTAACTGGATCATTATTTGCATATTGTACCCAGGAATAAATGAAATTACGCTCAGTGCCATACTTCTATGTTTAAAAAATACATGAAATCCATTAGGTTAATCACAGTCAAGCTTCTATCTTGGATAAAACAATGTCCCCCTGAAGCTCCGGATTCTAAAACTGCCAGTAATATTCACTGTCTTATCTATGACTCTATGACATGTAAATAATACTACGTTTATACCACAGGTTATGGCACAAGCCCTGGAAAGAATGTGTAGAATACATGTTCATCAGATTGATGTTAAGGCTATTAACCTCAGGACCATCTCTTTAAAAATAGATTTATATTGATAAGAGGAAGTTCATTGTACTGCTTTACCTTGCCACCTCAAAGCAATATTTACTTCTGGTACAATTTGTTAATTCTTTCAATAACAGTGGACATGGATTGGGGTCTGTTCCATAATAAACATGCAGGGTTCCTTAATAAGGCATGGTAATTACATGGAGATAGCAGTGATGAATGGGTAGGAGATGGTATTATGGGCAGTTTAGGATTTGGGAAAATCATCTTAGTGATTGATGGAATACATTTTCCAACCAAATCTATAGGAAAACCAGGAGTGGTCGGGTATCAGATCGGTGTGGAGGTGGGATCTACGGTCTAGGGCGCAGGGATAGGAAGGAAGCAGGGGGTACATTATTAGGAAATGGGGCTGGAGTCCACCGTGTTCAGGAAAGGGTGCTGATGGAGTCACAAGCATCTGTTGGGAATGATTGCAAGAAGACTATGGAAGATAGGAGGGATTAATGTGCTTTGCAGGACATCAGATTTTATGGAGTCATGGAAGAATCCAATGTATAATTGGGCTATGTAGGAGTGTTCTTGTTCTTCCTGGCCAATGAACATTGCTGGGTAGGCACTGCCACGTTTCCGTGCAGCATAATTACCACTTTCAGCAGTCTGAGTTGTGAGAAACACGAATGGTCACTGCTAAAACTGCAATAAAAAGAAAGCTTGGGGACGTAGTCTCACCGCTATAATTAATCGGCTAACTTCCAAAGAGTGTGCTTGTCACTCCACTTTAGTTTAGAGATATAGCATGGAAACAGGCCCTTCGGCCCACCGGGTCCGCACCGACCAGCGATCCCCGCACATTTAAGGGCCTGTCCCACGGGCGTCATTTTCACGTCACGCAGGTGGCGCGCGAAGATTTTGTGAATCCCAAAATCCTGGGGCTCCACGCACGATTGTGCATCACTGCCAAGTCACCATGCACGCGTAATGCACGCGTCGTGACGCGTAAATAATGTCGAGCAAATGACGCCCAAATGGGACAGGCCCTTAACAGTATTCTACACACATTAGGGAAAATTTACACTTATGCCAAGCCAATTTAACTACAAACCTGTACTACTTTGGACTGGGAGGAAACCAAAGGTCTCGGAGAAAACCCATGCGGTCATGGGGAGAACGTACAAACTCCGTACAAACAGCACCTGTGGTTGAGATTGAACCCGGGTCACCAGCTCTGCAAGCGCTGTAATGCCCCTGTCCCACTTAGGAAACCTGAACGGAAACCTGAACGGAAACCTCTGGAGACTTTGCGCCCCACCCAAGGTTTCCGTGCGGTTCCCGGAGATTTTTGTCAGTCTCCCTAATGGTCGAAAGTGGCTTCCGCTTCTTCTATGTTCCGGCATTTATTAAAAATAAATAAAAACCAGCCGCGACTAAAAATAGGTTGCCGTTTTAAAAATCGGTAATTTTTTAGTCGAAGCCGGTTGCGATGCTAGTTGAAGGTGGTTGCTGGAGGTTGCAGGTAGTGGAAGGTAAGACTTTTTTTCACCCAGTTTTATTCCACCAGGGAAGTCTTACCTTCCACTACCTGCAACCTCAGGCAACCACCTTCAACTAGCATCGCAACCGGCTTCGACTAAAAAATTACCGATTTTTAAAACGGCAACCTATTTATAGTCGCGGCCGATTTATAATTTTTTGAAATAATCGCCGGAACATAGAAGAAGCGGAAACCACTTTCGACCATTAGGGAGACTGACAGAAACTTCCGGGAACCGCATGGAAACCTTGGGTGGGGCGCAAAATCTCCAGAGGTTTCCGTTCAGGTTTCCGAAATGGGACAGGGGCATAAGGCAACAACTCTACTCCAGCGCCACCATACCTCTTCGGTTAACAAATGGGCTTAGCTTATAGTTTGGAGCTTCTAGTATTTTGCCTTTCCATTTATTATCAAACCTACAGTATTTGTTTACATTAGCTGAAATTATCGTGATGAATTCTGAAGCTTGCAACTCAATACCCATTCAAGACAGGTTTTCATGACCCGAAACGTTCCTTCTCTCCAGAGATGCTGCCTGTCCCGCTGAGTTACTCTAGCATTTTGTGTGTACCTTTTTTTTTACTACCTTAACAGCAACTCATATTTGTGAGTGGTGAAGCTATCGCTTTCACAAGAGAAGAACACAGAGAATCTAAGGATTAAACCCTGAAGAGTCTATAAATCCCACTAGCAAATATCACTTTAAACTAATTAGACAAGCACCTTGAGTGTATAGAAAGAACACTTCTTGAGTCTGAAGAAAGGTCCCGACATGAAAGTAAGCACACAGGTACAACAGGCAGTGAAGAAAGCTAATGGCATGTCGGCCTTCATAAAGAGAGGAGTTGAGTATAAGAGCAAAGAGGTCCTTCTGCAGTTGTACAGGGCCCTGGTGAGACTACACCTGGAGTATTGTGTGCAGTTTTGGTCTCCTAATTTGAGGAAGGACATTCTTGCTATTGAGGGAGTGCAACGTAGGTTCACAATGTTAATTCCTGGGATGGCGGGACTGACGTATGATGAAAGAATGGAGCGACTGGGCTTGTATTCACTGGAATTTAGAAGGATGAGGGGTGATCTTATAGAAACATATAAAAGTATTAAGATGTAGGAAACATGTTCCCAATGTTGGGGGAGTCCAGAACCAGGGGGCCACAGTTTAAGAATAAGGGGTAGGCCATTTAGAACTGAGAAGAGGAAAAACATTTTCTCCCAGAGAGTTGTGAATTTGTGGAATTCTCTGCCTCAGAAGGCAGTGGAGACCAATTCACTGGATGCATTCAAAAGAGAGTTAGATAGAGCTCTTAGGGCCAGCGGAATCAAGGGGAATGGGGAAAAGGCAGGAACGGAGTACTGATTGTGGATGATCACATTGAATGGCGGTGCTGGCTCGAAAGGCCGAATGGCCTCCTCCTGCACCTATTATCTATGTACAGTGCATTCAGAAAGTATTCAGACTTCACATTTTCCACGTTTTGTTACATTACAGGCTTATTCTAAAATGGTTTAAAAATGTTTTTTTATCATCAATCTACACACAATACCCCATAATAAAAAAGCGAAAACAGGTGTTGAGAAATGTTTGCAAAGTAATTAAAAATAAATAACTGAAATACCACATTTACATAGTATTCAGACCCTTTACTCAGTACTTTGTTGAGGCATCTTTGGCAGCGATTATCGCCTCAAGTCTTCTTGGGTATGACGCTACAATGGCACACCTGTATTTGGGTAATTTCTCCCATTCGTCTCTGCAGATCCTCCCAAGCTCTGCCAGGTTGGATGTGGAGCGTCGATGCACAGCTATTTTCAGGTCCCTCCAGAGATGTTTGATCGGGTTCAAGTCAAGGCTCTGGCTGGGCCACTCAAGGACATTCACAGGCTTGTCACAAAGCCACCTGCATTGTCTTGGCTGTGTGCTTAGGGTCAGTGTCCTGTTGGAAGGTGAACCTCCGCCCCAGTCCAATGTCCTGTACACTCTGGAGCAGGTTTTCATCAAGGATCTCTCTGTATTTTGCTCCATTCATCTTTCCCTCAATCCCGACAAGTCTCCCAGCCTGCCGTTGAAAATTCAGGCTGAGTGGCCCAGCCATAGCCTGGACTTGAACCCGATCGAACATCTCTGGAGGGACCTGAAAATAGATGTGCATCGACGCTCCGCATCCAACCTGGCAGAGCTTGGGAGGATCTGCAGAGAAGAATGGGAGAAATTACCCAAATACAGGTGTGCCAAGGTTGTAGTGTCATACCCAAGAAGATTTGAGGCTATAATCGCTGGCAAAGATGTCTCAACAAAGTACTGAGTAAAGGGTTTGAATACTACGTAAATGTGATATTTCAGTTGTTTATTTTTAACGGCAGGCTGGGAGACTTTTCCCACAGCATGATGCTGCCACAACCATGCTTCACCGTAGGTATGGTATTGGCCAGGTGATAAGCGGTGCCTGGTTTCCTCCAGACGTGACTGTTGGCATTCAGGCCAAAGAGTTCGATCTTGGTTTCAGACCCAGAGAGTCTTGTTTCTCATGGTCTAAGAGTCCTTTCGGTGCCTTTTGGCAAACTCGAAGTGGGCTGTCGTGTGCCTTTTACTGAGGAGTGGCTTCTGTCTGGCCACTCTACCATAACGGCCCCCATTGTTGGAGTGCTGCAGATATAGTTGTCCTTCTGGAAGGTTCTCCCATCTCCACAGAGGAACTCTGGAGCTCTGTCAGAGTGAGCATCGGGTTCTTGGTCACCTCCCTGACCAAGGCCCTTCTCCCCGATTGTTCAGTTTGGCCGGGCGGCCAGCTCTATGAAGAGTCCTAGATGATTTCAAAGTTCTTCCATTTAAGAATGACGGAGGCCATTCCATTTAAGTTCTTCCATATAAGAATGACTGTGCTCTTCGGAACCTGCAATGCTGCAGAAATTGTTTTATACCTTTCCCCAGATCTGTGTCTCGGAGGTCTGTAGCCAATTCCTTCGTCTTCATGGCTTAGTTTTTGCTCTGACATGCACTGTCAACTGTGGGACCTTATATAGACAGGTGTGTGCCTTTCCATATCCTATCAATTTAATTTACCACTGGTGGACTCCAATCAAGTTGTAGAAACATCTCAAGGATAATCAATGGAAACAAGATGAACCTAAGCTCAATTTTGAGTGTCATAGCAAAGGGTCTGAATACTTATGTAAATGTGATATTTCAGTTATTTCTTTTTAATTACTTTGCAACAATTTCTAAACACCTGTTTTCACTTCTTCATTCGCGGTATTGTGTAGATTGATGATAAAAAATAATAATCCATTTTAAAATAAGGCTGTAAAGTAACAAAATGTGGAAAAGGTGAAGGGGTCTGAATACTTTCTGAATGCACTGTATCTATGTATCTTTGAAACGTCGCCTATCCATGTTCTCCAGAGATGCTGCCTGACCCGCTGAGTTGCTCCAGCACTTTGTCTTTTTTTGAAATAGTGTTTCTGTTTTAGAACTCAAGTATTATTCTGGTGAAGAGCACGTTAGAACCTTTTATAAGTTCATCATTAGTAGCCATTGTATTCTTGGATTTTGCTGCTGATTCAAAATTTGTACTGAATGTAAATTTTTACTTTAGACACATGACAGCTAATAATCTTCAATACTTTAAACCATAGATTTCCAGAATTACCTAAGAACTCAAACAGGAAACACAACTACAGTGAATATCATTATCAGCACAGTTGACTATTTGCTGCGTCTTCAGGTATTCCAAAAGTATACATTAAAATTTGTAATAAAATAGTTATGGTTTATGATGCCCTGTGTATGACCACTCAGAGAAAAAATAAAATTTATGCTGTATTTCATCATTTTATGTGTGCAAAAAACTTTCAGATTAGACATTATAGATTGGTAGTCTCAATTATATTTCCAGTCAAGTGCACATCCCACAGTACAATTCAGCATATCTCTGCAGTAAGGAATGCCAATAACTATTCAACTAATTGGTTCCTATTGAAAAATGCAGAACTCATTTTAAGAGCTTTTGATATCCTCAGTAATTCATTGACTTGCATGATTATAACTCAGTTGCATAATAACTAATATATTTTAATCCAATGTTCTACTCTCTTCATCTGTAGGAAATCAGATATTCAAAAATTATCATACAATAATATTCTACAGAAAAAGAAAATGTCATTGTTTTCAGGGTAAATTCTGTTATATTTAATATCACATGCATTGAAATTTTCTGACAACTGAACTGGGAGAGAGAGGAAGATGCAGAATACCGAGCATGTCGACACTCACAAATCCATATTTAGCGAAGGCAGAAGGGTTAAGTATATTATTTTGTTAACCAAAAATCATTAATATAATTAACCTCATTAAATTTCAGGAGTCAATCAGTGATTTCTATTGGTATTACTCAGGAAAAGTTGTTATGGATGAACAAGGTCAGCGCAATTTCTCAAAAGCGTTAGCTGTGGCTAAACAAATCTTCAACTCGCTGACAGAGTATATCCAGGTAATGCAACCTCTGTAAAAATCTGATTCATTATTTATCAGATCAATTCTGTTTTTTAAATTAAAGAATGGTGAAACACCTTAACTTTTGAAATGTTACAAATCATTATTACAGTAATTGGGATGAATTGTCAACTCAGCATAGATTATCTAACTAGTTTGTAAATATTGTGTTTTAGGTCTCTATGCCAAGAATACAATGGCTACTGATGATGAACCTATAAAAGGTTCTAAAGGGCCTGTCCCATGAGCATGCGACTCCATGCGGCAAACGCGACCTAACGTGGTCGCTTGAGCCGTACGGCCTCGTGGGGCCGGTCCCACTTCGATCGCCTGAGCCATATGGAGTTGTGCGTAGCTCGTCCCGACATCGCGCGGGGCTTCGACAAACTGTTCAAAAATTCCGCGCGGCAACGGCCTGCCGGCCCGCAGCCGCCTCGACGGCATACGCAGCGCCTCGACGGGCGTGCGTAGCGTCTCGACTCGACGCCGTACGCAGCGTCTTAACGCCATACGTCACGCGCGAACTTCCTGCGGACTTTGCTCGAACTTCATGTCACTCACTCGACCTCCGCGCAGCCCCCGCTTCCGGTTTGGTCGCGCCCGCCGCATGCAGGCGTATGCTGGTGGGACCGACCCTGTACGGGGATCGCTCGACCCCCACTTCCGGTTTGGTCGCGCTTGCCGCATGCAGGTCGCATGCTCGTGGGACAGGCCCTTAACATGTTCTTCACCAGAATAATACTAGAGTTCTAAAACAGAAACACTATTTCAAAAAAAGACAAAGTGCTAGAGTAACTCAGCGGGTCAGGCAGCATCTCTGGAGAACATGGATAGGCAATGTTTCATAGCACTGGCTTGGGGTGTCCATAACCAGAACCAGATGAATGCAGCCAATATGGTCTAGTGGCAGGATATCTCCAAGATGCTAAAAGTCAAGCTCTTCCAGTCCGTAGCCCTCCCTACAGCCCTCTATGCCAGTGAAACATGGAAAATCAATATGAAGATGAAAAATAAATTGGATGCATTCCAACAACGCTACTTGAGGAAGATCTTGAAGACTAGCTACAGACATCACATCCCAAATGAGGAGATCTACTGGAAAACTGCAACAAAAGCCTCTCAGCCAGGACATATAGGTACGCAGAATGAAATTTGCAGGACATGTACTCAGAATGTCACCAGAAAATGCACCTAAGATAGCAATGACATGGCAACCTGATGGAAGAAGGAAAAGAGGCCAACCAAAACCCACATGGGGGCGAACATTCCAGAAGGATTTGGAAGCCCGGGATACTAACCTATCGAGGGTGGAAGACGTCGCACATAACCAAACAGAATGGCGAAAGCTTGCTGCCCAATGCACTCAACAGTGTGGGAGAAACTAAGTCTAATTCTAAATGGAAGACATTTAAAGACTGCATGGATGAACTACAAAAATTGTTCATCCCAGTTTGGCAAAAGAATAAATCAGGGAAGGTAGTGCATCCATGGATAACAAGGGAAATCAGGGATAGTATCAAAGCGAAGGATGATGCGTACAAATTAGCCAGAAAAAGCAGCATACCGGAGGACTGGGAGAAATTCAGAGACCAGCAGAGGAGGACAAAGGGCTTAATTAGGAAAGGAAAAATAGATTATGAAAGAAAACTGGCAGGGAACATAAAAACTGACTGCAAAAGTTTTTATAGATATGTGAAAAGAAAGAGATTAGTTAAAACAAATGTAGGTCCCTTGCAGTCAGAAACGGGTGAGTTGATCATGGGGAACAAGGATATGGCGGACCAATTGAATAACTACTTTGGTTCCGTCTTCACTAAGGAAGACGTAAATAATCTGCCGGAAATAGCAGGGAACCGCGGGTCAAAGGAGTTGGAGGAATTGAGTGAAATCCAGGTTAGCCGGGAAGTGGTGTTGGGTAAATTAAATGGATTAAAGGCCGATAAATCCCCAGGGCCAGATAGGCTGCATCCCAGAGTACTTAAGGAAGTAGCTCCCAGAAATAGTGGATGCATTAGTAATAATCTTTCAAAACTCTTTAGATTCTGGAGCAGTTCCTGAGGATTGGCGGGTAGCAAACGTAACCCCACTTTTTAAGAAGGGAGGGAGAGAGAAAACGGGGAATTACAGACCAGTTAGTCTAACATCGGTAGTGGGGAAACTGCTAGAGTCAGTTATTAAAGATGGGATAGCAGCACATTTGGAAAGTGGTGAAATCATTGGACAAAGTCAGCATGGATTTACAAAAGGGAAATCATGTCTGACGAATCTTATAGAATTTTTCGAGGATGTAACTAGTAGCGTGGATAGGGGAGAACCAGTGGATGTGGTGTATCTGGACTTCCAGAAGGCTTTCGACAAGGTCCCACATAAGAGATTAGTTTACAAACTTAAAGCACACGGCATTGGGGGTTCAGTATTGATGTGGATAGAGAACTGGCTGGCAAACAGGAAGCAAAGAGTAGGAGTAAACGGGTCCTTTCACAATGGCAGGCAGTGACTAGTGGGGTACCGCAAGGCACAGTGCTGGGACCCCAGCTATTTACAATATATATTAATGATCTGGATGAGGGAATTGAAGGCAATATCTCCAAGTTTGCGGATGACACTAAGCTGGGGGGCAGTGTTAGCTGTGAGGAGGATGCTAGGAGACTGCAAGGTGACTTGGATAGGCTGGGTGAGTGGGCAAATGTTTGGCAGATGCAGTATAATGTGGATAAATGTGAGGTTATCCATTTTGGTGGCAAAAACAGGAAAGCAGACTATTATCTAAATGGTGGCCGACTAGGAAAAGGGGAGATGCAGCGAGACCTGGGTGTCATGGTACACCAGTCATTGAAAGTGGGCATGCAGGTGCAGCAGGCAGTGAAGAAAGCGAATGGTATGTTAGCTTTCATAGCAAAAGGATTTGAGTATAGGAGCAGGGAGATTCTACTGCAGTTGTACAGGGTCTTGGTGAGACCACACCTGGAGTATTGCGTACAGTTTTGGTCTCCAAATCTGAGGAAGGACATTATTGCCATAGAGGGAGTGCAGAGAAGGTTCACCAGACTGATTCCTGGGATGTCAGGACTGTCTTATGAAGAAAGACTGGATAGACTTGGTTTATACTCTCTAGAATTTAGGAGATTGAGAGGGGATCTTATAGAAACTTACAAAATTCTTAAGGGGTTGGACAGGCTAGATGCAGGAAGATTGCTCCCGATGTTGGGGAAGTCCAGGACAAGGGGTCACAGCTTAAGGATAAGGGGGAAATCCTTTAAAACCGAGATGAGAAGAACTTTTTTCACACAGAGTGGTGAATCTCTGGAACTCCCTGCCACAGAGGGTAGTCGAGGCCAGTTCATTGGCTATATTTAAGAGGGAGTTAGATGTGGCCCTTGTGGCTAAGGGGATCAGAGGGTATGGAGAGAAGGCAGGTACGGGATACTGAGTTGGATGATCAGCCATGATCATATTGAATGGCGGTGCAGGCTCGAAGGGCCGAATGGCCTACTCCTGCACCTAATTTCTATGTTTCTATGTTTCTAATTCTAAGGCCTTGGCTGCATCTAAGCCCTTTATGATATTCTTATGCACAAACACTTCTACACTTCAAAAGTAAACTAGGCGGGAAGCATTTTGGAACATCCTAAAGATATGACAAAACAGCATTCTTTTCCTTTCCACTATTCAAAGCAATAATTAAATCTATACATATTTCGTTTCCAGAAATCAAAATTTAAATCTCTGATAGGGGTGAAGAAGTGAATGGGTGGGATCAAGTAACAGGAATATTTATACTCTGACTGGAAGTAGATTCTGTACTGCAGTAGAGCAGAGATATTTAGAGTATTTAGGAGTTTAGTTTGTGAATCAATTTATTTCACATCATTTCAAGTGATTTATTTTCATTCATTTGTGTTCATAAATTAAACCAATGTTTGGGGAAGAGTTGACAGCAAATTAAGGAT
Source organism: Amblyraja radiata (assembly GCF_010909765.2). Classification (NCBI taxonomy): domain Eukaryota; kingdom Metazoa; phylum Chordata; class Chondrichthyes; order Rajiformes; family Rajidae; genus Amblyraja; species Amblyraja radiata. The sequence goes on along the minus strand of NC_045964.1, from coordinate 26,544,777 downwards.
TAAAACACTCATGTGGCAACTCCAATGTTGCTGCCATTTTAGAAAACTGACGGTTTCAGCATAATTACTACCATAACATTCAAACTGATGAACTTTTTATAGAAGACAGAAGAAAAAACAGAGTTAAAATCAGTCTGAAAAAGGGATTTGGCACCAAAATGTAGCATATCTATTCCCTCCACATATGCTGCCTGCCCTGTTGACTTACTCCAGCACTTTGTGTTTTGCTCAAGATTCCAGCAATCTTACAAGATTGTGGTTCCATTGTATTTTCAGTTATTCATATAACTTATCTGATATCCATTTCTGTGTATCTCAAAATTCTTCACAGTCAATATTTCCAAATGAGTCAGTGCTGTAGTATAAGAAATGCTTTGGGTTTTTGTCCATGAAGTGTCTGACCAAGATCAATGTGGTAATGATCAGATCATCTATTTTTGTGATAGATTTCAAATAATGTTGTTTGCCAGGTCACCAGGTAGTGCTGTCTTGCCTATCGCAAAATACTACTGTGAGTTCTTTTGCATCATCCGATGGTAGATAGATCATGTTTATGATTAATCCAAAGTGTGGCAACAGTGGCATAACTGCAATGAAGTCTTAAGGGCATCGCTCTTTCCTGGTGTGGGACTGGAATCTTTAGTGCTCCAACTCAATCATATTTGATACCACCAAGACCATTACAGCCTCAATTATACATAACTGAGCTGTGTTATAATACAATTCATGCCTTATGTTTTATTCATTCAAATAAAAAAACTGAAAAAGAATGTGTAGAAAATGCACTTCATCTGTTCAGGGAACCCTATTATATTTTCCAACCAATAATTTACATTTGAAGTTGAACAATGTGGGATTATCATGGTTGAGAAGAAAAGGAGACCTTAACCCCTTTGTTCCCAAAACGTTTCATCGCAGAGGGTTCAGCAATCTGGATTTTGGTCTGTTGTTGAGTAACTGAGAATCATTATCAACAACCCCACTGCTGCTGTATCATGTAGACACCTGAATAGGCAAAAATGAGCTGGATTGGAGTTCCTTAAATTCTATGAAAACCATGAGGCTGTGTTAGGGTTAAGGAAAGGGCATGGATTAAATTGAACAGAGTGTGTGTTGGCAACAGTGTATTAGCCAGTGAGTTGGTGTCAGGATGTGTACATGTGCTCAGTATGAGGTATCCATGATATAGCAAAGAAAGTGAGATCTATTTAAGGGCAGAGGAAACAGAACCCATCATAGAAACTATAGCCGCCATCTTCCGAGAAGAAGACTACTTTTACCAAAATATGCAAGGAGTGGCGGAAGGTTATATACAAATTATATAATTACGTTTCATCTCAGTCGCGTGTAGCAACACAGCTAGCAGGAATGAGATGTGACGGTGAGGAATGACGGCGAGATTATCCAATCATCCTCATTCTATTTGTAAATTACACTGTTGTTAAAGCCAGCACAGCTTGGATCGGCAGGTGATAAAGAAGGGGTTGAAGGAAATGGAAAACGGGATGGGCAATGATAACAATTAACTGTTTGCATGATTTGTTCATGGTCAGCTGTAATTTTTTTTCGGAAGAATGGGCTTTTTCTTATGCATTTCAATGAAAGAAAATTTGGATGTGTACTCTGCCGGAAACAGACATACAAATTCATGCTGTGTTAACCAAATCAATGATCAGTTATCCAAATAAGGAATTGACACACAGAAGTCCTTCAGGCTTTGTCAGTGGCATTCTGTTCTAAAAGAGATCTCATCTGATTTTATTTATGCAGGGCCCTTGCATTGGGAACCAGCAGAGTCTTGCCCACAGCAGGCTCTGGGATGCAGTGGTTGGTTTCCTGCATGTTTTTGCTAATATGCAAATGAAGCTTTCTCAGGTATGTCTACCATTCCAGAGCTAACAAACGCAAGTATCTGCAGTTACAATATTGTTTGAGGAAATAATTCATATACAGCCGATAAGTATCCTAGGTTTGCTTGCTAACTGCCTAAATGAATTTCATTGTCATGGACCATATCTATCTCCCATCTCAAATATGACACTGAACTTTATCTTCTGCATTTAAATAAAATTGAGATAGAAAAGTATGATGAGTAATGATGGGAGTTGTTCTGTAATTAATAACTTTGACATCAGTACAAAATAAGGTTTGCAGTCTTATCAAGAGCTAAACATTCCAATCATTACAGTCATACGTGGCATGAAGTTGGTTTGTGTTGGTGGTGATAAAACATCCCAATCCTTGGATGTTCCTGCAAGGTTCACACGGCAGTGTTTTCAGCACAATCATTTTCAGCTACTTCAAATTATTTTCCACTACAAGGTCAGATGAAGGTACATCTGCTGATGATTGTAGAGTGCTGATTTCTATGCACAACTCTGAAAATGAAGCAATTCGTATATCAAAACTGGACAACGCACAGGCATGGAAAGTAACATTTGTGCCACACAAACGTCAGAAAATGACCACCCTTCATCAGACATGGTCTAACCAATTTGATATTGAATGACATTACCTTTGTCGCAAATCCTGTCATTAAAATCTTGTGGGGCTTTGGGCTGGGCGAGTGGGTGGTTAGTGACTGGACCAGACATTAAGTACTGTAGCTAGAAAAGCATGTCAAATGGACCTCTGCCCACTTGTTGGGTGAGTGTGGCTCAAACAATTCTCAAGAACCCCAACATCATCCAGCCATTCAGTGAATGCTGTCCTTGCAAGAAGCATTGGCATTTTCATGAAAGAAAAAAGGGTGATATGAAACAAAACTCTGAAAAATAAAGTTGGCATGAAATAATGAATGATCAAATTAAACTTTAATGTCACACACATCAACTGCAGCCTCAACATTCAGAGATCTGGTCCTCTTGGTTGGGTTGATACCTGAAATAATTATTTTAAATAATATTGCCATTTTCATTATGCTCCAAATATTTACAGAAGAAATGCAGAGTGCAATCAATGACATACATGTTTAAATATACAATAACAATAATATTCTTCAAAGGGCTATGTTGTAACTTGGTAAATGTCCCTGGATTTGCCCCTCAGTTATTTGAGTTACAGCAAGACAGTGTCACAATATACATGGACTGCCCTGAGGCCACTACCCACTTTATTTTTTGAGTTAGGGGATTATATTTAAATGTGTTGCATAGTGATCTGGTCCCAATTTCTGCATTTGCATGGATAAATCCCAGTGCAACTTGTATTTGTGTGTTCAGTACTATGAGCAAGATAAGCTCTTTATTTAAAAATATCAGGGTGATAAGTTAGGTTAATTATGAAGCGTCATATGTTTATATAAAAAGAGGAATATGTGGGAAATTTGCACTTTTTTGAGGGGGCCCAATGACCTTTCAGTCTCTAAATCTGGTTAGTACGACACTTCACTGGAGTCTGAGGTACAGTAGGTGGATTTCCCACTCCACCACTTACAGTCGTGTGTTGTTTATGGGACAGAAATTGTTCTCAAGTAACGATGAAGCTCATTGTCTTACTATTATTTTTAACTAAGTGTGTACATTAGCTGCAGGTGAGGGGCAGAAATGCCTTTGAGGCGATATCTGTGTGCCTCCAGTTCTGGCTTCTTTACTTAAGATTTAATTGTTCCGCCACTGGTACCTGTGCCTTTAGCGCCAAAACACTAGGTTATGGGGTTCCTTCCCTAACCTCTTCACTCCTCTACTACTCTTAAGACACTCTTTACACACCCTGGTTCTTTGACAAATCTGTTGTTTGTTAACCAGAATGGCTCCTTGCATACATTGATATCAAATTTTATTTGATAATGTTCCTGTGAAAGGCTTTATTATAAGCACACAGTCCACATGTGACACCGGTCTGCAGTTAGTTCTGTAATAATGTCACTTTACTTGTTTTACTATTCAATTTATTGAATTGCTTGTATAGAAACTGCAAAACAACAGAAACAAGTCTTTCTCTTTCCAGTCTAATCAACCACTTAACAACTCGATAAGATTATTGTTCCAATAGAACTCTGAAACTGGAAATGAACTATTAAAAGTGTAGTCTCATTTATTTAATTATTATTTTTGAATATTAAAAAAAAAATTAATCTCTCACATTTCCTTACTATATTTCCTTGAATATATCTCTACCGATCTTGAACTTGTTGATTTTAATTTACTTTTTCTCCCTTAGGCCTGCCATAGTTAATTTCAATCTGATGGATTAAGGAGATGCATGTTGCTGATCCTGTTTGCTCAGATCCAAGATGACCCATTTCTCTCATTTAAACATCATCACTCACATTTTAAGTTTCATTAAGAAATTTAAAAGCCATACCTAATAAATGTCAGATGCCCTAAACGAAGCCAGTTGTTTCCAATTGCAATATAAGTATGTTAAATGTTCTGGCATTCTAAATGGGAACATACTCTGTAGGGTGCTGTTGGTGAATGAAGTGGAATATAATTTCAGTTTAAACTTGTTTTTATTCTTGGAACAATTCAGAGGGGTTTTATCTGTGTTTATTTGCAGGCATCAAAATAGTTTTGTGTTAATTAACAAAAGTCAACTTCTGGACTCCAGAAAGCAAAATTGAATCAAGATCAGTAATACAAACAATGCCAGGATACTTAAAGATATGTTAACATCAGTCACCACCACCTTCATCATACAATGGACCAACACTTCTGTACCTCCTCCCACCCTGTCTCTTGTAAAGATTTTATCCCCTACTCAATTTCTCCATCTCTGCCCTATCTACACCAAACATGAGGCTTTCCATTCTAGGACATCCGAGATCTATTACTTTAGTAAACATGGTTTCCCCCCCCTTATGTTATAGATGGATCCCTCACCCGTGTCTCATCTGTAGTTCTGCTCTCACTCGCCCTCTACCCAGACAGAACGAGGATAGTGTTCCCCGTCCTCGCCTTTCACTCCACCAGCCTCCACATTCAACACACGATTCCCAGACATTTCTATTACCTCCAACGTGATCCCACCGCCAGTCACATCCGCCTAACCCCACCCCTTTCTGTCTTCCGCAGAGATCACTCCTTCCACAGCTCATATGTTCATTTACCCTTTCCACCCAAACCACCCCTTCCCAGGTACTTTCTTACTGCCACTGCAGGAGATGCAACACCTGTCCCTACACTCTTCCCTCACCTCTGTTCAGGGACCCAAGCAGCCCTTCCAGGTGAGATGGAGGTTCACGTGCAGCCCTTCCAGGTGAGACGGGGGTTCACGTGCACCTTCTCCAAGCTCGTCTACTGCATCCTGATGCAGCCTCTTGTACATTAGGGAGACCAAGCATAGAATAGGCGACTGTTGCACCAAACACCTGTGTTCAGTCCACAAAGACCTACTGGATCTCTCGGTTGATAACTTTCCGTTCCCATACTAAATTTCTGGGCTCCCTCCATTGCCAGAGTGAGGTCGGGCACAAATTGGAGGAACAAGACCTCGTATTCCACTTGGGAGACTTACAAACCAACGGCATTAACATTGAATTCTCCAATTTTAGGTAACTAACCAAAAACACCCTGCCAACCCCCCCCACCCACATGAAGTCATACCTATTTCTCCCTTTGCCCTCCACTTCCGCTTACATTTCTTCCTCTAGCTTCACAATTCGCAATTTTTCAATCCTTATGTCTCACACCTGTCTTTTTATCTCTGGATTTTGTCCAACCATCTGCCTATCAAACCCCCCCCCCCTCAGCTGACCCTGTAGGTCTTATTCTTGGGGTTTAGCGGCTAAATCCAAAACATTCAAGTTCTAAGTACAATAAATTCATCCATCACAAGTACTATGTAAAACAGTTTATCATTTCTAGTTGGAAAAAAACTGGATGGTTGAGATTAGTTAACCTTCCCACCAGGAACACGGGAATTTTAACTCTTCTCCGCATCTCCTCGCTCCCATTAAACCTTCTAAGCCCCTGGTCATCCGGGCCATGGCTAGGCAATGCTGAATTACTTCAGAATAGCAAGTTATGAGATACTGCCCACATAGCATTCAGATTATTTTCTACTTTAAGGGGTAGTTTAATAAGAGAAGTATGTTTAGAGATCTATATTTGTATTTATCTGAAGCAACAACTGTCAAGATTGGTTTGGTTTCTCCTGCCGATTATTTTAGATTGACAGTTTTTAACACAATCTTCATCCAGGGTTTGAGTGTTTATTTATGTTAAAATGCAGTGATACTGAAATATTTTGATAGATTTTGGATCCCAAGCTACCATTCTCCTCTCTTGGCCTTTATGTGTCAATTCAAATTATTAAAGATAACTAAATTGCTGAAGGCTTATATCATTTTCTGTTGTATAAAAATCAACAAACAAAAACTTCAAATCTGTTCTTTTGTTTTCAGGATTCAAGCCAGATTGAGTTGCTCAAAGAGTTATTGGATTTACAGAAAGATATGGTGGTGATGCTGTTGTCATTGTTGGAAGGTGAATATTGTTTAGATGCTGTGAAGCTTGAGAGGATTAAATAGAATTTGATCTAATAATAGCAACATGTTTAGCTAATGCTGTGAATATTTCCAACTGTCAAATGGAAATTTTTTCAGATATTTGCATCAGACTTTATATCTCTAAAAAGTTTTATTCCATTATCATTGAGTTGTTCTGTGCATTTCAAATGCTTTACCAGATTTAATGATGAGTAAAATTACTTTGGTGGTTCATCCTGATTGCACCTTGCTTCCTGTTCACTCACTTATCCTACTTCATTTGCTGCTGTGACCCAAATTGAAGCAAGATTTTTTTTTCTAAAAACAACTCTTCCCATTTAGATTTTGTTTTGAGTTAATGGTTTTAATATAGATATGCACCTTTTTTTCAAGAAAATCAACCTGGAGAAGTGAATATTTTTTCTGAAATAAATAGTTTGCATCATGTTTATGTAAGTTGACTTTCAAGATATATCCTCATAAGAATATATTTGAAATGCATTCTTTGCATTCAGATATAATTAATATTCTCTTTACGATCTTAGGGAATGTTGTAAATGGAACCATAGGCAAACAGATGGTGGACACACTGGTTGAATCTTCCAGCAATGTGGAAATGATACTCAAGTTCTTCGATATGTTTCTTAAGTTAAAGGATATAACTACTTCTGATACCTTCAAAGATTATGATCCAGATGGTAAAGGAGTGATTTCAAAGAAAGAATTCCAAAAGGCTTTGGAAAGTCAGAAGAAATATGCACAATCAGAAATTGAGTTCCTACTATCTTGTGTTGAAGCAGACGAAAATGATATGTTTAACTATATGGAATTTATTGACCGCTTTCATGAACCAGCCAAAGACATCGGTTTTAATGTAGCTGTATTACTGACTAATTTATCTGAACACATGCCCAATGATATCCGTCTAAAGACATTCTTGCAGCCAGCTCAAAGTGTCCTCACATACTTTGAGCCCTATTTAGGACGCATTGAGATTATGGGTGCAGCAAAGCGCATAGAAAGAATCTACTTTGAAATCAGCGAATCAAGCAGAACACAGTGGGAGAAGCCTCAGGTCAAGGAATCCAAGAGACAATTTATCTTTGACGTTGTGAATGAAGGCGGGGAATCGGAAAAAATGGAACTCTTTGTGAATTTTTGTGAGGACACCATATTTGAAATGCAGTTAGCATCTGAAATCTCTGAACCAGATGCAGCTGAGAGAGCTGATGATGATGAAGAGGAGTCTCCTCCAGATGAAGAAGATGAGGAGGTGGCTCAGCCCTCAAATGCATTTACGGCAGCGTGTCACAATTTCAAAGGTGCCTTATTGAACTTTTTCAAGATTTTCACACTTAGAAATATCAGAAGGCAGTACAAAACCATTAAGAGGATGACGACCATGGAGTTAATGATGAAAATTTTCTCCTTCTTCTGGATGTTGTTCGTTGGCTTTGTTTGCTTTATTTTCAACATAGTACAAGGATTTTTCCAGATCGTGTGGAGTGCCATGTTTGGAGGTGGGCTAGTTGAAGGTGCCAAAAGCATCACTGTCACAGACCTTTTAGCCAGCATGCCAGATCCAACACAACTTGGAATTCATGGAGATGTGAGCGAATCAGAAAGATCAGAAACTCCAGAGCTGGGGGTTGTTGCAGAACATCAGTCTATAGCACAAGATGAGAAAAGTGAAACTGAGATGATGCCTGATATATTCGGTACGAGTGTGAAAAAAGGAGGCAAGGCAGGTGACGAACACGGAGGTCTTGGTGATGTGTCGGAAATTATCGGAGCAGAAGGCCCCATAAGTATTGAAAAAGCAGTATCTCAGAAAAAGAAAGCAGAGGTCAGTTTTAGCATACTTCATTTATCAAAAATGTCTATTTAATGTTTTAATTTTCATAAAGCTCATGGTCTATTTTTCATTGCTCATTGAATGAAACTTCAAGATTGAACAGAAGAATAAAAATGAGAGTAAAACCGAGTTTGAGAAGGCTGAGTAAGTGTCTTTATGCGGTTGAAAATAACTTAAATTATCATTGTGAGTTATTGTTCGGTAAGTCATTTCTGATTTCTGATGCATTGTTGGCTTTATAGCACAGAGGATGGCGAGAAGATGGACAAAGCCAAAGAAGAACAACCAGATGAAAGTGAAGAAATAGAGCAAAAAATAAAGAAGAGGCGACGTGGACAGACAAAGAAGGAACCAGAAGCATTCTTAGTTAACTTCTGGGAGGGTCTTGAAATTTACCAAACCAAGATTCTGGTAGGCAACTAGATTTTAAAATGTTATTGTGTATTTAGTGCCCTATACCATATCCATATCTTATCCTTATATATAACTATAAAACTCTGATCTTGGATGTTCGTGTTTGATTCGCATCTTCTCGAAAAAACAAAAAGCGTAAACGGTAACATTTTTACATATTCCGAGATTTATGCCGTGAAGTCAAAAATCGCTTTATCTGAAAATTTCAGTCATTATTTCTCGAGTTATTAATCAAAATGTTCAAGAATCTGAAATAACTTTGAAAATAAAACCGAGCGGCTTTGGTTAATGTCACAATCCCTCTACGTGCTGTCCTCGCTCGGATCCACGCCTGCCCACAGCCTCGCTTGGGCCCGGCGCCTGGTGGGGAGACTGCTGCAACGGGCCGAGCCTGGCTCAACGCCCGCCCGCCGCCTCGCTTGGGGTCCTAGGGTCGACGCCTGCTCGCCCACGGCCTCCCTCGAGTCCACGTCCGCTCGCAGCCTCCTTTGGGTCGACGATCGGCCACCATCTCGCTCGGGGTCCTCGGGTCGACGGATGCCCGCCCGCCCGCAGCCTTGCTTGGGTCCATGCCCCCCCTCCCGCAGACTCAGACTGCCCGGCGCCTGGTGGGCAGGCTGCTTCTCTACCACCTGGGTAGGTGCTGCCTCTACCCCATCCCCCTCTACCCCATCGCCCTCTACCCCATCGCCCTCTACCCCATCGCCCTCTACCCCTTCCCCCTCTACCCCTTCCCCCTCTACCCCTTCCCCCTCTACCCCTTCCCCCTCTACCCCTTCCCCCTCTACCCCTTCCCCCTCTACTCTCTACCCCTCCCCTCTACCCCCTCCCCTCTACCCCCTCCCCCTCTACCCCCTCCTTCTCTAAACCTCCCCTCCCTCTCTACCCCCACCCTCTACCTCCTCCCCCTCGCACTCCCTCTCTACCTCATGCTCCCTCTCTGCCCCCCTCGCTCTCTGCCCCCCTCGCTCTCTGCCCCCCTCGCTCTCTGCCCCCCTCGCTCTCTGCCCCCCTCGCTCTCTGCCCCCCTCGCTCTCTGCCCCCCTCGCTCTCTGCCCCCCTCGCTCTCTGCCCCCCTCGCTCTCTGCCCCCCTCGCTCTCTGCCCCCCTCGCTCTCTGCCCCCCTCGCTCTCTGCCCCCCTCGCTCTCTGCCCCCCTCGCTCTCTGCCCCCCTCGCTCTCTGCCCCCCTCGCTCTCTGCCCCCCTCGCTCTCTGCCCCCCTCGCTCTCTGCCCCCCTCGCTCTCTGCCCCCCTCGCTCTCTGCCCCCCTCGCTCTCTGCCCCCCTCGCTCTCTGCCCCCCTCGCTCTCTGCCCCCCTCGCTCTCTGCCCCCCTCGCTCTCTGCCCCCCTCGCTCTCTGCCCCCCTCGCTCTCTGCCCCCCTCGCTCTCTGCCCCCCTCGCTCTCTGCCCCCCTCGCTCTCTGCCCCCCTCGCTCTCTGCCCCCCTCGCTCTCTGCCCCCCTCGCTCTCTGCCCCCCTCGCTCTCTGCCCCCCTCGCTCTCTGCCCCCCTCGCTCTCGTGCTCTGCCGCCCCCTGCTCTCTGCCCCCCATCGCTCTCTGCCCCCCCTCGCTCTCTGCCCCCCTCGCTCCTGTCCTCCCCCCGCCTCGTCTCTACTTCCCCCCCTCGCTCCTCTCTTCCCCCCTCGCTCTCTGCCCCCCGCCCCCTCGTCCATCTCTGCCACCCCCTCGCTCTCTTGCCCCCCCTCGCTCTCTGCCACCCTCGCCTCTTCCCCCCCTCGCTCTCTGCCCCCCTCGCTCTTCTGCCCCCCCTCGCTCTCTGCCCCCCCTCGCTCTCGTGCCCCCCCTCGCTCTCGTGCCCCCCTCTTCTCTCCTCTGCCCCCCCCTCGCTCTCTGCCCCCCCTCTCACCCGCTCTCTGCCCCCCCCCCCTCTCGCTCTCACTGCCCCCCCATCGCTCTCTCCCCCCTGTAGATCCTCCCTCTTCCCCCCCCTCGCCCTCTGCCCCACCCCTCGCTCCTCTGCCCCCTCCCTCGCCCTCTGCCCCCCCCCTCGCTCTCGGCCCCCCCCTCGCTCTCTGCCCCCCCCATCCGCTCTCTGCCCCCCCATCGCTCTCGGCCCCCCCTCCCTCTTCCCCCCCTCGCCCTCTGGCCCCCCCCTCCTCGCCCCCCCCCTCCCTCTCGGCCCCCCCTCCCTCTCGGCCCCCCCTCCCTCTCGGCCCCCCCTCCCTCTCTGCCCCCCCCCTCCCTCTCTGCCCCCCCCTCCCTCTCTGCCCCCCCCCTCCCTCTCTGCCCCCCCCCCTCCCTCTCTGCCCCCCCCTCCCTCTCTGCCGCCCCCCCCCTCCCTCTCTGCCCCCCCTCCCTCTCTGCCCCCTCCCTCCCTCTCTGCCCCCCCCCCCCTTAGTTGCATGTTTTCTTATAGGATGCGGATGTCGATGACTCCACTACTCCAATGATCCTTTCACCCACCCAGCATAAAATTGAGATTACAACCTTAGCTACCTATGCAGCAACATGTAAAGCCACATTAATTCACCACACTTATCTTTACTAATTTACATATCTGCCCAGTTTCTTAATACCTTCAATGCAATATGCTTATTCCTGTGCATAAATTCCCTCAAGATCACATCTTTTTATAACATTCATAGAAACATAGACACATAGAAATTAGGTGCAGGAGTAGGCCATTCGGCCCTTCGAGCCTGCACCGCCATTCAATATGATCATGGCTGATCATCCAACTCAGTATCCCGTACCTGCCTTCTCTCCATACCCTCTGATCCCCTTAGCCACAAGGGCCACATCTAACTCCCTCTTAAATATAGCCAATGAACTGGCCTCGACTACCCTCTGTGGCAGAGAGTTCCAGAGATTCACCACTCACTGTGTGAAAAAAGTTCTTCTCATCTCGGTTTTAAAGGATTTCCCCCTTATCCTTAAGCTGTGACCCCTTGTCCTGGACTTCCCCAACATCGGGAGCAATCTTCCTGCATCTAGCCTGTCCAACCCCTTAAGAATTTTGTAAGTTTCTATAAGATCCCCTCTCAATCTCCTAAATTCTAGAGAGTATAAACCAAGTCTATCCAGTCTTTCTTCATAAGACAGTCCTGACATCCCAGGAATCAGTCTGGTGAACCTTCTCTGCACTCCCTCTATGGCAATAATGTCCTTCCTCAGATTTGGAGACCAAAACTGTACGCAATACTCCAGGTGTGGTCTCACCAAGACCCTGTACAACTGCAGCAGAACCTCCCTGCTCCTATACTCAAATCCTTTAGCTATGAAAGCCAACATACCATTCGCTTTCTTCACTGCCTGCTGCACCTGCATGCCCACTTTCAATGACTGGTGTACCATGACACCCAGGTCTCGCTGCATCTCCCCCTTTCCTAGTCGGCCACCATTTAGATAATAGTCTGCTTTCCTGTTTTTGCCACCAAAATGGATAACCTCACATTTATCCACATTATACTGCATCTGCCAAACATTTGCCCACTCACCCAGCCTATCCAAGTCACCTTGCAGTCTCCTAGCATCCTCCTCACAGCTAACACTGCCCCCCAGCTTAGTGTCATCCGCAAACTTGGAGATATTGCCTTCAATTCCCTCATCCAGATCATTAATATATATTGTAAATAGCTGGGGTCCGGGCACTGAGCCTTGCGGTACCCCACTAGTCACTGCCCGCCATTGTGAAAAAGACCCGTTTACTCCTACTCTTTGCTTCCTGTTTGCCAGCCAGTTCTCTATCCACATCAATACTGACCCCCAATGCCGTGTGCTTTAAGTTTGTATACTAATCTCTTATGTGGGACCTTGTCGAAAGCCTTCTGGAAGTCCAGATACACCACATCCACTGGTTCTCCCCTATCCACGCTACTAGTTACATCCTCGAAAAATTCTATAAGATTCGTCAGACATGATTTACCTTTTGTAAATCCATGCTGACTTTGTCCAATGATTTCACCACTTTCCAAATGTGCTGCTATCCCATCTTTAATAACTGACTCTAGCAGTTTCCCCACTACCAATGTAAGACTAACTGGTCTGTAATTCCCCGTTTTCTCTCACCCTCCCTTCTTAAAAAGTGGGGTTACGTTTGCTACCCGCCAATCCACAGGAACTACTCCAGAATCTAAAGAGTTTTGAAAGATTATTACTAATGCATCCACTATTTCTGGAGCTACTTCCTTAAGTACTCTGGGATGCAGCCTATCTGGCCCTGGGGATTTATCGGCCTTTAATCCATTCAATTTACCCAACACCACTTCCCGACTTACCTGGATTTCACTCAATTCCTCCAACTCCTTTGACCCGCGGTCCCCTGCTATTTCCGGCAGATTATTTATGTCTTCCTTAGTGAAGACGGAACCAAAGTATTTATTCAATTGGTCCGCCATATACTTGTTCCCCATGATCAACTCACATGTTTCTGACTGCAAGGGACCTACATTTGTTTTAACTAATCTCTTTCTTTTCACATATCGATAAAAACTTTTGCAGTCAGTTTTTATGTTCCCTGCCAGTTTTCTTTCATAATCTATTTTTCCTTTCCTAATTAAGCCCTTTGTCCTCCTCTGCTGGTCTCTGAATTTCTCCCAGTCCTCTGGTATGCTGCTTTTTCTGGCTAATTTGTACACATCATCCTTCGCTTTGATACTATCCCTGATTTCCCTTGTTTTCCACGGATGCACTACCTTCCCTGATTTATTCTTTTGCCAAACTGGGATGAACAATTTTTGTAGTTCATCCATGCAGCCTTTAAATGTCTTCCATTGCATATCCACCGTCAACCCTTTTAGAATTAATTGCCAGTCAATCTTGGCCAATTCACGTCTCATACCCTCAAAGTTACCTTTCTTTAAGTTCAGAACCATTGTTTCTGAATTAACAATGTCACTCTCCATCCTAATGAAGAACTCAACCATATTATGGTCACTCTTGCCCAAGGGGGCACGTACAACAAGACTGCTAACTAACCCTCCCTCATTACTCAATACCCAGTCTAAAATAGCCTGCTCTCTCGTTGGTTCCTCTACATGTTGATTTAGATAACTATCCCGCATACATTCCAAGAAATCCTCTTCCTCAGCACCCCTGCCAATTTGATTCACCCAATCTATATGTAGATTGAAGTCACCCATTATAACCGTTTTGCCTTTGTCGCACGCATTTCTAATTTCCTGTTTGATACCATCTCCAACTTCTCTACTACTGTTAGGTGGCCTGTACACAATACCCACCAGCGTTTTCTGCCCCTTAGTGTTTCGCAGCTCTACCCATACCGATTCCACATCCTCCAAACTAATGTCCTTCCTTTCCATTGCGTTAATCTCCTCTCTAACCAGCAACGCTACCCCACCTCCTTTTCCTTTCTGTCTATCCCTCCTGAATATTGAATATCCTTGGATGTTCAGCTCCCAGCTTTGGTCACCCTGGAGCCATGTCTCCGTGATCCCAACTATATCATAATCATTAATGGCTATCTGCATGTTCAACTCATCCACCTTATTACGAATACTCCTTGCATTGAGACACAAAGCCTTCAGGCTTGTTTCTACAACTCTCTTACCCCTTATACAATTATGTTGAAAAGTGGGCCTTTTTGATTTTTGCCCTGGTTTTGTCTGCCTGCCACTTTTACTTTTCACCTTGCTACCTATTGCTTCTACCCTCATTTTACACCCCCCTGCCTCTCTGCTCTTGTACCCATCCCCCTGCCACATTAGTTTAAATCCTCCCCGACAGCACTAGCAAACACTCCCCCAAGGACATTGGTTCCATTCCAGCCCAGGTGCAGACCGTCCTGTTTGTACTGGTCCCACCTCCCCCCAGAACACCTCCCCCAGAACTATCGTTTTTTTAAATCATAGGGGGCACGTACAACAAGACTGCTAACTAACCCTTCCTCATTACTCAATACCCAGTCTAAAATAGCCTGCTCTCTCGTTGGTTCCTCTACATGTTGATTTAGATAACTATCCCACATACATTCCAAGAAATCCTCTTCCTCAGCACCCCTGCCAATTTGATTCACCCAATCTATATGTAAATTGAAGTCACCCATTATAACGGTTTTGCCTTTGTCGCACGCATTTCTAATTTCCTGTTTGATACCATCTCCAACTTCTCTACTACTGTTAGGTGGCCTGTACACAATACCCACCAGCGTTTTCTGCCCCTTAGTGTTTCGCAGCTCTACCCATACCGATTCCACATCCTCCAAACTAATGTCCTTCCTTTCCATTGCGTTAATCTCCTCTCTAACCAGCAACGCTACCCCACCTCCTTTTCCTTTCTCTCTATCCCTCCTGAATATTGAATATCCCTGGATGTTCAGCTCCCAGCCTTGGTCACCCTGGAGCCATGTCTCCGTGATCCCAACTATATCATAGTCATTAATAGCTATCTGCACATTCAACTCATCCACCTTATTACGAATGCTCCTTGCATTGAGACACAAAGCCTTCAGGCTTGTTTTCACAACACTCTTACCCCTTATACAATTATGTTGAAAAGTGGCCCTTTCTGATTTTTGCCCTGGTTTTGTCTGCCTGCCACTTTTACTTTTCACCTTGCTACCTATTGCTTCTACCCTCATTTTACACCCCTCTGTCTCTACGCTCACACATTTAAGAAACCCTTTCCCTTTAACTCCATCCTCCACTATCCCATTCGACACCCCACCCCCCTTATTCAGTTTAAAACCACCCGTGTAGCAGTGGCAAACCTGCCTGCCAGAAAGCTGGTCCCACACCTGTTAAGATGCAATCCGTCCCTTTTGTACAGTTCCCCCTTACCCCAAAACAGATCCCAGTGATCTAAGAATCTAAATCTAAATCCCCACCAGTTCCTCAGCCACACGTTCAGGTCTCGTATCTCCCTGTTCCTGCTCTCGCCAGCACGAGGAACTGGAAGCAAACCGGAGATAACAACCCTGGAGGTCCTGCTTTTCAGCATTTTTCCGAGCTCTCTAAAGTCACGCTGCAGAATATTCATCCCCTTCTTTCCGACATCGTTTGTGCCGACATGCACTACCACTTCCGGATGTTCACCTTCGCCCTTGAGGATTTTCTGCACTCTGTCCGTGATATCCTGGATCCTGGCACCAGGAAGGCAGCACACCATCCTCGCATCCCGTCTGTTGCCGCAGAAACCCCTGTCCGTACCTCTCACAATGGAGTCTCCCACTACAATGGCGTTGCCTGCCTTAGGCCTTTTTGGTTTTGGCTCAACAGCCCTATTCGCATCACAAGCCAGTCCACCGCCCAGTGTAAACACCTCTTCTGTCCCGACAGCTTCTAAGTGGGTGAACCTGTTCACAAGAGGTACAACACCCGGGGACGTTGGCATTCCATGCTTCCCTCCCGTTCTCACTGTCTCCCACCTTCTCTCTTCCAGTACCTTAGGTGTAACAATCGTACTGTAGGACTTGTCGAGGAACGACTCCGTTTCTCGGACGAACCGGAGGTCATCCACTTGCTTCTCCAGTTCCCCAACACTGCCCTTCAGGAGCTCTACCTGGATGCACTTCTCGTATTTGTAGCAGCCAGAGGCACTAGCGGTGTCCTTGACCTCCCACATACTGCAAGCATCGCACTGAATAAGCTTGCCTGACATCTCCTTCTTTCGTCTCTACCTCTCAAGCGTATTCCCTTCATAGAGTTCTATAACTTTCTGACATCAAGATCCTCCTCTCCTGATTGGTCTTTTGTTCATTTGCATTTGTCCCATTGTGAGATGGCGAGTTATCCTTCAGTTCTTTCAGCTCTACATTTTGATATTCCATGCCCATAGTCTATTTTTATCTCCTTTTTCGCTAGGGTTCTCCTTAAAATTCATCTCCCTAACTAAGCATAGACTCACTATTTTAAATGTCTCCTCCTTTATCTCAGAATTTGTCTGCCCAAATATCAAATATAAACCTAAAATGCTGGAAATACTTAACATGTCAGGCAGCCTCAATGGGTCAGAAGGAACTGCAGATGCTGGTTTAAACTGAAGATAGACATAAAATGCTGGAGTAACTCAGCAGGACAGGCAGCATCTCTGGAGAGAAGGAATAGGTGATGTTTCGGGTCGAGACCCTTCTTCAAACTAGTCAGGGGAAAGGGAAACGAGCAATAAAGACAGTGATGTTGAGAGATATAGAACAAATGAATGAAAGATATGCAAAAAAAGTAACAATGATAAAGGGATCAGGCCATTGTTAGCTGTTTGCTAGCTGAGAACGGAAACCTGATGCGACTTGCGTGGGGGAAGGATGGAGAGGGAGTGTAGGGGTCACTTGAAATTAGAGAAATCAGATTCATTCATAAGCTGCCCAAGCGAAATATGAAATGCTGTTCCTCCAATTTGTAATTAGCATCACTCTGACAATGGAGGAGGCCTAGGATAGAAAGATCAGTGTGGGAATGGGAAGCAGAATTAAAGTGTTTGGCAACTGGGAGATCAAGTAGGTCCAGGCGGACTGAGCGAAGGTGTTCAGTAAAGCGATCGCCCAGCCTAAGTTTGGTCTCGCCGACGGGGAACTGGGAGTAGGGGATAGAGTCTTTGCAGGAGGCAGGGTGGGAAGAAGTGTAGTCTAGATAGCTGTGGGAGTCAGTAGGCAACCAGGTAAGAGGACCAGGTACTCACTGTCTGTACAGAATTTTATACGGTCTCCCTGTGACCACATGGGATTTCTCCGGGTTCTCCAGCTTCCTCTCTCAATACAAAGATGTGCAGGTTTGTAGGTTAATTGGCTTATGTAAATTGTCCCTAGTGTACAGGATAGAACTAGTGTACGGGTGATCGTTGATCGACGTGGACAAGGTGGGCTGAAGGTAAACTAAACCATTGTATATTGGTGGTCTCTATACTTTAGCTCTAAATGGTGTCTAAAGTTCCATACCTTGTACAAAAGGAGAGAGGGTAATCTGGATCATAGCATAAAATGTGTGGGTCGTTCCCTCCATTTGAATGGTGAAAGATTGATTGAATAAGTATTTTTTGTGTGAGTGATTCTTTTGCTCCACAACTGCCTGTTTGCTGAGAAATACAATGTTTAAAATTCTATTTCAAATATAAATCAGAATCTTGGGCAGTCTATTTAACTTATTGACAGCAATAAAATTGAACATTTAAGCTGACTCCATTTGTGCCCTCTGCATTTCACAATGTCAGAACAATCAATGGTGTTGTAAATCATCGAGCATTCATAGTTTTTCTTTTTTTTAATATCTAATTTCTTGACATGAGCGATTATTTAATCGCCCAAGTGATGAAAATAATACAATGATCATTAAGTAAAACCCAAGGTCAATTGATGGCCCTTTTCTTGATTATCATTGTGAATATTTACAATGTATTTTTATCTTAATAAATCAGAACTAATTGCATTTTGGTTACATTAAACTGAAATTTAGCAGCCAACAGGGACCTACAGAAAATACATGCATGCATTTATACAAAATAACTTCTAAATTGGTGACACTATTTTAATATACTTCCACTTTCTGAAATTAATTTTGTAAATTAAACTGTGATATCATCTCTAAAGCACTACCGTGCTGGGTGATCGACAGGCATGCATATATATAATGGCAATTCTTTTGCAGATGAAGTAAAAAATTGGAATATATTGTCATACATATTTGGAAATTATTTTGTATAATTGCATGCATATATTCTGTGTAGGTTCTCTGTTGGCTGATAAATTTCATTTACATATAATTTAACAACTTTTAACTTATTTTATGATTCAATGGAAGATGACCAAGTTTTAATTTAACATAACATTTTCACCAAGGCTGTCTATTTAAAGTCTCCCAAATTGAAGCCACATTTCACCTGGCTGATAGAAAATCCAATTATCAGTTTTTTTTTCACGTCAGTTATTTTATATTGTACAATACAAGTTTCAGATATGAATTCATCCACTATTAACCACTGTTACATTCAGTAAATGTGAACCCAGAGACATTATGCATTATGATTTTAAAGGAGTATGGTTTCTAGTCGTTCCCTTTAATATAGAATATTTCTATAATAGTGGGGAGAAATTATTTAAAATAAACTCTCAGATTTGGTAAAACAGAAATTGCATTTAAAATATCAAAGTGAAATTTACTTGTGATTTTGCTTAAATGTTGTTACTTCACAAAATCATTTTCTTTTGTTTCAGAATTATCTAGCCAGGAATTTCTACAATTTGAGGTTACTAGCTCTATTTGTGGCATTTGCGATCAATTTCATTCTACTCTTCTACAAGGTACAGAAAAGAGTATTATTTATTTTTTTGCTGCCCTTATTACTGGTGCTTTGCAATATATACAACATGCAACTGTATAAAAGTAAGAAAAGGTTCCATATTCAGCAGAATAGAAAGATTGCAATAACAATATGTTCCTCCCCATCAAACACCAGAGGAGATTAAATGAATTGGATCATGCAGGTTAATGGTGCTTGTGCTGAAAATACTAATGAAATTTAAAGCATAGAGCAGTTTCGGTCTCAACAATACCAAGGAGCTTCATGATTGCAAAAGATCAGCTAAAGATCAGGTAGACACAAAATGCTGGAGTAACTCAGTGGGTCAGGTAGCATTCCTGGAGAACCTGGATAGGTAACGTTTCGTGTCAAGACCCTTCTTCAGACCTTCAGACCTTCCGATCCAAAACGTCACCCATCTATGTTCTTCAGGGATGTTGTATCCAAGTGTGGAAAAACCAGCATCTGCAGTTCCTTGTGTAGGAAGGAACTGCAGATGCTGGTTTAAACCGAAGATAGACACAAAACTCTGGAGTAACTCAGTGGGTCAGACAGCATCTCTGGAAAAAAAGGAATAGGTGATGTTTCAGGACGAGTCGACCTGAAATTTCACTTATTCCTTTTCTCCAGAGTTGCTGTCTGACCCATTGAGTTACTCCAGATTTTTGTGTCCATCCGTAGTTCCTTGCTTCTACTTAAAGAACAGGTAATTGAAATTCCCACAGAAGAAATTCTCACAGGAGGACCCGGCTTGGGGGGTCTGCCGTGAGAGAGGTGGGGGGGAGAACAATGGACATGGGGGGGATAGACAAAGGACAATGGGGACCCGGCGTGGGGGAACTGCTGAGCGAGGACAAAAGGGGGAGCTTTTGTCAGCGCCGAAGGTGGCCGCTATTTGTATACATTGTGTATGCAAGCAAAGAATTTCACTGTGCCTAGTCACGTGTGACAATAAAGTATTCCTATTCCTAACCGCTAGAATCCGAGGAAAAGTAATTAATAGGGATTTGCCAAATGATAACTGCATCTAATGACTGGTAATGTTTAAAGAGGGAATAAATGTATGCCTTATATTTCCAGACAATTGAAGTGCTAATTTGAATGACAAGACAATGGAAATTCAACTTGTGACATAATATAAATTCAAATAATTCTTAAATACCACCAATATATTATATTTTATGAATACTTAAATATTTTAATGCTACTATCAATTGACTACTATCAATTGGCTTTTTATCTCTGAAGATTATATTATCTGACACATTACAGAAGAAAACCAAGCTTAATTTCACATAGATTATACTGTAATTAATTATTTTACGTTATGTATCCAAGTAATTTGGGAGCAGACAAAAAAATGGTGCCTTTTTGGAAACGACAGGTCAGTGTGGACCCATTCCTCAACTCCAGATTTGTTGACTGATGCAGAGATTCGTTGACTTAATTAGTTAGTAGCACAATTATTGTATCTTACATTTACTGAGATGATTGGAGGTTTACGAGTCAAACGTATATTTGTTTGCAACAAGCTATTCTTTTTCCTATGGTTCTAGAGTGGGAGAAGACATTACATCAGACATGGCTGTGGTTACCCATGGTTAATGACGAGATAACAGAGAGTAGGAATAATCAGGCCATATTTGGGCTGAGATATTCTGACTGTTGTGGAGTCACATGAAGCTGTCCATGATTAATATCAATTATTTTAATGAATTGATAATGTAAAAGGTAATCCAAGTTTTCCAATGATACAAAGCTGTGTGGCAGGGTGGGTTCAAGGCAGAGTAGCTTCAGGAGAAAATGGAGAAATTATGTGAAGGTCAGGGCATGGCAGATGGAATACAGTCTGGAAAAATGTAAGGTCATCCACTTTGGAGCAGGCAAGAGGGCTGACCACTTACTTTTGCTTCTACTTCATATATTGTTATGACAAAGTAATTTAGATGACAACCATCGGAAAATTTGAATACATTATACTCCATAGTAGACCTCAAATTTGTCCTGATCGATATGCAGTATCTGCAACAATGGCAAGAATGAATCTAGGAAATTGTAGGTCTATTTTCTACGTCAAAATAACAGAAGGCAGCATCTCCTGAACATTGAACGATTTTATTAAATATATGTCTATAAATAGGAACTGAATTTTCATAGCAGTGATATAAGGAGAATAGAAAATTATGGAATTTTTAAATGAAAATAATTTCAGGTAATGGAAACATGTTTATCCTTTACAGAATGCAGACAAAAGCGCTGTTCAGTTGTTATATAGTTTAAAATATCAGGAATAATTTAATTTGATTAAAAGCAGAATTTTTTATTGGATTTGAAGCAATAAATGCTTGGCCACAAAACAAAAATATTTACATTTCAGAAATATTTTTTCTCTATTCCAAGGTGACCGAGCCTCCAGCTGATGAAGAAGAAGCGGATTTCAGTTTCTGGAATGATGACAAGGTGGATTTCTACGTGTTGCAGGAGTCTACAGGATACATGGCCCCAACGCTAACATTTCTTGCACTTATTCACACAATCATCTCAATGCTTTGTATCATTGGCTACTACATATTGAAGGTATAGTACAACATCTTTCAAGCTCTCCTACTTTGAAAAGCATCATAAAAACACATAATTCAGACTTGAGGCATGTGACTAGTGGTGTACCTCGGGGAGTGGTGCTGGGTCCATTGCTGGTTGTGGTTTACATCAATGATTTGGATGAAAATGTACAAGGCAGAATTAGTAAGTTTGCTGATGATACCAAAGTGGGTGGTATTGTAGATAGAGAAGTTGGTTATCAAAAATTACAGTAGGATCTTGATCAGTTGGGTAAATGGGCTGAGGAATGGTTAATGGAGTTTAATGCAAATAAGTGAAAGGTGTTGAATTTTGGGAAATCAAAGCAATGGAAAAGATTTAATAGCAACCTTTTCAGTGAATGGCAAGGCCCTGGGTTGTAGAGCAGAGGGAATTAGGAGTGTAGGTACATAGTTTCCTGAAAGTGGTGTCACAGGTAGCTAGGGTGGTCAAGAAGTCGTTTGGTACATTGGCCTTCTGGGTATTGAGTATAGAAGTTGGGATGTTATGTTACAGCTGTCAAGACATTGGTGAGGCCGCACTTAGAGTATTGTGTTCAGTTTTTGTCACCCTGCTATAGGAATTACTTTGTTAAGTTGGAAAGAGCAGGTAGAAGATTTACGAGGATGTAGCCAGCACTTGAGGGCCTGTGCTATAGGGAGAAGTTGGGCAGGCTAAGACTTTATTCCTTTAACTTCTGGAGATTATGAGGTGATCTGGTATTTGCATGATTCATAATAAAGATGGTCTCAACCACAAACAATAAGAAGCAAAACAAATAGTGTTCTCGTATGTTGCGATGCAAAGGGGTTAGCATCCAGTTAAATCCTTCAGAACATGAGCACCGCCAGTCCTTGCATTCTTGTAAACTTTTGCTTCAGTATCATTGTTCAGTACATATCCTTTAGGTCATAGAGCAGTACAGCCTAGGCCCTATCGGCCCACAATAAATGTCCCGAACATGCTGCCAATACCAACTCTATTCTGCTTGCACATAATCCATATCCCACCATCCACTGCACAGGAGGAATATTTTGATATGCCGTAGTATTATAATTCTTGTCTTAGCCAGAGAATGATGGCTTCTCCTCAGACTTACCCATTGCTGCCTTTGGATTCCCCCCAAAATCTATCCTTTTCTCTACTTCTGTACATTCTCAAAGCACAATATAAGGAATGTTAACTATATATTCCTCTCCACCTAACCTATTCACTGCCTGTTATCAAAATCAATTTCCATATTTGTCCCAGAAGAGACCATTTTTTCTTCCACTTAAAAATGGGGGAGACTGAAGCTTTTGTCTATCATCCCTGTCATTAATCTTATGAATTCCATTGCCCTCCCTTGCTGTTCTCGAAGATAAATTTGTAACCATGGCTACTTCTTCTTGCGTATGGTGTGCACAGCCTAAAGTTGTAGGACAGCTTGTTCTATTTGATCTTATTTGATTGTGCACGCCAGGTTGATTGCATTCGTCGAAACAGGTTGCAATTTCCCACCCCGTAACCATGGCAAACCACTTGAACTGAGCTACTGACCCTTAGTTTTCTTTATTTAAAATGTTGTTTATTTCAATGTAAATAATGTTACCTGCCTCCATGCCTGCCGTAATGCACTTGCTGGTGAAACCCTCATCCATGTTTTGTTGCACCCACGCATTCTTGGTCAGCCTCTTTCTGTCACTTTGCGTAAATTTGATTTCATGCAATCTATGCACAAATGTGCACAGTCCCCTTCCGCTTACACTACTCTGTATGGTTACATTCCCAGTATGCTAGTACAGGTGCACAACCTTTTATCCAAAAGCCTTGGGACCAGACACTTTTCGTAATTCAGAATTTGTCGGTCTTCGGAATGGAAATTTTTTTGCATACATTTTAAAGGCTGGCTCAGTGGTAGAGTGCTCGGCTCATATCCGCAAGGTCGCGAGTTTGCGCCTTGATCCCGGCAGTAAACTCGGTCGCGAGTTTGAGTCTTCAATGTAGTTTTTTCTTGCAGAATAAATGTTTGTATGAAATGCAGTGTAGGAGAGGTGTACTGACTGTGTGGGCAGAACTTTGGAAGTGATTGCCCATCAGTCTAAAAAGCCGCTGTGTCTCCCTGTCCCTGGGATAGCAGGGGGCGATCAAAGCACAATACCCCCCTCCCCCTCCAACTCCAGAGGAATCCGCTCCCCGATGGGCCGCTACGGCGACAAGTGGCAGTATGCCCACAGCCCGAGCTGCGCCCCCTCATCCGCCACCCCAAGAACAAGACGTACCTTGCACACCATCAGCTTCTGCCCCTACGTGTTCCTCTGGAGTTGGAGCGGGGCTGGGCTGGAGTTGCTGCTGGCTGTGGGTCTCTGGGATCTCCGTGCTTGCAGTGGGCCTGGGGGTCGGTGTCCCGTTGGTCCTGACGTCTCCGGCCACCCCCCTGGACTGGAGCTGAGACTGGGAACTGTACCGCCCTTGCCCCCTCCCTCTGCAACTGCAAACAACCCCACTCTCCTGCAAGGGCGGTACAGTTCCCGGAGGATGGCAGGTGGCCGGAGACGTCAAGACCAACAGGAACCCGCTCCCCGATGGGCCCCTACGACGCCCCGAGCTGCGCCCCGTCATCCGCATCCCAAGTTCCTCTGTAGTTGGAGCGGGGCTGGGCTGGGCTGCTGTTGGCTGTGGGTCTCTGGGATCTCCGTGCTTGCGGTGGGCCTGGGGGTCGGTGTCCCGTTGGTCCTGACGTCCCCGGTGACTGGCACGGTCCTGCTGCAATCGCCGACGTGAAGACAGTGCAAAGCCCCCGCGCCGGTGCAATGGGCGGGGAGCTGGAGAGGGGAGGGAAGGGGTCACACACATGGCCGGGAAGCAGAGGGGTGTAGGTGGGGTGAAACTGAAGCGAGCGACAATCTGCTGTTGCCTGCCCGCTGAGTTAAAAAGTTCCCACGCAAGACTCACGATACACTGTGTATCGTGAGTCTACCGTGGGAACTTTTTAATTCAGCGGGCAGGCAGCAGCATATTGTCAATTATTAACCCTCCCGCGCAATATACCCTCACCTTCTCTTTTATGAATGGGGATTTAGTTCCCCTTTCTTCGAGGACCGACCGAAGGTTCCGCTGTCACCTCTGCGGGCCGCCCTCGGTGAACGTTTTCAAGGACCTTTCTTCAAGGACCGAAAAAATGGCCGCTATTCGGAGGTTTTCGTTATTTGGATCTTCGGATAAAAGGTTGTGCATCTGTATCTCAATTTTAAAATTCCTTTTCAAGAGCTTAATCATTGGCTTCACTCTTGTCCTTTCATATCTCTGTAATCTGCAACAACCTTCTGAGAACTTTGTTCCTCCTATTTGCAGCCTTTGTGCATCTATTTTTTCTTTGCCCCAGTACTGATAGCCTCCAGACCCCAAATCTTGAATTTGTACCCAAAAACCTATGTCTCCCTACCACCCTCTTGATCTTTAGGGACCTCCATAAGCTACTTTTCTTAATGTTCTTTATTTCACTTAGACCAATTTCACTGTTCTCAATTTCATTGCAGTATGCTTACGATAAAGGTATTTCCTAAATGCAGGTTGTTATTGCGATAACGTCAATTCTAAATATTGACTAATGATATCTTCCACTACCCCAAAGGTTGAAAGCCTAGATTTTACAATAATGTATGCAGCTTATGCTGAAAAATTCTTATTATTTTATTACAAAGATCTTTGCGCAACTGTATACGGGAAACTGATTTCTTGATTTAAAATCTTCAAAGGTCCCTCTTGTAGTTTTCAAGCGTGAAAAGGAAATTGCCAGAAAGCTGGAGTTTGATGGTCTGTACATAACAGAGCAGCCGTCTGATGATGACATTAAAGGACAGTGGGATCGCCTTGTCATCAACACGCCGTATGTAAAACAAAAAGCACCATTCACAAAATGCAGTTTGCAGGTCCACACATAAACATGAGTAATGTCCATTTGGATTCATTAGTTGCAATATGGAAAGAGAGCTGTGGTTCTTAAGAGTTTTGTATTATCAAATGTCTTTACTTTTGGTCTCTCTGGACTGCAGAACAATTGATGGATAGATAGCTCACTCACAGATGTCCACCATAACCCAATGAACAGAGAAGAGCAGAGGTTGATGCTCTATCATTCCTTCCATCCTTCTGTTCTCTACTTGTCATTCCTCCCACAGCAGTACAGAGCAGAAAAGGTCATTCACATCCAATGACTCCATAGAATAACTATTTCTGTATTACTCATTGAAAATGCCTGTGCATTCTTATGCACCATGCACCAGTCGTTATATACTCAGTCTCTGATTTGCAGTTCACAGATCCATACACTGGGGGCCCTATCTCAATGTTTTCTGAACTACTATGTCTGTATCCATGAACTTGTTGAAAAAAGTATTACTGTCTGTATTAATATGGTGATTTGTTTCCCAACAACTTGTGGCAAGTGCTCCTCACTACACTACTGTAATCCAGAACAACGCTTCATATGCCACTTGGATAGCCTGGAACCCAACAGTATGAACATTGAATATACCAATTTGAAGCAATATTTGCCCTAGCAACTTGCCCCCACCCTGATGTACACACATTTTCCCCACCGTCACTCACCACCCTAGTCATCCTGCTCATTTTCCCTCTTTCTTGTGCTCAATTTCCCTGTTCCTTACGTTTATCTCCCATCCTCATCCCAGATTTATCCCTTTTTTACCCTCACTCAATCTCATTTTACCTATATCCCTCCCTCCAGCTTTACATTTCACATTTCCTCGTCTTTCCTTAGCTGACACACTCTTGTCTCCTTAGTCAGCCCCCCCCCCCCCCCCCCCCCCCGCCCCCCGCCCAATTGTTAGGTTTTTCCTTATCCCCACCTCTGTCTATCAGCTTACCCACCCCCACCCCCGCATCATCAGTCTGTCTGATGCTGTCTGACCCTCTAATTCCCCCAGCACTTTATTTTAATGCAGCATTTTTTATTCTTCTTATTTAGACCTTGTGTTTTTAAAGCCCATCACTGCTTGTAAATTCCTATGAAATTTGTTGTAGCTAATATCATTTCCTTTTAGGTATTTAAATGTTTTAATGTGTTTATCAACCAAATACTATGCCTTCATACACATTATCCAATTTTCCTTTATTTTGTCTTCAGTGGGTGTACAAAATCTCAACCAATTTCATGTCACTAGTTTTTCCCATCACAAAGTGAATTTTACTTCTCATGAGTGGTAGTGAGTGTGCATTGAATTTAAATAGTTAAGAGAAACTAGACCTCAGTTGAATGACACAAAGGTTAATGAACCAACAATTTCCTATATGATTACAGGTCTTTCCCTAATAATTACTGGGACAAGTTTGTCAAAAGAAAGGTAAGCAATATTGACAAACTCACTAACAGTTGCATACTATTTACGTAGTATTAATCATAGCTTCAAATATACTGAATGAGTTACATTGTACAATCATCCTTATTATAGGAGTAAACTTATGTCATTTTACAAACCATGGTGTTTCATAAACAGCAAGGAGACAAACTAACAGTTACTCTTTTTTTGATGGTGGTTGTTGAGGGAGCATTGACAGTCAATATATCACAAAGACTCCCTGCACCAAATAGTTCTGCAAAATCTTTTAACTTCCACCTGACGGAATGTGCTTTCTGCATCAATTTCATATCTCATATGAAAAGCAGCAGCACAGTGTCACAATGAAATGTCAATTGAGAATATAGCTCATTTCTCTGACCCTTACATTTCCCCTGTACCATCTCCTCTGAGACTAGAATGGCGAATCGGCACAGCGTTCTAAATTTAGTATCAAAGATCTGTTCTTAGTCCTTACACTGCTCCATCTTCCACTGAAGAGAAGCATGTGGTAATGCCATGTGACAGGGCATCTAATAAAACTTCAATCAATCCTTGTTGCAACATTCCTGAAAGGAGAAGTGGCACGTAGCTGCAATAATGTCTTTGACGGCCCTCCAAATGAGTACAGCTCAGCCAAGGTAAAGCAAAATGATAAATGCAGGATTATTGCCATAAGTGGCTGACCCATAGCAGACAGATACACTAAATGAATCTTTTTGAAAGGCTTGTAAATCTCAAGGTAGTGTAAAGTTATGGAATGCCCAATATACTTGAAGCCACTTATCGCTTGCTAGTTCTTGTCCCACAACTTCTCTCTACCTGTCTTTCTCAACTGTCACCTCTCTACTACATCAGTCTGTAGAAGGGCCCTAATCTGAAACATCTGCCCATTCCCTCTATGGATAATCCACTGAGTTCCTCCAGCAGTTGTTTTTACCTGAGTCCTACCCAGTTTCTCTGGTTAACATACTTCAACAGTTGAAGTTGGTTAAGTTTCTCTGCTTTACACCCTTTTGTTTGTAGAAACTGCTCCTTCTCTACTACGAAGTAATGAAGTACCATGGGCCATTTTGATATAATATTAATTCATTTCTGTTTGTTGAAATTACAATAGACTATTTGCACAGAAGTTTATGACCTTTGCTTTCTTTCAGGTTATTAATAAGTATGGCGACCTTTATGGAGTTGAACGTATTGGTGAGCTCCTGGGTGTGGACAAAAGTTCTTTAGATTTTAGTCCCATTGAAGAGGCCCCAGAGCGAGAAGCGACACTGGTGTCCTGGTGAGTGATTTTTGAACCCCTATTGTTTAACTCCACCTCAAGGAGAAGGAATCAAAATGTAGCTGAAAATATTTTCATAAAGCTTGCAAATGTATGCATCATTTGATTAGGACTGCAGAGCTTTCATCTCAGAAATACGGGAAACTGCAGATGCTGGAATCTTGAGCAAAAACCAAACTGGTGGAGGAACTCAGCAAGTCAGCTAGCAACTATGGAGGGAATGGACAGAAGAAATCTGAAGAAGGGTCCCAATCTGAAACATCATCTGTGCATTTCCTCCACAGATGCTGCCTGATCTAATCAGTTCAGAGAGCTTTCAGTTAGTTTTTTCAAACACATTCGTGCGAAATGAAAACATTATTCAGCCATTCTATTTTAAATGGATGTTGCACAAATTAACTGTCTTATGTTATTGCATAGTCTGTAGATGCCTAAAACCAGAGGGCACAGCCTCAGATTAAAATAATATACCATTAGAATGGAGATGAGGAGGAATTTCTTTAGCCAGAGTGGTGAATCTGTGGAATTCATTGTCACAGACGTCTTAGGAGGCCAAGACATTGGGTATGAGAAGGAAAAATAGATCAACCATGATCAACTGGTGGAGTAGACACGATAGGCAGAATGGCTTAATTCTGCTTCTATATCTTACTTTACTATATATACCGTTGGGTCCCCGCTGTGACACCAGAGATCCTCGAGAAGTTCAGTTATTACAGAAGTGTTACATCAAAATGGTGATCTGAAAATGGCACTGGGCCCGGCAACCCTCCCCCAACTGCGCAGGCGCGGCTGGCAGGCCCGACAAGTGAGAGTGCACTGCGCCGGCACGCCGCTGCTGGACCCAGCAACCCTCTCCCAACTGTGCATGCTCGGATACCGGGCCCAGCAACCCTCCCCCAACTGCACAGGCGAGGCTGACGACGACCCATGTTGGGTCCCAGTTGCCAGGCCAGTTAAGTACACACGCGGCTGATGGGCCCGGCAAGTGGGAGTGCACTGCGCAGGCGCGACGTTGCGTTGAAACTCGTTCCATTCAGAATATAAAGCAAATTACTTTGTAAAATAGAATGAAACTTGATACTGCACACCGCAGGCGAATGGTGAGCAAGGCGCCCCTAAATTGTTGCGCTATCGTGTCCCGTTTTGACTGTATTTCGGGAACATACATACATACAAGACTTTTAGTTATATACATAGTAGATCAAGTGGGACCCATTGGGCCCCGTCCCCAACGCAATAATCCACCACTCACCCGTTCCCCCAACGCAACCCCTTTCCAACACTCACCCGTTCCCCCAATACAATAATCCACCACTCACCCATAGCCCCCACGGGAGGGCTGGTCCCCCAACGCAACTCATTTCCTAACATAAGATCCCACCACTCACCCGTTCCCCCAACACAACCCGTTTTCCCCCAATGCAATATTCTACCACTCACCCATAGCCCCCAACTGTGCAGGCCATTTTAAACTTTAAAGAAAAAATGCAATTGCACTAAGATTTAATGCGATGTAGGTGCTACCAACAAGGCCATCTTTTGTTATCCAAATCTAATCATTAAACTTTGCTGTGCTGGGTTAGGCTGGCAGATTCTTTCCCTGAAGGACATTTGCTATGAAGGACTCAGTGTTCTGGGATAGAAACATTGTAGCCGGTAGGGCATTGTGACATCATAACTGCCTAACTGCCATTGCAGATTTGAAGAAATCCAACGTTTAAATCTCCCCCACTACACAGCAAAGATCACATTGTGATGTCATCTTCGGTTTTCGGAATCTTCACGGTAGCTTGTGTAAATGAGATCCCATTGTGATTGGACGACTGTGAGATGGCATTGTGACATCATCACTGGAAGCTGCTGGAGAAGTCTCCCTGTCAAAGGCAGTTATTCTTTTCAAAGTTGGCTTTTTTTAAACTTTAAATATCAATAACTTGTGAAATATAACTTAAATTGGAAGGAATCATGATTAAATCGACAACGGGGAAAAATCTGAGTAAGGTTCTGCAAAACCTTTAGCGAAGATACAATAACACGTACACACACACACACACACATACATACATACAATACGAGACTTTTAATAGTATATAGATATATATATATAGCCTACAATTAAAAAAATATGGATGGGTTTTGTGGAAAGGAGTAAAATTGGACCTGGAGTTGCTCATTTTTGTGGGTTCTTCAGTGAGTTTTGTAAGCAGAGCATTTGGATAGTGCATCTTGCATAAATAGGGCAAGCCACTGTGAGTAACCACGAAAAAAATGTTTACAACTTCTTATTCTGAGGCAAAACACTACGTTCTAAACACCCCAGCAGAGTAAACATCAATTCCATCAAACCCATTCAGCATTTTGTACATATCAATGTGATCACCTCATCCGATAAAAGTGGCGTGGTGGCGCTGCAGTAGAGTTGCTGCCTTAAGGGGCCAGAGACCCAGGTTTAATCCTGACTTCAGGTGCTGTCTGTACAGAGTTTGTACGCTCTCGTTGTGACTCTGTGTTTTACCCGTGTGATCCAGTTTCTTCCCTCACTCCAAAGATGTACAGGTTTGTAGGTTAATTGGCTTCGGTAAAAATTGTCAATTATCCCTAGTCTGTAGGATAGTGTACGGGGATCGCTGTTTGGCATGGACTCAGAGGGCGAAGGGCCTGTTTCCACATTTATCTCTAAACTAAACTAAAACTTGAAGTAACACACGTTATCTACTTAATCTCCAATAAATAAACTTAATCTCAGGAATCAATCTGATTTAATTTTGGCTGTGCTCCATTTCTTCCATTTAAATCCTTCTTCACGCTGTGCATGATATTCCAGATTCAGCAATAGTTTATATCTATCTATATCTATATATTACTAAAAGTAAGATCTTGACCGCATTTAACTCACTGCGATGTGATTTCCGAGAGAACCACGCCACTTACGGCCGTAATTTTTGGCCAACTCGCTCAGGGCCCTCCTCCGCCAGACTGGACCAGAGGATTTTTCCCATCGATGAAAAATCAGAGAGATATTAATGTTTTAAAACATTTCACCATTCTCTCTGCTGCCCCTGCTGATGGGAGGGGGGGAGGGACTATAAAACCCGGAAGTGGTGTGCCTCACTCAGTCTCTGCAAGATGGAGGAAGCGAGAGGGTCACGTCTCTCTGAGCTCTGAATAACACTGAACACATGTCCACTCAACTGTGAGTGCCCTTAATGTGGTTTGAAAATGAAAATATGGTTGGTTTGAAGTAAAAAGGCACTGCAAATGGTTGTTTGGGGGTTTTGGGTTGAAGTAAAAAGGTTGCTTGACAACTTCCTGTTTGCACTATATTGATTTTAGATAAAATGCTACCACTTACGGCTGTGATTTTTGGCCATCTTACTCAGTCCCCCTCCACTCATCAGGTGCAGAGGATTCTTCCCATCAATGAAAAATAAAAGTGGTATTAGTGTTTAAAAAATGTTGAGAATCTCTCTCCTGTCGATCACGCCATGAAGGCCACACCTTTTCCAGTGGGAGGGGGAGGATTATAAAACCCGGAAGTGTGGGTGTGGCTCAGTCTCTGCATGATGGGGGAGGGAGAGGTCACGACTCTATCTGAGCTGTGTATCAACTGAACACACTGAATGTCTACTGAACTGTGAGTGTGGTGTTTTGTGTGGGTTTTATGGCGGTTTCACCCTGCTTGAAATGGTATGAAACTGCATTTGAATGTAATGGCCTTGCACCCTGCATGAAATGGTATGAAACTGCATTTGAATGTGGTGTCGTTGCACCCTGCATGAAATGGTATGAAACTGCATTTGAATTTGGTGGCCTTGCACCCTCCTTGAAATGGTATGAAACTGCAGTTGAATTTTGTGGCCTTGCACCCTGCTTGAAATGGAATTTCAAGGAATAGCCGTGAGTCAACTGCCAGCCGTGAGTGAGCTGCCAGCACATCAGTCTTGATTGACTGAGCTGCCACCCCAAGAATCCATTTGGCCCACAATGTCCACACTAGCCCTCTGGAAACCAGTCCCTTCAGCCCACAACACCCATACTGGCGCTCCAGAAAGCCCCCTCCCCCCACTGGCCACCAATATTGGAATTGGTGGAGAGGTGGAATATTGCGTTGGGGGACCAGCCATCCCGTGTGAACATGGGGCCCAAAGGGTCCCACTTAGCCTAGTATATTACTAAAACTCTCATCTTGTTTGTTTCTCTGCGTGTGAATGTGATCCCTGAACTACGCCAAATGGTACACGATAGCGCTAAAATGTTTGCACCACCTTACTCACAATTGTCCTGTGATGGTTTGTGTCAAGTTTCGTTCAGATTTATGTTATATTTTACAAGTTATTAATATTTTCAAATTTACAAAATCCCAACTTGAGAAAAATGTCTTCCCTGTACTTACAGCTATGACGTCACAATGGGATTGTAGCCCTGCTCGCAACAATGTTGCTATCCCAGTACACTGAGTTCTGCTAGTTAGCAAGTGCAATTGCATTTTCTTTAAAGTCACAGCACACTGAGTTCTGCTAGCGAGTAAGTGGAATTGCATTTTTTTTAAAGTTTAAAATGTGGGAGGGTGAATAAGGCAAAATGAGCCGCAGTGGGTCCTATGGGTGAGTGGTGCAATATTGCATTGGGGGAACGGGTTACGTTGGGGGATCAGGCTGCATTGGAGGAATCAGGCCTCACTTGGGGGCTATGGGTGAGTGGTCGCATATTGCGTTAGGGGAATGGGTTGTGTTGGGGACCAGGCCTCCCGTGTGACAGGGACCCAATGGGTCCCACTTGGTCTAGTAACAAATAAAACTGTGGACAAATTATCTGTGAGATGTCAGACCAGCTCTCTCAAAGGCCAGCGACAGCTTTTGAAATACCACAGCAAAGAAGAAAATCCTTTGTCGTAAAGTATACTGAGATAGCAAAATCAAAAATAAAACTTTGAATGTTGTAACTTTATATTTTGGTTTATTTATAGGTTGAGTTCCATTGATTTAAAATACCATATTTGGAAACTTGGAGTTGTGGTCACTGATAATGTAAGTACAATTAAAAGCAATTACTAATTTCCCATTTCAACATAAGTGCATCATCTCTACTTGATGAAGTCCAGCTTTTGAACAAATCCCATTATGATTTGCTTTCACATAAAATATGTTAATGTTACTATACTGATTTACCCAGTTATATTACAATTTACTATTTTACTGTACAGGTAACATCAGTTATGTATTATAAGAATCAAATCTTTGCATTCTAAAGGGGCTGTCCCACTGCGACAACCTAATCCGCGAGTTCTGGCGAGTTTGCCCTCGACTCATACGCGCAGCATCGTCGACACGAGGTCCTAGGAGGTCTTTCCAACTCTCCTTTATGCTCGAGAGTAGTCCCCGTGTACTCAAGGCCTCAGCTAAGTCGCGGCGTATTTTTCAACATGTTGTGAGTAAAAAAGGTCGCCATGGAAAAATCGATACTTTTTTTACTCGTAGGTTTAGTCGAAGTAGGTCATAGTAGGTCGGCATGTTATTCGTAGGTAATCGAGGGTAGTCGAAGGTAGTCGTAGATTGTCTTCAACATAGTCGAGGGGTGGTCGAAGGAGATTGTCTCCACTCTCCACTATTCGGTGTCCAATTTTCCCGAAGCTAGTCTTCAACATAGTCGAAGGAGGTCTTCTACATGGTCGAAGGAGGTCTTCAACATTACAATTTTTTTTCAAACTCTTCTAAACTCGCCAATTAGGTCGCCGCAGTGGGACAGCCCCTTAAGTTGGTCAGCTTTGTTTTTTTTTAAATCAGTTGAAAGGAAAGTGCTGAAGTTCCACATATATCCTTTTTACTGTATTGTGAACTGCAGCTTGATTTCTGAGAAAAAAATAATTCAAA
Organism: Amblyraja radiata; assembly: GCF_010909765.2. Lineage (NCBI taxonomy): Eukaryota > Metazoa > Chordata > Chondrichthyes > Rajiformes > Rajidae > Amblyraja > Amblyraja radiata. The sequence goes on along the minus strand of NC_045964.1, from coordinate 26,510,793 downwards.
TAAAATTACACCTTGAAATCTAAATTAAGAGGTTCTGCTCAGCCAAACTGCAATTTCCCATCTCTACTCTTTTTCTTATCTGATACTTCCTTCCTATTCATTGCACTGCATTTTGCAAGTTACTCCATGTATTTTTATGTTATAAATGTCTTACTCATTTTGTAAGGATTCAACATTCCTGTTATTATATCTAATAAATCCAATGAAAAGCGTCTGACTGAAAAGCACGGCCAATGCTGGTACTTTCATTCAGCCACAAGAACCATTCACAGCACTGTAGTGACGGACAAAAAGCTTATGATTCTGGTATAACGTCTAGTCTTCAATGCATTTGACAAAACAATACAACTATGGACCAGGAAACTGATAAATTAACAACAAACCAAGGGTTAAAAACAATATCACATCACTACTTTAATTGGACTTTCATTAGATCAAAGTTCCAAGAAGTTTTCTTCAGAAAAGGCTGTTTTTTAAATTGTAATCTACTGTTTCCAAAATCTTTATAATGCAAATTATTTCATATAATTTCTATTTGCAGTCATTTTTGTATCTGGCTTGGTACACAACCATGTCTATTTTGGGTCACTACAACAACTTCTTCTTTGCTGCCCACTTGCTGGATATTGCTATGGGTTTTAAGACGTTGCGTACGATATTGTCATCTGTAACACACAATGGGAAGCAGGTGAGAACTATTAAACAAAAGGTGTGGTTAATGTCTTATTATTTTCAATCTTGAAAGATCTAAAAGATTATTGTGAAGATATGTAACAGCTTGAAAATGGTAGATCTGAATAAGTTTTTAAAATTACTTTTTGGAAATAGCTTTGGATAAAAACATTCAGTCAAACATGATGTATATTTAGTGTGGGAAAGAACTGCAGATGCTGGTTTAAATCGAAGATAGACACAAAATGCTGGAGTAACTCAGTGGGACAGGCAGCATCTCTGGAGAGAAGGAGTGGTTGACGTTTCAGGTCGAGACCCTTCTTCAGTCATATCTTTAACTGTTCTAGATAAACTATCAATACCAAGATATGCTTGTTGGGTTAATTCCCCTTCCCTTTTTTCCTGAAGAGTGCTGTAACATCTGTATCATTCCAGTTGTCTAGTTGTCTTCCATTTAAGGAGAGGATATTTGGCCCATTTTATGAAAGATGCTAGATACTCACCAGAATAAACCTTCATGCAAACTATTTATATCCCATGTTTTTACTGGAAGTCTCTACTGCAATTTCATCATTCTTTCCTGAAGTAAAGCTTAAGTATTTGAATGTATCCTTTAAAAAAAGAGAATAAGCTTAGATGGATATCCAGCTCTTGAACAATCTTCGCCATAGCTCTGCAAGTATTTCTCTTTCGAGTGTTTGTCTTTTTTGATCACATACTCTATTTCTATCACCCATTCAAACTAGTGGATGGACTACAAATTATGGCATTGCAAATGATAGCATTACAAACTGTCATACGAGGAAAGATTGGAAAGACTGGGCTTGTATTCACTGGAATTTTGAAGGATGGGAGGGTTCTTATGGAAATATAAAAAATTATAAAAGGACTGGACAAGCTAGATGCAGGAAAAATTGTCCCAATGTTGGGGGAATCCAGAACCAGGGCCACAGGCTAAGAATAAAGGGGAGGCCATTTAAAACAGAGATGAGAAAAAAAGTTTTCACCCAGAGAGTTGTGAATTTGTGGAATTCTCTGACACAGAAGGCAGTAGAGGCCAATTCACTGGATGAATTTAAAAGAAAGTTAGATAGAGCTCTAGGGGATAGCAGAATCAAGGGATACTGATTGTGAGAAGGCAGGCATCGGTTACTGATTGTGGATGATCAGCCATTATCACAATAAATGGTGGTGCAGGCTCAGGGCCAAATGGCCTTTTTGGTCACGTCTTCAAAAAACACCCAACCTCCCACGTACAAAACCATGCTGACTATCCCTAATCAGCCCTTGTCCGTCTAAATGCCTGTATATCTTATCCCTCAGAATACCCTCTAGTAAGTTTCCAACTACAGATATTAAGCTCACTGACCTATAGTTCTCTGCAGCCCATTTTTCAATAAAGGCATAACATTTGCCACCCTCCGATCTTCTGGCACCTCTATTTAAAGATGACATAAATTTCAACCATGGCTCCCGCAATTTCCTCTCTGGTATCACACAATGTCCTCGGATATATCAGATCAGGCCCTGGAGATTTGTCTACCTTCATACATGATAGTACCTTCAGCACCTCTTCGACCGTAACACTGACTGCTCTCAAGCCACTTCCATTGACTGCCCCAAATTCCTCCGTCCTCCTGTCTTTCTCCTCGGTAAATACAGAGGAGAAATACTCATTGAGGACCTCACTTATCTCCTATGGCTCCACACAGTGTGTGGTGAGCACATCGGAATTTAATACTGCAAGTGTGATCTGACCAATGTTTGATAGCTATAACATGATTTGCAAAGTCAATGCATCAGCCATATCAAATTCCCTTTTCATTACCTTTTCAGGGATTGATGAGAATGACTATGAACTTGCACCTCCAAAGTTTCTTTGTACATCAACACTTCTCAGCTCCCTGACATTTACTCTATGCCCTATGAGAATTTGTCTTCCCAAAGTGAATTATCTTACTTTTGACCTTATCTTACTAATTACCTTAAATTCCATCTCCTCTGCTCTGCCCAACTATCCAGCTGAGCTATGAGATGCTGTTATCTACAAACTTATTAATTAGATCACTTAATTAATAAAACATCAGCACTTCCAGCAATGATCCGTGGTTTGCCATTTGATATAGGCTTCCTCAGAACAATACCTCTTCCTATCCTTAAGCCAATTTTTGGATCCAGTTTGCCAACATGTCTGGGATCCCTTGTGGCTTAATCTTCTAAACTCGCCTATCGTGTGGGTCCTTATCAAAAGTATCACAAAAGTAGATAAACCATGTCTACAGTGATGCCTTCCTTCATTTCCTTCATGTTAGCTGAGAGCTTGTTTTTATGTGACTTCCAGCATCTTCAGTTTTTGGAATTTGAAGTCCTCTTTATTTTCTTCCATCCTTAAAAGTTTCATCAGTATTTCCTACTTTGCCATTTCATTAATTTTATATTCAGACATCCACTGCACCTTTTGTTCCAAAAGCTTTAATTTTGCTAATATCTATTAATATTGAGGTTTAATCAAATTCTAAAACTGCACTGCCCTCCACGCTCTCTATTACCTTGTTTAATCACACGTAATTTGAAAGAATCAAATAGGTCAGGACCCTTTAGATGGCATCACATTAAACATTGTTCTTTTTCCTTGTGCAGCTTGCTCTGACTGTTGGTCTCCTGGCAGTGGTCGTGTACCTGTACACTGTGGTTGCTTTCAACTTCTTCCGCAAATTCTACAACAAGAGCGAAGATGAAGAAGAACCAGATATGAAATGTGATGATATGATGAAGGTATTTGTTTATTTATTAGCACCTTATTTTTGTTATTCACAAATGGAAGTGATATTGCTTGTATGGCTAAAGTGCTCTCCACTTGAGAGTCTCAGGATTTTAAACACGTAACTGGAAAGGATTGACTCTTTATGACCACATCAGCAGCCGTGCAACTTGGAGGAATACTTTGGCAATGGTGATGTTCCCATATGCCCAACACCTTCTTCCCACGTGATGTCAGAGGTTTCTTGATGAGTTGTTGCACTGCATTTTGACAATGGTTTGCATTGCATCCATGCTGTGTAGATGGTGGAATGGATAGGGTGAGGAACAAGCTGGGTGTTTATCACGGATATGTCAAGCCTCGAGTTTTGTTGGAATGTACTCCTGGCATTCCTTGTACATGGAGTCATACAGGATGGAAACAGGCCCTTCAGCCCAACTTGCCCATGCCGGCCAAGAGCCCAAACTACACCAGTCCTATCTGCCCGTGTTTGGCCCATATCCATCCAAACCTTTCTTTTCCTAACTGTCGATTTGTCGTCCTTATAATAACAGTGGCCTCACACCATGTCAGGTTATATAGAATTTATTGGGTACAAGCAATACAATTTCTCACTTAAGAGTTCATTTTAAGACTAACGGAATGCAGCAGACCGCGACGCTAACAAGCTAGTGGGCATACTTACAAATGCATGACTCGTAGCATGAGCCACTATTCTACATCCCCCCCTCTTAAAGAATCAATAACGATGTATACCCATAACTAAGCAACACAAATATCACAACCGATGACAGACTGGTGGAAAGTCCAACATAGTCTGGATACTTCACGACCGGCCTGCAAACATGACCAGCACGTGTTCGATAGAGACCATCTCCATTCTTTTTCTCTGGGGAAGGAGCAGGCGATTGCACCACCATGGGGGAGTGAACCAACACCTCTGGAGTCGAAGCAGGAGACCGTTGGGCAGGCGAAGATTGAACAGACAGAGGAACTGTCGCAGGCATGGATTGTTGTGCTGGCAAGAGCATGCGAGGGTCACTAGATGCAGATTGAAATGAACTTGTATGATCCGGATAATAAGGAGGAGGGATTGGCTCATTCACAGGCAGAAGATGTTGTCTGTTGCGTCGATAGGTGCCGCCATCGGCTCTAACAATGTACGAGCGGGACCAGAAACCACCCCAATATGGTCATGGCCTTTGTCAGTCTGTAACCGGACCACCTGTCCTTTGGTCAATGGCGGTAGTAGCCTACTCGTCTTGTCGAACCATTTCTTTTAACGTCACGTTTCTGTTGCAACCTGTCTTGAACCTCCTTAGGCAGAAAGACATGTGGGACTAATGTTTGCTCTGCTACGGGCAGCATGGTACGGGTCTGCCTTGACAATAATCGTTGAGCAGGTGAACCCAAGACAGGGTCACGGGAAATGTTGAGTAAGTTGAGCAAATCCAGGAATACGTCAGATTTAGCCCTGTGAGAGCGCTCCATTAGTAGTTCTGCACTTCTGACAGTCCATTAGACTGTGGATATTCAGGGCTGCTGGTGATGTGGTGAAAATTCCAGCATTTGGCAAACTCTCTGAATTGTTGGCTGGTGAACTGACTGCCATTGTCAGTTAGCAGCTTGCCTGGAGATCCGTGGACGGAAAGATGACGAGATAATTTCGAAATCACACCGCTGGAAGTGGGACTGCTGAGAAAATCAATGTCGAACCATCCTGAATACGAATCCATGAGCACCAGGTACTGCTTGCCATGCCATTCAAATAAATCAGCTGCCACTGTACACCATGGTAGCGTAGGTACGGGATGTGGCAGAAGTGGTTGCTTTTGTTGATGAGGTGCCAGGTTATTGCACACCGCACAAGCTGCCACATTTTCCTTAATGTATTCGGCCATGCCAGGCCAGTAAAACGTGCTTGTCAAATGCTGTCTGTTGTTGCTCATGCCAGGTCCAAGCAGAGTCTTTGTGTGTGAGATGGTGCAAAGGGGCTGATATTTCACTGAAATCTGGAATGAATTTGCTCAAATAGTTCGCCATGCCAAGGAACCTCTGTAAGCTGGGCACATCCGTGGGTGCTGGAAGCTCATTAATAGCACTGGTTTTCGCTGGATCAGTTTTCATGCCGTCCTTGGTAAAAATATGGCCTAGGTATTATACCTCATTCACTCTGAATCTGCATTTTTTGGGATTGAGTTTGAGAAGGATGGCCTCGGCACACTTCATTACTTTTGTCAGATTGGTATCGTGTTCCTCGATCGTTTTTCCAGCAATGAGGATATCGATGGAGCATGGGTATCCGGCAAACAATTGCTCCATGGATTGTTGAAATACTTCACTGGCAGAACTTATACCAAAAGGCATCCTCAAAAATTCATATAGTCGGAACGGAGTACTGAAAGTTGTCAGCTTGGAGGATTTATGTTCCAGTGGAATCTGCCAGAATGAACTCTTGGCATCTAGCACTGTGAATACAGTTGCTTCAGCCATCTGCCCCGCAATCTCGTCCACAGAGCACATTGGATATCGTGGTCTCTTAATTGCTGTATTTAAGTCCTTGGGGTTAATACAAATCCGTATCTCATCTTTATTCTTCTTAGTAGCGACAACCATTGAGGAGACCCAGACACAGTGAGTGTTCAGTTATGGGAGTAATCACACCAAGAGCCACCATTCTGTTAAGTTCACTTTGTACACGATCTTGCATAGCATGGGGAATCCTGTGAGCCGGACAAACAACTGGGATTGCCTCAGGGTCAATAGTAATCGTGTATCTCACAGGCAACCTGCCCAACTCGTTGTTAAACAATTCCTTGTGTTAAAATGTGATGTGTAAAATCACAGTCTACAGTCAGTGGGCAGGCTGAAGGAAATTAAACCCATGTCATGGCATGCATCGGCACCCAGTATGGATGGTACCTTCTCGCGTACCACGTAAAAGTCCAGGATATGGTCACACGCGTTGAGACGGCAACGTAACTTTACTTGGCCAATAGGGTGTAGTGGAGCACCGTTAAACGAGATAAGTGATGCAGTCATCTGAGTTAGAGTTTCTGTGTTTTGTAGCTGTTGGAAGACAGCCAGTGAAATTGCGTTGCAGCCTGCCCAACCTCTCCGTATAGCTCAGGCCCTCAAGTCCTGGCAACATCCTTGTAAATCTTCTCTGTACTCTTTCCAGCTTAACATCTTTCCTATAGCAGGGTGACAAAAAAAGAACACTGCTCCAAATGTGACCTCACCAACGTAGATGTTGGGAAGGAGTTGGGAAGTCTAAAGTGAGTTGCACACTGTAGAATCTGAACATAAAATATTTGTGTGGCTGATCCAGTTTAAGTTTCCCACCTCTATTCTATTAATGAGTTGTATTACCATATAAGCAATGGTAATGCCTAGAATGTTAAGTGCAAGTGGTGTTGAAGATGATCACTGCCTGGAAGATCATTGCTTGCTATTACCAGCCCAAATCTGTCCTTTGCTTGGGTCTGGATGGACACAGGTGTGGTTACCTTTTTGGCTTGGGAATTGTGAATGCAACTGAACATTATGCTCTTATCGCAGAGCTCCTCCCACTTCTGTTGTGGGTAGACTGACTCTTCCCCCCCCCCCCCCCCCCCCCCCCCCCAATCTTTGCGCATCCTCGTCCTGGACTTTTCCACTCGATACTTTAATTTCATGTCTGGTAGCAGACCAATTTCCCTCCGGCATAAATAAAGTTGTATCTTATCGTGTGGAATATATTTTTCAATGTCCTTCTCTCTCCTCGCCCCAAATGGGGTAAATGGAGTTCCACGTGATGGGATATAATTGAACAATCACCCACAGTCTTCCATTATTTTCATTCTCTGTGGTCATCTGCAAAACTTTTTGTATCACCATGCATTAATCACTTGGGGAAATGTAACCCTGGCTCATAAAGTAGGAACACCTGCTGATTTCCACATCATGCCCCAGAAATGCTGACGCCAATTTGGCATGTGAACCATTGCTGCAGCCAATAACTATACATATTCAACCAAATGCTTAATGGGCCTTGAGGCAGTGGTACTGATATAAAGAATGACTCATTTTCTGCCATACCATCTTAATTCAATGCTTCCTGCCTTTATAACACATTTAAATAGTTGACAACGCAGACAAGATTATGACAATGCTTTCTTTTTTTTCAGTGCTATTTGTTCCACATGTATGTGGGCGTAAGAGCTGGAGGTGGCATTGGAGATGAAATTGAAGATCCTGCTGGTCATCCTTCTGAAATGTACCGAATTATCTTTGACATCACATTCTTCTTCTTCGTCATTGTCATCCTACTAGCCATTATTCAGGGTATGTTTTCTTATCATAAGGAAAGTTCGCAGTAGAATTTCCTTTTATTATTGGAAATCAAACTAGTGCAGGAACTTCAACATGAATGGTAGGGCCCTGGGAAGTGTCGTAGAGCAGAGGGATGTGGGAGTTTAGGTACATTGTGCCTTAAGTGGCATTGCAGGTAGATAGTGTGGTCAAGAAGACGTTGGATACATTGGCCTTCATCAGTCGGAGCATAATTTTATGAATACATAAGGGGGCAAAGGGTAACTAGGGAGAGAGTGGGACTCCACAGGAATCAAAGCAATCGACTCCGTGTGGTGCCACAGGAGATCAGCAGTCCTCCATGAGTATTTCTCCTCTGTATTTACCTAGAAGACAGACAGGAGGACAGAGGAACTTGGGGCAGTCAACGGAAGTGTCTTGAGATGGGAGGTGTTTGGGAATAATACAGAAGGTGCACGATCAGTTCATTCCAAAGAAGAAGAAAGATTCTAAGGGGAGTAAGGGGCGACTGTGGCTGACAAAGGAAGTAAAGGATAGTATAAAATTAAAATAGAAGAAGTACAACATAGCAAAGATGAGCAGGAAGCCAGAGGAATGGGAAACTTTTAAAGAGCAACAGAAGATAACTTAGAAGGCAATACTGTGAGAAAAGACAAGGTACGAAGGTAAACTAGCCAAGTATATAAAAGAGGATAGTTAAAGCTTCTTTAGGTATGCAAAGAGGAAATAATTAGTTAAGACCAAAGTTGGATCCTTGAAGACTAAAACAGATGAATTTATTATGGGGAACAAGGAAATGGCAGACGAGTTGAACAGGTACTTTGGACCTGGCTTCACTAAGGAAAACACAAACAATCTACCAGATGTACTAGTGGCCAGAGGACCTAGGGTGACGGAGGAACTGAAGGAAATTCACATTTGGCAGGAAATTGTGTTAGGTAGACTGATGGGACTGAAGGCTGATAAATCACCAGGGCCTGATGTTCTTCATCCCAGGATACTTAAGAAAGTGGCTCTAGAAATCATGGACGCATTGGTGATCATTTTCCAATGTTCTATAGATTCAGGTTCAGTTCCTGTGGATGGGAGGGGTAGCTAATATTATCCCACTTTTTAAGAAAGGTGGGCGAGAGAAAACGGGGAATTATAGACCAGTTAGCCTGACATCGGTGGTGGGGAAGATGCTGGAGTCAATTCTAAAAGATGAAATAGTAGCACATTTGGATGGCAGTAACAGGATTGGTCCGAATCAGCATGGATTTACAAAGGGGAAATCATGCTTGACTAATCTTCTGGAATTTTTTGACGATGTAACTAGGAAAATGGACAAGGGAGAGGCAGTGGATGTAGTGTACCTGGACTTTCAGAAAACCTTTAAGGTCCCATATAGGAGATTAGTGGGCAAAATTAGAGCACATGGCATTTGGGGTAGGGTACTGACATGGATAGAAAATTGGTTGGCACACAGGAAACAAAGAGTGGGAATTAACGGGTCCCTTTCAAAATTGCAGGCAGTGACTAGTGGGGTACCACAAGGCTCGGTGCTGGGACCGCAGCTATTCACAATATATATTAATGATTTAGATGAAAGGATTCTTCGTCTTCTTTTCGTGTCCATCTTGTCACAAATGTTGACCTCGCTGTCATCATCAATCCTGAAAAGGACGTAAGCTTCCAGCGACAATCATGGAAGCCATCACTTGTCGCAATAGATGACTGTGGTAGCAGAATTAGCTCAGGATACTTTCAGTTTCCAGTCCCACGACTTGGACACTTCGGCTATGGGGCCGATGAAGGGATTAAAAGTAACATTAGCATATTTGCAGGTGACACAAAGCTGGGTTGCAGTGTGAACTGTGAGGAGGATGTTATGAGGATGCAGGGTGACTTGGACAGATTGGGTGAGTGGGCAGATGCAGTTTAATGTGGATACATGTGAGGTTATCCACTTTGGTGGCAAAAACAACAGTCACTGAAAGTAAGCATGCAGGTACAGCAGGCAGTGAAGAAAGCTAATGGCATGTTGTATTCCTAAGAAGAGGAGTTGAATATAGGAGCGAACTGGTCCTTCTGTAGTTGTCCAGGGTGCTGGGAAGACCACACCTGGAGTATTGTGTGCAGTTTTGGTCTCCAAATTTGAGGAAGGACATTCTTGCTATTGAGAGAGTGCAGTGTGGGTTCACAAAGTTAATTCCCGGAATGGCGGGGCTGTCATATGCTGAGAGAATGGAACGATGGGGATTGTATACACCGGAATTTAGAAGGATGAGAGGGTATCTTATTGTAACATAAGATTATTAAGGGATTGGACATGCTACAGGCAGCAAACGTGTTCCCAATGATGGGGGAGCCCAGAACTAGGGGTCACAGTTTAAGAATAAGGGGTAGGCCATTTAGAATGGAGGTAAATAAATACTTTTTGACCCAGAGAGTTGTGAATCTGTGGAATTCTCTGCCTCAGAAGGCAATGGAGGCCATTTCACTGGATGCTTTCAAGAGAGTTAGATAGAGCTCTTAAAGATAGCAGAGTCAAGGGATATGGAGAGAAGGCAAGAACGGGGTACTGATTGTGGATGATCAGCCATGATCACAGTGAATGGCAGTGCTGGTTCAAAGGGTCGAATGGCCTACTCCTGCACCTATTGTCTATTGAGAGCAGTCAGTGTTACTGTCAAAGAGTTGCTGAAGGTACTATTCATGTATGATGGTAGACCAACCTCCAGGACCTGATCATATATATCCTAGGACATTGTGGGAAACCAGAGAGGAAATTGCGGGAGCCTTGGTTGAAATTTACGAGTCGTCTTTAAATACAGGAGAGGTGTCGGAATATTGGAGGGTGGCAAATGTTGTGCCTTTATTAAAAATGGGCTGCAGAGAGCTATAGGCCAGTTAACATATTAACATCTGTAGTTGGAAAGTTATTAGAGGGTATTCTGAGGGATATGCAGGCATTTAGACGGACAAGGGCTGATTAGGGATAGTCAGCATGGTTTTGTACGTGGGAGGTCGGGTGTCACAAATCTGAGTTTTTAGAAGACGTGACCAAAAAGGTTGATGAGGACAAAGCTGGAGATGTTGTATACATGGACTTCAGTAAAGCATTCGACAAGGTTCCTCATGGTAGGCTGCTCTGGAAGATTAGATCGCATGGGATCAAGGAGGGATAGCTGAATGGATAGAAGATTGGCATCATGGAAGGAAACAGAGGGTGATGGACTGGAGGCCTCTGACTAGTGGTGTGCCCGTTACTGTCGTCATCTATATGAATGATTTGGATGAGAACATACACAGCAAGATTAGCAAGTTTGCAGATGATACAAAAGTGGGTGGTTTTGCAGATAGCGAATATGGTTATGAAAAATTGCAGCAGGATCTTGATCAATTGGCCAGTGCGCTGAGGAATAGCTGATGGAATTTATTGCAGAAAAATGTGAGATGTTGCATTTTGGGAAGTCTAACATGGGCAGGACCAATCCAGTGACTGGTAGGGCTCTGGGTAGTGTTGTAGAGCAGAGGGAACTAGGAATGCAGGTGCATAGTTCCCTGAAGGTGGAATCGCAGGTAGATCGGGTGGTCAAAAAGGCTTTTGGCACAATGGCCTTCATCAGCCAGAGTATTGAGTATAGAAGTTAGGAGGTCATGTTGCCATTGTATAAGACGTTGGTGAGGCCACATTTAGAGTATTGTGTTTACTTCTGGGCACCATGTTATAAGAAAGATGCTGTCAAGCTGGAAAGGATACAGAGAAGATTTACGAGGATGTTGCCAGGACCAGAGGGTCTGAGCTATAGGGAGAGGTTGAGTAGGCTGGGACTCTATTCCTTGGAGCATAGGAGGATGAGGGGTGATCTTATGGAGGTGTATAAGATCATGAGAGGAATAGATCGGGTAGATGCGCAGAGTCTCCTGCCCAGAGTAGGTGCATCAAGGACCAGTGGACGTAGGACAAAGGGTGGTGAATGTATGGAACAAGCTGCCAGAGGACAAGCTGCAAAGAGTAGGAGTGAACGGGTCCTTTTCAGAATGGCAGGCAGTGGCGAGTGGAGTGCCGCAAGGCTCGGTGTTGGGGCCGCAACTGTTTACTATTAATGATTTGGAACGGGGAATTAGGAGCAACACTAGCAAGTTTGCGGATGACACAAAGCTGGGTGGCAGAGTGAACTGTGAGGAGGATGTTAGGAGGTTGCAGGGTGACCTGGACAGGTTGAGTGAGTGGGCAGATGCGTGGCAGATGCAGTATAATATAGATATATGTGAGGTTATCCACTTTGGCGGCAAAAACAAAGGAGCAGATTATTATCTCAATGGGGTTAGGTTAGGTAAGGGGGAGGTGCAGCGAGACCTGGGCGTCCTTGTACACCGGTCACTGAAAGTTGGCCTTCATAACAAGAGGATTTCAGTATAGGAGTAAAGAGGTTCTTCTGCAGTTGTATAGGGCTCTGGTGAGACCACATCTGAAGTATTGTGTAGAGTTTTGGTCTCCTAATCTGAGGAAGGACATCCTTGTGATTGAGGTAGTGCAGCGTAGGTTCACGAGATTGATCCCTGGGATGGCGGGACTGTCATATGAGGAAAGATTAAAAAGATTAGGCTTGTATTCACTGGAGTTTAGAAGGATGAGGGGGATCTTATAGAAACATATAAAATTATAAAAGGACTGGACAAGCTAGATGCAGGAAAAATGTTCCCAATGTTGGGCGAGTCCAGAACCAGGGGCCACAGTCTTAGAATAAAGGGGAAGCCATTTAAGACTGAAAAAAACCTTTTTCACCCAGAGTTGTGAATTTGTGGAATTCCCTGCTCCTGCACCTATTTTCTATATGTTTCTATAGGAGGTAGTTGAGGCAGGGACTATCCCAACATTTAAGAAACAGTTGGACAAGTTTGGACGGATATGAACCAAATTCTGGCAGGTGGGACTAGTATAGCTGTGACATGTTGGCCAGTGTGGGAAGTTAGGCCGAAGGGCCTGTTACCACACTGTGACTCTATTGAACTTAGAACATTATGTTACAGTCGTACAAGACATTGGTGAGGTCGCATATCGAGTATTGTGTTTCGTTTTGATCACCCTGCTAGGAATTATGCTGTTAAGCTGGAAAGAGTGCACAGAAGATTTACAAGGATGTGGCCATGTCTGAGCTATAGGGAGTTCTTGAGCTGGCTAGGACTTTATTCCTTGGAGCGCAGTAGGATGAGGGGTGATCTAATAGAAGTGTATAAGATCATGAGGAGAAAAGATAAGGTGAACACACAGAGTCTTTTACCCAGAGTGGGTGAATCAAGGACTAGAGGACATTAAAGTGAGAGGGGAAAGATTTTATCGGAACCGGAGGGACAACTTTTTCCACTGAAGGGGAGGGTGGTGGTGGTTATGTGGAACGAGCTGCCGGAGGAGGTGGTTGAGTCATGTACTATAACAACACTTAAAAGACATTTGGACAGGTACATGGATAAGAAAGGTTGAGAGAGATAGGGGCCAAATGCAGGCAGGTGGGACTAGTATCGATGGGGCATCTGAATTGGCATGGGTAACTTGGGCTTTATGACACTATTGCTTTTGTGGGAAAGGTAGCTGATTGCCTCACTGTTAAATGTTTTGAGAAACCTGCTGATTTTCAATAGATTTTTTTTTATCAGGTTTTCTTATTTTTAAATGTTCAGTACCCATAAGCAGCATCCCGAGAGCACACTTACTCCTGTGAACAATGCTTGTTTCCTTCTTATAGAGGAAAGAGATACTGAGGTTAGTGCAAACACCTATGCTGGAATGTAAGCAGATTTCTGGGCTTTAGGCTAAGCTCCACTCTAGAATTTCCTGACTGCGTTGAAATCAAAGATGGTTCTCGTTGCTGGTGACAGCAAACATAGGGATGCTACTTATGCAAATATGAGATGACCATTAACAAACCAAACAGGAAATACATAAGAAAAGTCACAATCTAGCGAATGTTTAGAATGTGCAAGTTGTTATAAGTAATTGAAATGGCATTGAAGGGTAAAATTATACAAGAAGTGATATTGTATCCCAGTGATCAAGTAAGTGATCCTACTTGTCATGAAATTGTAAAATAGTGCCACTTAATTAAAGAGCTGTTTTTTTCCTAGGACTTTGTGAGTTGTAATGTAATTAAAAGGATACATTTCTCAAAGAAATAGCAAAATTATGTCCAGAATACAACTTTTAATAACATTCTAAAATTGTATATATTTTATAAAACGCATAAATCCCAAAGAAAATGTATACAGACTGTGCCAATTAAAATATGTCCAACAAATTAACGCATCTCTTGTTACCTTAATTATAGTGACAGTTAATCCTGCGTTTTGCTTTGAACAAACCACTTGGCATCAGTTTATGTCTGTTAAGCTTAAATCACATTCTATTCTAACCACAACATGTTGCTTTTCTCCAGGAACATGTGTTTGAGTGAGTGTATGTCATCAGTGCAAGGTACTCCATAAACTGTTAGTACTTTTCTTACACTTATTTTCTGTGATTAGGTTTGATTATTGATGCTTTTGGGGAGCTGAGAGACCAACAGGAGCAAGTGCGAGAAGACATGGAGGTGTGTTTAGTTTACAACTGATATTTCGCATTACTCCCCTTGTGACAGCAGAAGGTGGTTATTTGTCTCTCTCAGAGCAATCCCTTTCCACTGCTTATTTCCTTATACCATTCCTCCGTACTTAATCTCCCACACACGGTCATCAAATCTCCATGATTTCCCTACTGCATACCTCTACAAAGAGACAAATTAAAGCAATACAGTAAATCTACCAACTAGCATATCTTTGGGATGTGGGAGGAAATCAGAGCACCTGAGGGAAACTGGGAGAATGTATAAACAGCAAATGAGGATCAAACCTGGGTCTCTGGAGCCATAAGGTGCCAGAAGCTGCTGTGTCATTGTGTTCCCTATACATTATGTTGATACCAGTGTCCATGCTTTCCTTATTTTCACATTAATGCTAAATAGTTGCCAGAACAATCAGTATTCAAATGTACCATATACCAACAAATTAATATGTCCTCGCATATGTAAAAATGTAATGCATGAATAACAGTGCAAAGACAATTATTGTTGGTAACTACTTGAATCAATGGATTGTTCTTTCACTATGTTCTAGACCAAATGCTTTATTTGTGGAATTGGCAATGACTACTTTGACAGGACACCACATGGTTTTGAAATACATACTTTGCAAGAGCACAACCTTGCAAATTACCTGTGAGTATAAAATACTGTATGTGTAGGGTGTTTATGAGAAGATAACTAAGTTGCATCAAGGAAAGGGAGTTGATCAGTCTTCCTGTCAGCATTGGAAACCTGTTAAAGGAATCCAATAATTAAAGAAAGCAGTTTAGAGCATGAGATATTTAAATGGAACCAAAGAAAGATCTGTTTGGTGGATTGGCACATTGAAACTAAATTGGTCAGGTCCCACCTGATTTTCGCGGTTTCCCATATTCACTAGATATCAAACTTAGACCAAGAGTACGATAAGACTTTGCAGTGGAATCGTGTGCCAGGTTACACCATTCAAATGAATGTTTGGTTATGTGGAAGAACAATAATAAGATGTTGTATTTAATTGTATCTGTCTTCTATTATAATAGTTTCCACTGATGAGTAAAAACAAAGTAATTATTAAATGTTCTTGAAAATCAGGAACAAAGTCTCTCTATGACATGAGTTCTTCAGCAAATGATCAATAAAATAAAGACCATAGAGTCATATGGCATGGAAACAACCCTGTGGCCCACTTGCCCAATGCCAACCAAGCTGGCCCATCTATACCAGCCCCCCCTGTCTGCATTTGGCCCATGTCCATCTAAACCTTTCCAATCCTTGTACCTATCCAAATGTCATTTAAACGTGGTTATACTACCTACCTCAACTACCTCTTCTGGCAGCTCATTTCATATACTCATCACCTTCTGTATGAAAAGTTACCCTTCAGGTTTCTTTTAAATCTGTCCCCTCTCACCTTAAACCTATGTCCTCTGGTTCTTGATTCCATTCTCTGGATAGAATACTCTGTGCAATCACCGTAGCTATTCAACATGCTTTTATCCATCCGAATAAGATCACTCCTCAGCCTTCTGCGCTCCAAGGAATAAAGTCCTAACCTGCCCAACCTATCCCCAATTCCTCTCTGCAGTCTTTCCAGCTTAACAACATATACTTCCTATACCAGGGTGACCAAATCTGAGCACAGTGCTCCAAATATGGCCTCACCAACGAGCAGTGCAATTGTAATGTAATATTCCGACTTTTATGCTCAATATCCTGATTGATGAAGACCAATGAATCAAGTTTTCTTGACCGCCCTCTCTACCTGTGATGCTACTTTCAGGGAACTACGTACCTGCACTCCTAAATCCCTCTGCTTTACAATACTCCCCAGGGCCCTGCGATTCACTGTTAAAGTCCTGCCCTTGTTTGACTTCGCAAAATACAACACCGCACTTACCTGCATAAAACTCCATTAACCACTCCTCAGCCCACTTACCCAACTGATTAAGATCTTGCTGTAATTTTTAATAAATATCTACAACAGTATCTACTTTAGTGTTAAAAGTAAACTTACTAATCACGCCTTGTACATTCTCATCCAAATCGTTGATATAAATCAAAAACAGCATTGGGCCCAGCACCAATCCCTGAAGCACACCTTTAGTCACAGGCTAGTCTGAAAAACAACCTTTCACCTTCCCCGTCTGCTTCCATCCATGAAGCCAATTCTCTATCCAGTCAGCTTGGATCCTATGCAATCTAACCTTCCAGAGCAGCCTATCATGCGGAACCTTATCAAATGCCTTGCTGCTCCACATAGACAATGCAAACAGCTTTGCCCTCGTCAACTTTTGTTACTTCTTGAAAGAAAAACTCAATCAGATTCGTAAGACACAATCTCCCACGTACAAAAACCATGTTAATTATTCCTAATCAGTCCCTGTCTATCCTCAGAATCCTCTCTAGCAACTTGCCTACCACAGGTATTAGACTCAAAGGTCTATCGCTTGCAGGCTTTTCTTTGCAGCCCTTCTTAAATAGAAGGATACCATTAACCACCCTCCAGTCTTTTGGCACCTCACCCATGTCTAATGATAATTCATATAAAAACCATAAATATAAGGCCCCCAAAACCTTCATCTGGCACAATGTTTTACTGACTCAGTGTAAGGTCAGGATGATTAGCTTAAGGTATGGTGATAACTAACACCATGCTCTGTTAAATAATTGTTAAGATATTTTGCCTAACATAAGATTCAAAGTCACAGCTCTCAGAAGGTTTGATCTGCATTTCTCCAAGTGAACTAAATTTGACTTCTGAGATTAATGCTATAAATTAGATGTCAAATCAATTTAGGACATTTCACATTTATGCACTTTTGTGTGTCTTTAACATCCAAGCTGAAATGGAGGGGAATTGACTATTGCATGGAAAGTAGCTGCCTGGCAACCAGCAGACTTTGTCGTGTCAAGAGAAATGAGTTTGGGAGAATATATAATAATCAAATGAAAGAGATCATCATGACGTTTGTAGCAACTTCACTGATGTTGCCAACAAAGTGACTGGACAGAAGCAGTGCCCACTCCCAATCATTGCTGCTCAAACAGGGCAGAAATGCATCACCATTTCATTCTAGTGCAATATGATTTAAAAAAAACGATAGTTCTGGGGGAGGTGTTCTGGGGGGAGGTGGGACCAGTACAAACAGGACGGTCTGCACCTGGGCTGGAATGGAACCAATGTCCTTGGGGGAGTGTTTGCTAGTGCTGTCGGGGAGGATTTAAACTAATGTGGCAGGGGGATGGGTACAAGAGCAGAGAGGCAGGGGGGTGTAAAATGAGGGTAGAAGCAATAGGTAGCAAGGTGAAAAGTAAAAGTGGCAGGCAGACAAAACCAGGGCAAAAATCAAAAAGGGCCACTTTTCAACATAATTGTATAAGGGGTAAGAGAGTTGTAAAAACAAGCCTGAAGGCTTTGTGTCTCAATGCAAGGAGTATTCGTGATAAGGTGGATGAGTTGAACATGCAGATAGCCATTAATGATTATGATATAGTTGGGATCACGGAGACATGGCTCCAGGGTGACCAAGGCTGGGAGCTGAACATCCAGGGATATTCAATATTCAGGAGGGATAGACAGAAAGGAAAAGGAGGTGGGGTAGCATTGCTGGTTAGAGAGGAGATTAACGCAATGGAAAGGAAGGACATTAGTTTGGAGGATGTGGAATCGGTATGGGTAGAGCTGCGAAACACTAAGGGGCAGAAAACGCTGGTGGGTATTGTGTACAGGCCACCTAACAGTAGTAGAGAAGTTGGAGATGGTATCAAACAGGAAATTAGAAATGCGTGCGACAAAGGCAAAACAGTTATAATGGGTGACTTCAATCTACATATAGATTGGGTGAATCAAATTGGCAGGGGTGCTGAGGAAGAGGATTTCATGGAATGTATGCGGGATAGTTATCTAAATCAACATGTAGAGGAACCAACGAGAGAGCAGGCTATTTTAGACTGGGTATTGAGTAATGAGGGAGGGTTAGTTAGCAGTCTTGTTGTACGTGCCCCCTTGGGCAAGAGTGACCATAATATGGTTGAGTTCTTCATTAGGATGGAGAGTGACATTGTTAATTCAGAAACAATGGTTCTGAACTTAAAGAAAGGTAACTTTGAGGGTATGAGACGTGAATTGGCCAAGATTGACTGGCAATTAATTCTAAAAGGGTTGACGGTGAATATGCAATGGAAGACATTTAAAGACTGCATGGATGAACTACAAAAATTGTTCATCCCAGTTTGGCAAAAGAATAAATCAAGGAAGGTAGTGCATCTGTGGATAACAATGGAAATAATGGATAGTATCAAAGCGAAGGATGATGTGTACAAATTAGCCAGAAAAAGCAGCATACCAGAGGACTGGGAGAAATTCAGAGACCAGCAGAGGAGGACAAAGGGCTTAATTAGGAAAGGAAAAATAGATTATGAAAGAAAACTGGCAGGGAACATAAAAACTGACTGCAAAAGTTTTTATAGATACGTGAAAAGAAAGAGATTAGTTTTTAAAACAAATGTGGGTCCCTTGCAGTCAGAAACAGGTGAGTTGATCATGGGGAACAAGGACATGGCGGACCAATTGAATAACTACTTTGGTTCCGTCTTCACTAAGGAAGGCATAAATAATCTGCCGGAAATGGCAAGGGACCGCGGGTCAAAGGAGTTGGAGGAATTGAGTGAAATCCAGGTTAGTCGGGAAGTGGTGTTGGGTAAATTGAATGGATTAAAGGCCGATAAATCCCCAGGGCCAGATAGGCTGCATCCCAGAGTACTTAAGGAAGTAGCTCCAGAAATAGTGGATGCATTAGTAATAATCTTTCAAAACTCTTTAGATTCTGGAGTAGTTCCTGAGGATTGGCGGGTAGCAAACGTAACCCCACTTTTTAAGAAGGGAGGGAGAGAGAAAACGGGGAATTACAGACCAGTTAGTCTAACATCGGTAGTGGGGAAACTGCTAGAGTCAGTTATTAAAGATGGGATAGCAGCACATTTGGAAAGTGGTGAAATCATTGGACAAAGTCAGCATGGATTTACAAAAGGTAAATCATGTCTGACGAATCTTATAGAATTTTTCGAGGATGTAACTAGTAGCGTGGATAGGGGAGAACCAGTGCCCAAGGACACAACGACAGTATGCACTCCAAGCGGGATTCAAACCGGCTACCTTCCGGTTGCCAGCCGAACACTTAGCCCATTGTGCCATCTGTCGTCCCAAAGGGGATGGAGAGAAGGCAGGTACGGGATACTGAGTTGGATGATCAGCCATGATCATATCGAATGGCGGTGCAGGCTCGAAGGGCCGAATGGCCTACTCCTGCACCTAATTTCTATGTTTCTATGTTTCTATGTTTCATGTTCACAAAATATTAAAGCACTAAAAATGGTAACATTTTTCAAATTGTGGGTCAAAGTTCTAGGAGATATAGTGCTGCAAAATTAAACATTAACATCATGGCCAGATTGCCTGAATCAATCTCCCGTGCCCTTGTGGCTTAAAATGAGTTCAAAGCACCAGCAATTGTCTATTTAACAACTCATTGCAATTGAAAACCATCAAACCTTTTCACAAAAAATAAGCAGCTAATGAGGGGGATCTGGGGTGTACTGACTGAGAGAGGAGTGCAAACTGGTTCCAAAGTGAACTGAGCGAATATCTTAAAGGAAAGAATCTGCACGTCCATGGAAAAGAGGTTATTGAGATACATTGCTCTTAACTAGAGCTGATATTGATTCATAAGGCGGCCGTTTGGCCTGTAGAGGTGGTACCATTCTGCAACTCTCAAAATGTCACTGATCATCCCAAACATAGACATAAACATAATAGGAATAAAAGTGAAAACTGAAACTGTTTATCTTTTCAATGCTCTCTCACAGCTTTGATTGCATTTCTGAGGGAAAGAGAGACCATTGTATATTTGAGTGTGATTTTAAGTCAAGTTTTCTTAATTGCAGATTCTTCATGATGTACCTCATTAACAAAGATGAAACTGAACACACTGGTCAAGTAAGTGAGGAGGGAAGGAGAAGTGGCAGGGGGAAGGAAGGGAGAGTTGAGGGGAAATAGAAAAAGGGAGAAGGAGGAGAGGAGAGGGGAATGATGATGATTTTAATATAGTATTGCCAGTTATTTTAATGGACCATTCAAAGCATTATTTGATGGCACAATTAAACCTATGGGAAGGGGACGATAAAGCATGAACAATACATTGGAGCAAAGGAGAGCATGGGAATGACATAAGATTGTAAATTATGAAGTGATTTTAAGCCAGTGAAATGTAGTCATATAGCACAGAACCAGTTCTTTAGCCAATCGAATACCATTAAATATGCAGATAAATTAGTTAAGACATCATAAGGGAATTTCAACTATATTAACAATGTAAACATTACTAATTGGACATATGAGCTAGGGAATTAAGAAGTGGATTTAGAAATAAGAAATGACCCAGTGAAGAAAAAATAGGGAAACATCAAAGAAACAGTTGTAATAAACATATTTTAGTATATTCATAAAACAGGATTATGAACATCATTAAAGCCAGCTTTATACATTGGAAAAGGCAGATATTAAAAGGGTGTGGCTGGAATTGGGAACAAAGCTGTCGTGGCACTGTAATTTCCTGTAAAGGATTATTAAAGGTATAATCAATCAATAATTAATCAATCAATCAATTAAGTGGGCCATACTAAGAGATGTCAACTAAAAAACATTTAAAAATTCATCAGGAGCAGTAAAAATATATATTGCAACATAAAACAATATAGCACAGGAACAGGCCTTTAGGCCCATGCCGAACATATTGCCAACTTAAATTAATGTCCTCTGCCTGCACATGATCCATATCATGTGCCTATACAAAAGCACCTTAAATGCCACGATCATTGGTAACACGATTTGCCATGATTGGTAAAAAAAATAACAAAAATTACATTAGAATAATGGAGGTGGACAGGACAATATCACTTAATAATGTGAAATGCATGAAAAATAATAAATTAGTAAGAAGTTTGCTGACCCAAAACCCCATTTATCCATCCCCTCCACAGATGCTGCCTCACCCACTGAGTTCCTCCAGCACTTTTGTTTTTTTGCTCAAGATTCCAGCATCTGCCGTTTCTTGTCTCAATATCAAATCACTTTGCTTCAGGGTTAGCTAAGACGCAGAAGAGATGGCACTAGATAATGACATGAGTGTATTTAAAACAGCAAAAGAAGATGTATGAAATAAGCAAATGAAACTCTGGGTAAAATCCCTGTTCTAGATAGATCAAACAGTGCATTTTTGAAGAGTCTGAGTAAGAGGGAGTAAAGGCATCATGACATATTTAGTCATTCATTTGAGTAAGGTATATTGATAGAGAACAAGATAGCTAATGTAACTCACTGTATTTCAGAAAGAGGAATAGAGCATGGCATAACATAGGATTTATAAAATAGAGGGTAGGGGTATTCCCAAAGAATACAGCAGAGTCCAGAGCCGTTTACATTTGTGTTTTAGACTCTGAAATGAAAAACAAAATGTTTAAGCATGCAGTTGATATTATTATTATTCAGAAGATGCATCTGTAGAAGAGGAAATAAAAATAAAGCGCTGAAAATAATCAGTAGGTTAGGCATTTCCTGTGAAAAGGGTTAACATTTTATGTCAAGGACTCTTCAGCAGAACAGATGACAAAAAGCAGAGGCTGGGAGTAAAAGCCAATGCTATAGAGTGTTCATGAAATACAAATATAACAATCCCTAAAAAGCTGCATCACAGATTAGCAAGATCAAACAAAGAGAAAACTTAGGTTTATTTCTAAAATGATGGAGTTAGAAGGACATATGGTTCAATCACATTTTGAAAAATAATGTATATGCAGTTGTGGTCATCATAATATAAAAGTGATAAAAGAGTCAGTTATTAAAGATGGGATAGCAGCACATTTGGAAAGTGGTGAAATCATTGGACAAAGTCAGCATGGATTTACGAAAGGTAAATCATGTCTGACGAATCTTATAGAATTTTTCGAGGATGTAACTAGTAGAGTGTATAAGGGAGAACCAGTGGATGTGTTATATCTGGACTTTCAGAAGGCTTTCGACAAGGTCCCACATAAGAGATTAGTATACAAACTTAAAGCACACGGCATTGGGGGTTCAGTATTGATGTGGATAGAGAACTGGCTGGCAAACAGGAAGCAAAGAGTAGGAGTAAACGGGTCCTTTTCACAATGGCGGGCAGTGACTAGTGGGGTACCGCAAGGCTCAGTGCTGGGACCCCAGCTATTTACAATATATATTAATGATCTGGATGAGGGAATTGAAGGCAATATCTCCAAGTTTGCGGATGACACTAAGCTGGGGGGCAGTGTTAGCTGTGAGGAGGATGCTAGGAGGAAAGTAGACTATTATCTAAATGGTGGACGATTAGAAAAAGAGGAGATGCAACGAGACCTGGGTGTCATGGTACACCAGTCATTGAAAGTAGGCATGCAGGTGCAGCAGGCAGTGAAGAAAGCGAATGGTATGTTAGCATTCATAGCAAAAGGATTTGAGTATAGGAGCAGGGAGGTTCTACTGCAGTTGTACAGGGTATTGGTGAGACCGCACCTGGAGTATTGTGTACAGTTTTGGTCTCCAAATCTGAGGAAAGACATTCTTGCCATAGAGGGAGTACAGAAAAGGTTCACCAGACTGATTCCTGGAATGTCAGGACTTTCATATGAAGAAAGACTGGATAGACTCGGCTTGTACTCGCTAGAATTTAGAAGATTGAGGAGGGATCTTATAGAAACTTACGAAATTCTTAAGGGGTTGGACAGGCTAGATGCAGGAAGATTCTTCCCGATGTTGGGGAAGTCCAGGACAAGGGGTCACAGTTTAAGGATAAAGGGGAAATCCTTTAGGACTGAGATGAGAAAAACATTTTTAACACAGAGAACTCTCTGGAACTCTCTGCCACAGAAGGTAGTTGAGGCCAGTTCATTGGCTATATTTAAGAGGGAGTTAGATGTGGCCGTTGTGGCTAAAGGGATCAGGGTGTATGGAGAGAAGGCAGGTACAGGATACTGAGTTGGATGATCAGCCATGATCATATTGAATGGCGGTGCAGGCTCGAAGGGCCAAATGGCCTACTCCTGCACCTATTTTCTATGTTTCTATGACAGCAGAAATTCAAGGATATACATATTAGAATAAACAGACCAGGTCTCCTTGCTCTTGAGAAGAGTATGTGGAGTGATCTCAAAACATTATAGATTTTGATAAAGTGGATGAGGAATAAATGTTTTCATATTGAAAAAGAGCATAACCAAGGGCCATTGGTATTAGACAATCATCTTGCAAATCCAATAGGGAATTCAAATAAACTGGTTTATCCAAAGAATGATGAGAATATGGAACTCGTAACCATGAGAAGATAAATACATTTAAGTCAGTACTTTACATAAAGATGAGCATATAGGTTTAGAAAAGCAAAAACTGGAGATTCAAGTGGAACATGAACGATCATACGAACTGGTTGTGCTGGTTATATTTAAATGTTAAAGTAGAAATGATTCATGCATGTATGCATTAAATATAATTTTAATTACAACTTTCAATCAATTTAAGGAGTCTTTTGTATGGAAGATGTATCAAGAACGCTGTTGGGATTTTTTCCCTGCTGGAGATTGTTTCCGTAAACAATACGAGGATCAGCTTGGATAAATGAAAACATTGCTTGAACTTACCTACTGAATGAACGCATGGAATTTGGCATGAATGTATAATGGAAAATAGAGCAAACAGATATTTGCTGTTCCAAATCAAAATAAAAATAAATGTGAAAGATGTTGAAAATACAACCGTCTTAAACAGTGACATTCAACTTTTAGGTACACAAAGTGTAACACTTAACAGATTTGGAGTTACTATTAAGATATTGAAGTTAATCTTTTCTGTAGCTTTGGGCTAACTGATTAAACAGAACTACCTAGTCATAAATTGCAAAAAAAAGCATCAAAATAAATTGTGCCACCTTTAGCCAATGCTAAGTAACAACATGTTCTGTTTTCTAGTGTATGCTCCTCAAAAAAAAGCTAAGTTAGAATTTATTCACAATGTTGAGTCTTATTGTATGCTGTACGAATATGTTGACTGATCTCTGCTTGCCAAGGCAGCAGCTGAGCTGTTAATTTATAACTTTTTTCCGGATATGGCATTCAATTTAATGAAATGCTATAACCCTTACATTTTTCATGTGCATTGGCTGTGGTGTACATCTTTTCTTCAAATTAAAAGTAAACAGCCTAAAAGCTTCAATTTAAAACAATTCAACCATGCTATCTACAGTATAATACAGTTTTGAAATAAAGCAATTGAAATTCAATAATGTATCTTTTGTAGAAAAATATGCCTTTGTTTAATGAGAATAATGACAGTGCATCATTTTGTAACAGCTGATGCTGGAGCACATTGAAGGCACAGAATAAATATCTCTTTGGCCATGAATGTGATATCACTTTGTTCGAACCAATCTATATAAAGATGTTTTTTTAAAACCTGCTGTAATTACACTGCCGTGAATGGTACCAGAACTTATGGATAATTGACAATCACAGCTCTTAGAATGCATCTCTTAGCTTAATGACATTTTATTATTGTGTCCTTTACTCAGAAAATAACAAACTAATGGATCTAATAGATTTTACCTTTTTCCATTACTCCTTTTACATATAAATATAATTATTTTGCTGAATCCGTCATTCAGCGAAGTGAGCATTTTTTCTATGTTCACTAACATTCTGATACAAATTTGCAGCACTTGGAAACAAAAATTAAGAAAAATGTATCCTCAATGTTGAAATAGATGCTGTAGAAGTAATTACCCGACTGTAAGCTTTGTGCAGGAAATGCAATGCCACCGTTATATTCAGAGTCAAGTACTTTTTGTCAGTACTCACATCCTTGCAAGACTATCATGGTGACATTACGATATCATGCTATCTAACCAATCTTCAAGTTCCACTTCGGGGTCAAGCTTCTCAGCTGTTCCTGTTGGTTGTGAATTTGTATTGTCTATTACCTCAGCACCAGATGTGTCTGTTTAAAGACAAAAAAATAATGATTTCACAACAACAAGATATTAAAAAGGAATGCAAACCATTTCCATGTTTACTCACACCACAAAGACAATTCTACCTTCCACAGGGACCGTTCCCTCCACAACTCCCTGGTAAACTCATCCCTTCCCACCCTCTTCCCCTGCAACCGCAGGAGATGCAACACCTGTCCCTATACCTCCTCCCTCGACTCTGTCCAGGGACCCCGACAGTCCTTTCAAGTTAGGCAGAGGTACAGTTGCACCTCCTCCAACCTCATTTATTGTATCCTTTGTTCAAGATGTGGACTCTTATACATCGGCGAGACCAAACTGGGCGATCGTTTTGCTGAACACCTTCACTCAAACCACCTGAACCTACCTGATCTCCCAGTTGCTAAACACTTTAATTCTCCTTCCCATTCCCACACAGACCTTTTTGTCCTAGGTCTCCTCCATTGTCAGAGTGAGGCTAAACGCAAATTTGAGCAACACCATTTTATTTTTCGCTTGGGCAGCTTACAGCACAGTGGTCTGAATATTGATTTCTCTCACTTCCAGTAGCCCTGGCATTCCCTCTCTCCCTATCCCTCCCCCACCCAAATCGCACTCGCTTCTCATTTCTACCCAACAAACAACTAGCAATGACCTGTTTCCTTTATCATCGTTACTTTTTTGCACATCTTTTATTCATTGTTCTTTATCTCTCTACATCATCGTCTATATCTCTCGTTTCCCTTGTCCCTAATCAGTCTGAAGAATTGTCTCGACCCAAAACGTCATCCATTCCTTCTCTCCAGAGATGCTGCCTGTCCCGCTGAGTCAATCCAGCTTTTTGTGTCTATCTTTGGTTTAAATCATAATCTGTGGTTCCTTCCTACACTACCAGAAATAACTACTCTCATTTACAATTATTCACTCACACATGAGGATGTGATTATTAAATTATGACTTATGATTAAGAGTTTTCTTGCTCTTTTTATCCCAAACACCAAATTAAATATAACATTGTTCATTAAGTCCAACAATGTGCATCCTAGATTTATCATTGGCAGCTTCCAATTGTTTTTTGTAACTTATCATTTTCACAAGTGTGCTGAATTATTACTAGTGTGTATTCAAACTGAAGAAATGAATGCAATATTACTAAACATTCAAAATCGGTATTCCTAGCATTTGAAAAATAAAATGTGCTTTTAATGACAGTGGCTCACCAATTGAAATATCAACATTTTCAGGATCATCTTCTGTGTCCTGAGTTCCTTTTAAGGAAACATCATTCTTGCTGACAGGTGTTTCTAAGTGAAGTAAAAATTCCAGCTCCTCATCCAGATGGTCTGCTGGTTCCTGCGATTCAGATGCAGGAGCAGTATGTTCAGATTCCAGTGTTGTAGAGTTGAGTATGATGTTGACCGGAATGGTTTCCACATTTGTTGGGGAAGCTTTAGTGTGTGCTCTAAATTGGCCAAATTTGCTTTTGCCATCGTCCATACTCTTCAATCTGATCTGTGGTAGCTCTGCAGGTGGATTTACCTAAATGTGAAGGAAACACAAAACGCAAAGTTGACAAATTCAACATTGGGAACTATTGAAATTACAATTCTTCTGTTTTATGTGGCTTGTCACATAAGTGCCTCTTCAGTTACGGAGAAGTTACTTAAGAAATAGAATTTAAAAAACCAAAGGGTGGTAATTAAAATATTTTCAGGTTTCAGAGCAAAGAGTTAGACAATCTGGATCGGAGATACCCTGTTACCATGAAAAGCATAGGAGAACATTACTGAGCCTCTGGCCACAGACATCTAATCCTCTTTAGATGTGGAAACAGTGGAAATTAATTGTAAAACTGACAAGGTTGTAAGACAAGGTAAATTCAACAATCACTGGGCAATCATCCTATTACCAATGCTGGGTAACTCTGACATTAATATGAAACATGGATTCATAAATGAAAAACAGCATGCAAAATGTTAAAATAAATTTTGATTGTCAAAAAACAAAATCCTGAGAATTATGTTTAGTATTAATGAGGCAATACTTCATTTAGATTCCTCATAGAACACAAAGGATTAAGAGGAGCACAACTGTTTAAAATTATAAAGAGTTGTATGCCTGAGAATGCAGATTTTATAGTCATTGACAGCACAGAACTGCAGTATTTAGTGCTGCAGAATAATTAAACGAGACTGGGGTTCAATCTTAACTTTGGGTGCATTTTGTAAAGTGTGCATGTTCTCCATAGTGATCTCTCGGGTGTTCTTCCACAGAGTCATACAGCACGGAAACAGACTCTTCAGCCCAACTCATCCATGCCAGTCAAAATGCCTCATCTAATCTAGTCTAATTTTGGCCCATATCCCTCTAAACCTTTCCCATCCATGTACGTGTCCAAGGGTCTTTTAAATGCCATTATAGTTTCTGCCTCAACTACCTTCTCTGGCAGCTCATTCCATCTACCCACCACTCCATGAGTGTAAAAGTTGCCCCTCTCACTTTAAGCCTGTTCTTCCAAGAAGCAAATTCAGTACCCAGTTAACTAGCTCTCCCTGGATCCCATGCGATCTAACCTTCCAGAGTGGCCTACCATGAGGAATCTGATCAAAAGCCTTGCTGAAGTCCATAAAGACAACGTCTACAGTCTCGTCAACCTTTTACGTTACCTCTTCAAAAAATGGAATCGATTTTGTAAGACACCATTTTCCATGTACAAAATCATGCTGACTTTCCCTAATCAGCCCGTCTCCAAATGCATATATAGCTTCTTCTTCTTGCGTATGGTGTACACAGCCTAAAGTTGTCGGACAACTTGATCTATTTGATCTTATTTGATTGTGCACGCCAGGTTGATTGCATTCGTTGAAACAGGGCGGACCATGTGAAGGTTGCAATCTCCCACCCCCATATATAGCTTATCCCTCAGAATCCCCTCCAGTAAATTGCCTATCACAGTTATTAGGCTCACTAGTCTATACTTCCCAGGTTTTTCCTTCCTGCCCTTCTTAAATAGGGGCACAACATTAGCCACCTTCTAGTCATCCAGCACCTCACTCATGTCTAACGATGATTCATAGATCTCAGCCTGGGCTCTTGCAATTTCTTCTCTAACTCCCACAGCGTCCTCGGATATATCTGATCAGGCCCGAGAGATTTATCTATCTTTATATGCCCTAGGACATTCAGTACATCCTCGATCATAATACGATCTGTCCTCAAGACATCTCCATTAACTGTCCCAAGTTCCCTGGCCTTCATGATCTTCTCCATGGTAAAAACAGCGAAATACTCATTGAGGACATTTGCCCAACTCCACACATAAATGACTGCCTTGGTTTCTGAGGGTCCTATTCTCTCTCTAGTTACCCTCTTCTTTTTTAATGTACATAAAATCTCTTGGATTCTCCATAATTTTATCTGCCAGCTATCCCCTGCCCCACATGCCAAAGACATATTATTTGGCGAGATAACAGGTTACTGTAACTGCCCATGATATAGACAGGATTAATGCAAATGGATGCTTGATGGCGGGGAGGGGTGCAGTGGTCTGCAAATCTTGTTTCCATGCTGTATTAATCAGAAAATGGCTTGAGTGTGGAAGAGAAATTACACTGCCAGAAAGGTTGGTGGAAGCATGCTCAAGAGTACATTTCATTCAGAATCAATACTTTAAGGGGGAAACGGAAAGATTATGGAAAACAAAAAGAGAACTTGATAATACTACCAGTGTATGAGATCATTTTATTCATTGCCTTCAATTATTTGAATTGCCGGTCTTAAAACCAGAATCACCATAGTAATACCCCATTCACCTTCACTCATCCTGAACCAAATGATCCTAAAACAAATAATTCAACCAACTTATCCAAAGAAGCAGCATTAAGATTTTGGGTTGATTACGATTTATCAGAACTGGTGAAAATTAGAAATGGAACAGTGAAGGGTCAGATATAACAAAAGGGAAGGTTTGTGATAAGATAGTGACCAGAAGCGATTGAAAGTCTCAAATCTACACCATACGCGTTAATCACAAACTGGTTTTCTCTACTCTTGGGATGGGTGGTTGCTTAGTGGAACACCTTCATGCAATATGCAAAGGTTACCCTAACTTTCCAATTGCTAATGCTTTAATTCTCTGAAAACAAGGAACTGTAGATGCTGGTTTATAAAAAAAGATGCAAAGTCTGAAGCAACTCAGCGGGAAAGACAGCATCTCTGGAGAATATGGATAGGTGACGTTTCGGTCAGGACCCTTATTCAGACTTCCTTCTCTAGCCCACTCTGCCTCTGGCCTCTTTCCCTCTTCCAACAAAGCTTAATGTTATCTTGAGGAAAATAATCTCATTAAATACAAAATAATAATCAAAATAAACCAAATGAGACCCATTGCATTTTGGAACTCAAATCAAATTTGACAATTTCGGATTAATATTGCACCTTGTTCCAATATTCAGTTTATTTTTTCTCTCTTTCTCCTGTTTTTTATGTCAGATTTCATTTGTTATCTTCCGTTTACACCTCATTGTGCCACATGTTTACCATTCATTTACAATCAGCACTAGCACCACCAGTCAGTCTGCATCTCTTCAGCTCCACTCTAAAACACCCTTTGCTCTCTTTCCCCTTATTTGCAACTTAAAACAATCTGAAACACTCATTCTGTTTCTCTTTCCACAGTTATTGCGCACTATTTTCAGCGCCAGTATTGTGTTTCAGTACTCTGTAACGTTTTAAACTGGGAGAAAACCACAGCATTTAAACATAAAATTCTTCTCCTTTTGAATTCATGGTCCCAAAGACCATTTGAATTCTAGTGCTGACTTTTATCTTGCTGGTGAAAGAGAATGGCTGTAAGGATACCAATGCCCTTAATGCATCTCCTAGCAACTGGCTTAAATATGTGAAAGCCAAGAGCTAGAAATAGATTGTACCATAGTCTTCTTCAGAAAACATGTGTTAAAAGGTACCAATAGAACAAATTAAGTTCATAATATACACCCGTATCAATAAAGAGTAAGGAAAAAACAACGCTATTAACTGTTTTCGATAAGTACACCTTCCAAATCAACTTTGAAAATAAACTACTGGCAGAAATGTTTGAAATCTGCCAAAAGTAAATATGTTCCACAAACATTTCTGTATTGTGTGAATACTTAGTAAATTAATCCTACCTGTACCAACTCAGCTTCCACATTCAGTTGAAGGTGAAGTGGCAGTTGCTGAAGAGTCTGGGCCAGAGACTGGCAATCTACAAACAGTGGTGACATCTGAAATACAGAAACAACATATAATGCATAATTAAACAAACAGGGAATAAATAGGAATTACAATATTTGAACAGAAATTCAGCAGTTCAAGATGAAGTTTAATGGCCCGAATCTGAAGAATTTGATAGTACAGCACAAGGAAATTTCCATTGCATTCAAACCATGTTCGAGCTGCCCTGGGTTCATTTGAAGGGACAAAATGGGACTATTTTAAATTCCGTGTAGAGGGAGCTGGACTCGGTACCAAAAGAGTTGGCACTGCCTATGTACTTCTTCACTTTAGCTCCTGTACACATGCAACACTGACCTCCCATCTACCTCATTAGTGACCTTTGAATTATCTTTAATCAGACTTTATCGGACTTCAATGTTATATCTTTGCACTAAATGTAGTACCCTTTATCTCTGCACTCTGGATGGCTTGATTGTATTCATGTATAGTCTTATCTTTGACTGGATAGCACACAAAAAGCTTTTTCACTGTACCTCGGTACATGTGACAATAATAAACTAAACTAAATAACACTACACGTCAGACACAATAAGGTGGATGAGGACTGAGCAAAAGAGAAAGAGAGAGAACAGAGGGTCAGCTGGGGAGAAGGAGTAAAAGGTGACATTAAATCAAAGAGAGAGAGAGAAAGATTAATGTACCTAAACTGCACTGTTTCTAAACTGGGGGAGTATAGAAGGGGCTTCAAGCAGTTATGTAATTTTTGCTGTCCCTAGTTCAAGTGTGTTTGATGGGACATTGTAAAGGGGAATCTGTTCTGCATTTAGTTGAATCCAGTACCAACTTAGTAATGTTGAATGAGACCGTTCAGAGGGTGCTGTAATCTATATACAAGCTGCATATGTCTGCATATGTAGAGTTGCTGCCTTACAGCACCAGAGACCTGGGTTCAATCCTGACTATAGGTGCTGTCAGTATGAAGTGTGTACATTCTCCCTGTGACCTTGTGGGCTTTCTCTGGGTGCTCTGGTTTCCTCCCACACTCAAAAGGCGTACAGGTTTGTACATTAATTGGCTTCGGTAAAGATTGTAAATTGTCCTTATTGTGCAGGATATTGCTAGTGTACAGGGATCCCTGGTCGGCGTGGTTCGAAGGGCCTGTTTCCACGTTGTATTTCTAAAACTAAAACTGAATCTGTCTTTCTGCCACATTTAAACAACTGGCACATTTAAATTATTCAGGATCAGACTCAACGTTACAGAGCCAGTGAATGGCAACAGTGAGTATCGCACATTGACTGAATCCTGGTGATCAGGGGCTGCACTCAGAACGCAACATCTAAATATAATCATCTCGTTGTTTGCAAACACAAACAAGGTATGCAGTAGTTAAGGAATTATTAGAGAGCAAGCATGTGAATGGCAAACACAGTCAAGCTTGAACCCAACACAAAGGGACACAGATTGCTGGAGTAACTCAGCAGGTTATGCAGCATCTCTAGAGATAGGTGATGTTTCAAGTCTGAAGATGGGCTCCAACCCAAAATGTTCTCCAGAGATGCTGCCTGACGAGCTGAGTTACTCCAGCATTTTGTGTCATTTTGTGTAAACCAGCGTCTGCAGTTCATTGTTTCTACATTTGAACCCAACATTATCTGGTTTGACACAAATCTGATAAAAGATATAAAAACTGCTGCTGAAAATGAAATCAATGTCTCCCAATCTATCACCTTAACCCTGCAGTTACTTGCCTCCACTATTACCGCACCTCTCAAACTCAGGATCTCTGTCACCAAGAGGGACAAGCTTTCCAAGGACGTGAATAACACCGTCACGTTCACGTTCTCCTCCGAGCCACACACTACCCACACTTGGAAACATTTTGCTGCCCCTTCATTGATGCTGGGTCCAAGTGCTGGGGTTTGCCACCCGAGAACACTACAAGTTCCTTCGGCTGAAGAACTGTAGCGTTCAAGAATGTGGATCAGCACCATTTTCTCAAGGATAGTTCGGGATGGGTAATAAATTTGAACCTTGCTAGTAACGCCCACAAACTGAAAGTTGTGCTCAAACAAAATCCCAGTATGAGTCATTAAACTTCATGAAAAGCAGAAACAAACTGGACAGGTGGACAGGATGGAAAATGATGATTGATGAGTCATCCAATTATAGAATTTATTTCCCTAACGACCTTCCTTTTCCTACAAGTACCTTAATTGTTCTGTTCAAGAATAAATCATGACATTTTCTGAATTTCAGTGACTAATTATTTCTGCTTTAATGGTTGCGACTGCCCATGGGAATAAAAGGACACAGTGCTGACTGAGGTAGCTCAGCAGGTCAGGCAGCATCTCTGGAGAAAATGATAGGCGAGAATTTTGGTCAGAACTCATTTATGTTCTCCAGACTTATGTTCTCCAGCCTGATCAGCTGAGTTACTTCGGCACTTTGTGTGCTTTTGTGCAAACCAGCATCTGCAGTTCCTTGTTTCTCAATTTTGCCCATTGGAAAACACTGGTTTAAATCGTGGTGAAAGCAGAAATGAAATAGGTGATCAAAGGGAAAAGATAATAAGTACAGGAATGAGCTAGAGAGTAAGACTGGGAAGATTAAAGCCAGCATACATTCATTGGGCTAAATGACTTCTTTCCAGGTTACCCAAAATCTCAGACATTAATATTCAAAGACTAAAAATTAAATTAGATAACCCAATTCATTACATTAGTTTTAAACTACACATATAAAACATCAATATCTATATGCCCCAACATTTACCCCGCTTTAAACAGACTGGAGCATAATGCTCATCTACAGTGCGGTACCGTGGCACAGCGGTAAAGTTGCTGCCTTACAGCACCAGAGACCCAGGTTCGATCCTGACTACGGACGCTGTCTGTATGAAGTATGTACGTTTTCCCTGTGACTGCGTGGGTTTTCTCTGGGTGTTCCGGTTTCCTCCCACACTCCAAAGATGTACAGGCTTGTAGGTTAATTGACTTCGGTAAAAAAAACTGTAAATGGTTCCTAGTTTGTAGGACAGAGCTATTGTTCGCTGGTCGGTGTGTACGGTGGGCTGAAGGGCCTGTTTCCACGCTGTATCTCTAAACTAAACTAAAACATTACTACTAGCCTCTCCGCATGCACATCATCAAATTATTTTTCTATATCCCTGGATAAAGTCTACCAAATTACAAATAACTATATCCTGCCCATCATAAAATAAACAAATTATTGTCAATACTTAATTTGCCTGAATAAATTATTAATATATTTTTGCTCTGCGATTTATTTTAATTAAATAATGCATTTATGATATCTTGTTTTAGAATAAATAGCAATTTGTTTCGTGATTTTTTTAAATAACTTGATAATGGAGGCAGGTCATATCACAAGACATGACAGGAAATTGTCTGAATTCTTAATTTGTTCTCAAAACTCAAATACCAAGGAAGTCAGGCAATCAAACAAGAGCATCATAAGTTACCCATGGACCTCGCTGCGTACTCTCCTCTCTCCTTTACTCTCCTCTCTTCTTTACTCTCTCTACACCAACGACTGCACCTCCACAGACTCCTCTGTCAAGCTTCTCAAGTTTGCGGACGACACAACCCTGATTGGACTGATCCACGATGGGGAGGAATCTGCCTACAGACTGGAAATGACACAACTGATGTCCTGGTGCCTTCGTAACAACCTGGAGCTCAATGCTCTTGAGGCAGTGGAATTGATAGTAGATTGTACCAAAACAAAAATTGATGATAGGACTACAGCAAATCAATTGCCAGGCTTACAAAGATATATTAGTGAACTGCGGGAAAAATGCAAGTATTTTCTCACTTGACAGATAATCTTTCGGGACAATGAATGAAGACACATGTTTAGCGAATAAGTCATCGAACGAACAAGAAAAGTAAATGCCTGCAACAATTACCCAAGGAATCCCTGGATTTCTCGGATTAATGTGATGAATTTAATGCCATTAAATTCTCCTCTAAAAGAGGAATAACATTCTCTAATGTTCTTGGTATTGACCTATAGGTTATTTTCACGATATATCAGAGCTACGGAACATTTCTGACAACATACTTTTCCAAGTAGCTCTTTGACAAGTTTATTAATAATCAGCTGTTGTCGGCTAAAATTTAAAAATAGTAATTGCCCAAACCAAGCTTAAATTCTTCGGCATTATAAGAGCTGATAAACCTCCGAGCCATTGCATCACTGACTATGTTGCAAAAATCTACAATGTACTACACTGCAAAACTCAAACAGCATTTTGGTTTTCTATTTTATTGTTGGCTACAATATTTATAAGATTTTTGTGGTTCGCTGTGCTTGTTTATTGCCAAAGCTAGACACAAGATGCTGGAGTGTCTCAGCAGGTCAGGCAGCATTCCTGGAGAACATGGATAGGTGTTTGGGTTACAGCCTGAAACATCGCCTATCCCAGTTCTCCAGAGATGCTGCCTGACCTGCTGAGTTATTTTGTGTCTATCTTTGGTATAAACCAGCATCCTTGTTATTACTTGTATATTACCAGTTGATTTTACAATTTCTGATCACAAAATATCTGAAACATATTGATACTAATGGAAAAACCTTTACTTGTTTGCAAAACCTTACTTGTTTACTTGTAGAAACTTCTATTTCCCACTCCTTTTCTTCAGCAAAACGAAATTGTGCAAATGAATCACCTGTAATAAAGCAGACAGTTTATTTCCTTTGAAGTTTGACAAATTGTGAGTTGCATTTCAATTCATAGAATTGTTATTAAACCAATAATATAGGCTAAAGAGAAATCACATTTCTTATCATTTGACATAAATGGGGAATAGAATCATCGAGCTTTTATTAAATTATAAAATTAGAATCGTGATTTTAAAACAAACCAAGTAAAAGATAATTTTACAAACTTACATAAACCATATTATCCTACAACGTTGAAATGTTACCAACATACTTTCTCCAAAATTATGAGAAAGTATTTGCATTTTGTACAGCAAGTTTCACAGCCACTAAATTACTTTTGAAATTAAATCACTGCCTTAATGTGGTCAACCACATAACAAACTACACTGAACAGCAATGACATAAACAACCGGGTAATCTGTCTATTCGTGTTAGAAAAGCGTTGGCAAAAGGTTCCCTTGGTCTTTTCCAAAGCACCTTGGGACTTTTTAAATATTCACTTAGACTCTCAGATTAAAATCTCATTCAAAATTCAAGACTCTCTGACAATGCAGTACCCTCTCAGAACCACATCTATAGCCAAGATTATGCACTTAAAATCTATCATGTTGGGCTTGAACTCATCAACGCATTCCCCAGCAGAGTTACCAGGTCCACACTGAACCCCCACGTCAAATTCTGGTTTTAAAAGATTCAGCATAATTATTCACTTAGTTTGCCTGACAGTTCTTTTGAAATATAAATAGCAATAATTTTAAATTATCAAGTACAAAACACTCCTCAAACTTAAATGCAGTGGTTATGGCCAGTTCTTACGGTGCGACCTGAAGCAAG
This sequence comes from Amblyraja radiata, assembly GCF_010909765.2. Taxonomy (NCBI): domain Eukaryota; kingdom Metazoa; phylum Chordata; class Chondrichthyes; order Rajiformes; family Rajidae; genus Amblyraja; species Amblyraja radiata. The sequence continues at coordinate 26,474,671 of NC_045964.1, read as the reverse complement.
ATGTCACCCGAGTGAAGTGGTCGTGGTCCAGCACGAGTTCCGCACGATAAAGAGTTCCCACGATAAAGAGTTCCCACGGTACTCGGCATTTCTGTTATTTGTGCGAGTGACTTGTCCGTCTCCCGATCTTTCCCGTTAATCTTGAATGAACATCGTGGACTGTAGTGTTGTTAATCACGTGGCACAAATGATGTTACTTTTTTTCACACACTATATTGGTTTTTTTCACCCGAGCTCTTTAATGAGCTGAAGAATAATCTGTTTTTTTTTAGACAAATGTTGTTTGGTGTGATGCACCTTCTCTCAATATGTGCAAGAAGTCGTCTTTTTATTTTGTCAAATAGGAATAAAGACTGTGTCTCACATTGACCGTGATGATTGTCTTATTTTATTATCTACTGAGAGGTGAAACCTTCAGTCTGAAGAAGGCTCTCGACCCGAAACGCCACCCGTTCCTTCTCTCCAGAGATGCTGCCTGTCCCGCTGAGTTGCTCCAAGCAACTGGTGTCTATCTTCAAAGGACTGACCACCGGGCTGGATGTCGGGGCTGGCGTGTTGCGTTTCACAGACCGAACTGTCCAATTAATAGTAACAGATGGGCACTCCCTCTCAACCACATTCTCTTGCCTTCTCCCCATAATCTCCTGACAGCCGCACTAATCAGGAATGTATCTATCTCTGCCCCCTATTCTTCACCCTTTTGACAGTAGTTTTGTTTTATTGGAGACAGCGGATGCTGGAATACTGAGCAAAACACGAAGTGCTGGAGGAACTCGGTGCATTTGTGTTTAAGAAGGAACTGCAGATGCTGGAAAATCAAAGGTACACAATAATGCTGGAGAAACTCAGCGGGTGCAGCAGCATCTATGGAACGAAGGAAATAGGCAACGTTCCTAGTTAGCCGGCGCCTGAGACTGAGCCAAGCAATGTCCAGACCTGACTTCAACACAAAGTGATGGAGGAACTCAAAGGGTCAGGCTCGTCCAACGCTCTGTGTTTTGCTCGTGATTCCTCCATCTGCATTTCCTCGTGTCTACAGACCAGAGTTGCCACTTGACTCCGAGATGACCATCACAGAGCATACGGAAGATAGACACGAAATGCTGGAGTAACACAGCGGGACGGGCAGCATTTCTGGAGAGAAGGAATGTGTGACGTTTCGGTTAGAGACCCTTCTTCAGAGTCTCGTCCCGAAACGTCACCCATTCCTTTTATCCAGATGCTGCCCGTCCATGATGTTATGTCTGTCTCCAGTATTACTGTGTCTATCATCGGCGCAAACCAACATCTACAGTTCTTTCTGACACATTATGATTAGAGGATACCGTCTCGCCATCACTCGGATTACCCGCTTCATTTCCAAAACGTTGCCACCTCTCTTTACTTTGCTTACTGAAGCCTGATCCTTGTCAGACCCAGTGCTCTATCGCCCAGCCTCTCATCTTTCAATCGGGTTCGGCCAGGAAGGAACTGCAGATGCTGGATTAAAACGAAGATAGACACAACATGTAGCTCAGCGGGACAAGCAGCATATCAGAAGGGTCTCGACCCGAAATGTCACCCATTCCTTCTCCCCAGAGATGCTGCCTGCCGTCGAGTTACTCCAGCATTCTCTTTAAACCGGCATCTGCTGTTCCTTCCGACACATGCACAAGAAATAGGCAACTTTTCGGGCCGAAACGTTGCCTATTTCTTTCGTTCCATAAATGCTGCTGCACCCGCTGAGTTTCTCCAGCATTTGTGTGTGGGGAAGGGGGGGGGGGGGGGGGAGAGATAAGGCAGCCTGAAGAAAGGGTCGCATGTCCATTTCCCTCCGTAGATGCTGCCTGGCCCGCGGAGTTCCTCCAGTCTTAGAAACTGCTTTAGACAAAAAGAGACACAAACTGCTGGAGTAAAATAGCTCAGCAAGTGAGGTACCTGAACACTCAAAAATGAAAAAGAATGAAAATGTGATTATTTCACCTCCCTTCAACTATTTTGTGTTTCAGCATGAGAGGTATTATAACATTAGAGACATTCATCTTGTAGTGATGTGTTAATGAAGAATTGCAGACATCAATCTGATAGTAAAAAATATATTTATTTAACAATGAGGTAAAACAAGCACTGACAATCAAACTGCTCAGTTACTCACCGTTCGCAGGAGTTCCCACGGTACCCGCAAGAGTTATTACGGATATCGCACGGGCCACTGCGTTCATACAATGTTGCAATGCTCACCAAAAAGTGCTCAAGGCACTCTTGGAGAAATTAAAAAATGTTTGAATTTTCTCCCGACCTTACCAAGTCACACGACTACCTGCCGTTAGCGCCACGGAGGTCCTCGGTGGTCCACGAATGCCGTACTGCTATCGCAGAAGGTTCCCACGATGTTAAATCTTGTTAAGTCTTGCTTCAGGTCGCACAGTGAGAAAGCCCTTTTAGCGTTGAAACGTTCAGAATCACCATTAACTAAATGGCAATCCTAGTTTTCATCTGTATTTACAAGGACAGTTTGCTCCGATTTAAAATGCAAAGTTCACACAGTTATCAGTTTACATCGAGCTGCTTGTGATCAGCACTTCAGTTCTTAACTTTTAAGAATGACATTAAAATTTACGACCTATCTAAGTATTGGAATTATAAAATACTGTGGGCATGAACATCACTTAAGAGAATTAAAGTAACAATAGCTCTTAAATTATATTCTTAATAGGAATGTAGATTTAAAAGAATGTATAATTGTAAGTTTCTCCCACTTCATGCGGTTTCACGAACACACAGAGCACGGGGAATAGAAGCAGGCGTGTGAAGGCACAAGAGTGCAGATGTTGGAATCTTGAGCAAAAGACAAAGTGCTGGAGGAACTCAGCGGGTCAGGCAGCATCTGTGGAAGGAATGGACAGATGACGTTTTGGGATGGCATTCTTCTTTGGACTTCAGACGCAGGGGTAGGTTGCTCATATTTGATGCCTTAAGCTGCTCCACCATTCAATAAAATTGTGACTGACCTTTTACCTCTGTACCATTTTCCTGTCCTCCAACATTCCTTGTTTCCATTTTGTCCAAAACAGGCCAATGCTTATCTTGAATATAGTCGGCAACTGAGCCTCCACAGCCTCACTGCACAGACAATTTCAAAGATTCACCCCCACCCTCTTGTGAAGAAATTCCTTTTCCCCCTTACTGAATGGTGAACCCATTACTTTCAGACTGAACACTGGTTCCAGACACACCAGCCAAAGAAAACATCATCTCTCCCTTTACCTTGTCAAGCAGCAAGACAATTTCACGTTTCAATGAGATTGCCTTTCACTTCTCTAAATCAGAGTGACTTGCCTAGTCTGCTACACTCTCCCCCTCCACATCTCAGAGAACAATCTGGAGCACTTTCATGCCACTCAATTGCAAATACCCTTTAAAGAATTCTTTAAATTCTATTCCAAATGCTTTTTGTTCCACAGGATCAGGGTCATGAGATCCTGATCACTGAAGCTTACGACACCATAGACTGATGGCATTACATTCACTCGCACAGCTAGTGTTTGGCATAGCTTTAATCCGATTCTCAGGGATCAGCTTCTATGCCCCAGCTTTCGGGATTTATACCACTAAGTCTAGCTCTTCTATCTAGGAAGCAGCTGTGCAGGTCTGTGATCAACTGGTTCAACAACTAGACAGCCAGGCAACGAGAGCCAGCATTTAAATGCCAAAAGCTGGCCCATCAGATATCAGTATCCATGGATGCAACCAACAACAACAGAAAATACACTCTGTTTTTAACAGCACACGGTTTGAAAATTCAAAAGCGAGTATTTTACATCTGTGCACTTTCACAAAGGTGAATTTTCTCTTTGCTGCCCAGAGCTCTAAGCGTAAATCAAGTTGAGTTTATTGTCATATGCACAAACCCAACGAGGTACAATGAAAATCTTGCTTGCATTAAAGCCACTTGGACTTAGACAACACAAAAAAAAAAAAATAATAAATCAATTCTACAAGAGTGAAAATAAAAGAAAACACAGGCTGGAATAATTCAGCGGGTTGAACAGCATCTCTGGAAGATGTGGAAAGGTGATGTTTCAGATCTTTCCATAAAACAATTGAGCAAAAAACCAAGACATTGTTTTTTAACGCAAAAATATACAATCGGTCCGTGGTGGTACAAGAGATGATCAAATTGCTGTGGTAGTTTGAGGATTGTGCAGGACGGTTCAAGAACCTGATAGTTGTAGGAAAGCAGCTGTTCCTGAACCTGCTGGTGTGGGACTTCAATCCTCTCTACCTCATGCCTGATGGTAGCAGCCAGAAGGCATAATTAGATAATAGACAATAGACAATAGGTGCAGGAGTAGGCCTATCGGCCCTTCGAGCCAGCACCGCCATTCAATGTGATCATGGCTGATCATCCCCAATCAGTACCCCGTTCCTGCCTTCTCCCCATATCACTGACTCCGTTATCTTTAAGAGCCCTATCTAGCTCTCTCTTGAAAGCATCCAGAGAACCCGCCTCCACCACCCTCTGAGGCAATGCCTGGATGGTGGTGATCCTTAATGATAGATGCAACCTTCTGAAGCAGCGCCTCGTGTAGGTGTAGTTGATGACAGAGAGGGCCGTGCGCGTGAGAGACTGGGCTGTGTCCTCCACTCTCTACAGTCGCTTGTATTCCTGTGCTTTGCAATTGCCATATGATACAACCGGTAAGGCCACTTTCCACAATGTTTCTGTAGAAGTTTGTTATAGTATTCCATGCAATACGGTTCTCTCTTAAGCTTTGAAGAAAGTAGGGGCTCTGGTGTGCCTCCTTTGTGATTACATCCATGTGGCTGGCACAGGACTGGTCGTTTGGGATATTAACGCCCAGGAATTTGAAGCTGCTGATTTCTCCACCACAAACCCACCAATGAAAACTGGCTCGTAGTTTCTAGACTTCCACTTTCCAAAGGCAATGATTATTCTTTGGTTTTACTTTACTTTAGATTTGGCGGAAACAGGCTGTTCGGCTCACTGAGTCCACTCCGACCAACGGTCACGCCGTATACTAGCTCTATCCTACACAATAGGGGCTATCGACATTTTTTTAATCAAAGCCAATGAACCTACAAACCTGCACTTCTTTGGAGTGTGGGAGTGTGGGAGGAAACCGGAGCACACAGGGTCGCAAGGAGAACATGCAAACTCTGTACAGACAGCACGCAAGGCAGCAACTCTACCACTGTGCTGCTGTGCCATCAACAGCATCATTTTGTTGATGATGTGAGAGTTTTTTGTTGCGGCACCGCTAAACCAGATGTTCTATCTCTCTCCGACACACCAACTCCTCTCCACCCATGATTCTGTCAACCACGGTGGTGTTTGGCCGCCAATTTATAGAAGGCATGGAGCTGTGTTTAGCCACATAATCATGGGTGTAAAGGTGTAGAGCAGGGGACTGTTGGCAGTTTTGAGGTGCACTGTATTGATGTTCAGTGAGGAGGACATGTTGTTAACAATCCCCACTGATTGAGCTCTGCTGATGAGGAAGTCAAGGATCCATTTGCAAAGGGAGGAACATGGGCCCAGATCTTGGAGCTTTGTGTTGAGTTTGCAGGAAATGATAGTGTTGAACTCAGGGCTGGCATCCTTGAACAGCAGGTTGATGTATATCTTCCTGTTGTCCAGATGCTCCAGAGCAGAGTAAGATAGCATCAGCAGTTCATCCATTGTGGTGAAAGGCAAATTGAAGTCAGGACATTCCAAGGAAGGAAGTCACAGTGCTGGAGTAACTCAGCGAATCAGGCCGCATCTCTGGAGAACATGAATAGGTGGCATTTTGGGTCGGCACTCTTCTTCTGACTGAGATCACAACAGCCAAACATAGAAAATAGGTGCAGGAGTAGGCCATTTGGCCCTTCAAGCCTGCACCGCCATTCAATATGATCATGGCTGATCATCCAACTCAGTATCCTGTACCTGCTTTCTCTCCATACCCCCTGATCCCCTTAGCCACAAGGGCCACATCTAACTGCCTCTTAAATATAGCCAATGAACTGGCCTCAACTACATTCTGTGGCAGAGAATTCCAGAGATTCACCACTCTCTGTGTAAAAAAATGTTTTTCTCATCTCAGTCCTAAAAGATTTCCCCTTTATCCTTAAACTGTGACCCCTTGTTCTGGACTTCCCCAACATCGGGAACAATCTTCCTGCATCTAGCCTGTCCAACCACTTAAGAATTTTGTAAGTTTCTATAAAATCCCCCCTCAATCTTTTAAATTCTAGAAAGGTTTGAATTTAGAAATTTGAATTCTAAAATTCAAAGAAAGGTCCTCACCCAAAACATCACCTATCCATGTTCTCGAGAGATGCTGTCTGACCCGCTGAGTTACTCCAGCACTTTGTGTCCTTTTGTGTAAACCAGCATCTGTGGTTCCTTGTTTCTATATTCTGGGGCATTGAAGACCAGATCATTAGAAGTATTTAAGGTGGAGATAGATATTTGGAAGATCAAGGAATTGAGTGTGAAGGGGAACTGGCATAGAAGGGTTGTCGAGGGCAGCATAGATCAGCTTGGTGAATGGTGATTGTGATGAGGAGGGATTGCTGAGCATGCTGGGGGCCTGCTCCTGCCTTTTTGTGACTGGAAGGTCGGAAACAAAGGGGAGGATGGTGAGAGATAGGAAGGAAATTGGAATAGTGCACACACTGTAGATAATGATGTTTAGTTCAGTTTAGAGATATAGCATGGAAACAGGCCCTTCAGCCCGCTGAGTCCATGTTGACCAACGATCACCCATTCATACTAGTTCTATGTTATCCCGCTTCTGCATCCACTCCCTATGCACTAGGGACAATTTAGAGAGGACCAATTAACCTACAAACCCGCACGCCTTCTGAAAGTGAGAGGAAACCGGAGCACCCTGAGGAAATCCACACAGTCACGGGGGAGAATGTGCAAACTTTGCATAGACAGTACCCAAGATCAGGATCAACCCCTGGTCTCTGGGGCTGTGAGGCAGCAGCTCTACCAGCTGTACCACTGTGCCACCCGAAATGGGTACATGCCTCACAAGTTTCACCTCCATACCACTATGTCTTTCATTTTAAACTTTAAATGGATAAGGTACAGAGATTCTACAATGACTTTAATCAAACCACTATTATGAAATTATTTAAGGACCATTTCTTCCTGAGAGATGGGAAGGACTTTGACCCTCCACTAAGTATGCTCCACACATAGGAAGTCTGTCACTGCCGGCTGGCTATCGGCTGTGCCATATAGTGCGTGCACAATTGAGAATAGAAGCTGAAGAGAGAAAGAGAGAGAGAAAGAGAAAGAGAGAGAGAAAGAGAGAGAGAAAGAGAGTGAGAGTGGGAAGGAGATAGAGAGAGAGAGAGAGAGAGAGAGAGAGAGAGAGAGAGAGAGAGAGAGAGAGAGAGAGAGAGAGAGAGGAGAGGGAGGGAGGGAGGGAGGAGGAGGGAGGGAGGGAGCGAGGCGAGGAGGAGGCGAGACGCACGAGAGGGAGAGGAGAGGAGAGATGGGACGGAGGAGGCGACGGGAGGGTTGTTTCCAGGGAGGGAGGAGGGAGGAGGGAGGGAGGAGGAGGGAGGGAGGGAGGGAGGGAGGGAGGGAGGGAGGGGGGGGGGGAGGGAGGGGGGGAGGGGGAGGGGGGGAGGGGGGGAGAGGGGGAGAGAGGGGGAGAGGGAGGGAGGGTGAGAGAGAGGAGGAGAGAGAGAGGGAGAGAGAGAGGTTAAGAGAGGTAGAGAGAGAGGGGGAGAGAGAGAGAGAGGGAGAGGGAGAGGGAGAGGGAGAGAGAGAGAGAGGGTTGAGAGAGAGAGAGAGAGAGAGAGAGAGAGAGAGGGAGAGAGAGAGAGAGAGAGATTTCTCATATTTATATACAGGTCTCCAATAGACAATAGGTGCAGGAGGCCATTCGGCCCCTCGAGCTAGCACCGCCATTCAATGTGATCATGGCTGATCATCCTCAATCAGTACCCCGTTCCTGCCTTCTCCCATATCCCCTGACTCCGCTATCTCCACTCGTCCTCTGTCGTTCCAGAGAAAATAATCCAAATTTGTTCAAACTCTCCTTACAGCTAATGCTCTCTAATCCAGGCAATATCCTGGTGAACCTCTTCTGAACCCTCTCCAAAGCCTCCACATCCTTCCTGCAAAGCTACGACCAGAACTGTACACAATACTTGTGGCCTGATCAAAAAAATGTTTTTAAAGCTGCAATATGATGCAGTGTTTTTTCCCATGAATGCATAGCAAACATCTATATATAATACAAAAAACAGAGTTAATCAAAATGTACATGGATAAAGCATTGAGAAAGTGCACGCTAACAGAACACTGAACCACCTTCAGATTCCAAATGGAACAAAAGTGCTTTCAGAAGGCAATTCCTTTAATAATTCCTGCTGCTTTGTTCAATCCATTCATTTAAGGAGTTTCACAAACACTTGCAGCACACAGGACATAACTATTTAACTTTGCCAGATTTTAATGGAGCAGATCTCATTAGTCAAGCCAAGTCAAGCAACACATAGGGCCTTAGTGAATTATGGTACCAAAGGTTCATCGTCTTAACCATGGGAATGAAGGTTTGTGATAAAAACCAACAGAGAAGATGAATTACATTGAAATGAGATACAGAATTAAATAAAGAACAAGAAAGAAAGACGCAGAAAAAAATAAAGAAAATAATTTCCAATGTTTTATTTCCTACTGCTGGCACACCAACCATTGTTCCTTCTCCACTCCCTTTACCCACTCCAATCTCACCCCCTCCGAACACACAGCCATCCGCTCACTCAACAACAATCCAAATGTTGTTATCAAACTTGCCGACAAAGGAGGTGCCGTTGTAGTCTGGTGGGCCGACCTCTACTGTGTTGAGGCCAGGCGCCAGCTCTCAGACACCTCCTCATACCAATCCCGTGACCAATGACCCCACAGCCAAACATCAGGCCACCATCTCCCAGACTACACTCCCTGTTTCTATCTCCTTCCCCAAATCCACAAACAGGACTGCCCTGGCAGACCCAATGTTTCTGCCCCACAGAATTCATCTCCAAATAGTTGATTCCATCTTATCCCTCCCATGCCCAGTCTCTTCCGACCTACATCCAAGACACCTCACATGTCATTTAAGTCTTCAATAACTTTCAATTCCCAGGCTCCCATTGCCTCATCTGTACCATGGGTGTCCAGTCCCTTTACGCCTCCAACCCCACCAAGAAGATCTCAAGGCCCTCCAGTTCTTCCTTGAAGAGAGACCCAGTCAGTTCCCCTCAACTAACACTCTCCTCCCGCTGGGGGAACTTGTCCTTACGCTCAACAACTTCTCCTTTGACTCCTCACTTTCTTCAAGTTTAAGTTGCAGCCGTGGGCACTCGCAAGATCCCCAGCTATGCTTGCCATATTGTTGGTCACGTCAAGCAATCTTTGTCCCAAAGGTACACTGGCACCATCTCTCTACTGCATTGACCACTACATTGGGGCTGCCTCCAGCACCCGTGCAGAACTCGGTGATTTCATTAACTTTACCATTAACTTCCACCCTGCCCTTAAATTCACCTGGACTATCTCTGACACCTCTTGCCCCTTTCTTGATCTCTCTGGTTCCATCACGGGGGACAGACTATCGACTGACATCATCTATAAACCCACTGACTCCCACTGACAACATCTCCTCCAACAGCCTCATGCAAAGGCACTAACCCCTACTCTGACGTATTCATCTAGCTCCCAAGTGGAGGTTTTCCATTCCAGGTCATCTAAGATGTCCGCTTTCTTTAATAAACATGTTGCCCCCTTCCTCCCACCCATCTACTGTTATAGACGAATCCCTCACCCATGTCTCCAGTGTCCAATCGTTCTGCTCTTGCTCTCTCTCACACCAGACAGAACAAGAATAGAGTTCTTGTTGTTGAAGCAATTTGTTATTTTTAAACAGGGAGTGGTGAGTGGCTGGAACATGCTGTCGAGGGACTGGTGGATGCTGATACAACAGTGGCATTTAACAGGCTTCTGGGCAGACATGGAGCTGTGTTTCCACTTTGAAGGAAATTGCCCGACATTCGGGAAATTCTGGTTGTCTTCGGGTAATTTTAGGGAAATTAAATAATTTTGGGAAATTTCTTCATCAGGCCCGCGAAGGGGTCCCATCCGGCCCGTGGGATGATTTGGGGAAAAAAAGTATATTTACGACCATCAGCGCCTGTGCAGGGGGGAAGCCCGTCAGCCACGTCACAATTGAACAGTCTCCCCGCACGGTGTGGAAGCACTGACATGACAGTAGTGGGATATGGATCATTTTCAGGCATCTGGAGATAGTTTAATTTGGCATTGTGGCTGGCACAGATATCATGGGTTGGAGGGCCCCATCCTGTGTACTACTGTTCTATGTAATTAGTCACTCTGAGTGAGATACAGCACAGAAACAAGCCCTCCTGCCCACTGATTCTCAGCACCGAAATACACTATTCCTGCACTAATCGCATTTTATTCTCCTTAACTCATCCAGATTCTATTACTCACCTACACACTAAAGATAATTTATTGGACAATTAACCCGCACACCTTCAGGATGAGGAAACCAGAGCACCTGCAGGAAACCCATGCAGCCACAGGGAGAATGTGCAAACTCCACACAGACAGCATGTGAGGTCAGAATTGAAGCTGCCTCTCTGTGGCGCTATACTGAAGTGGCTCTTCCAGCGGTATTACTGCGGCAGTCCTGACTTTTTGTGGCGAATATAATCGGTAATTAATACGAAAAATTTTCAACCTCATGTAAACCATAAAAATGGTAATTATTCAGCAAGCAGCAAATCACAATATTGAGTGATCTATTTGTTGCCTCAAGCTAATTGACGTTAGAAATTAATAACGCAAGCACCATTAAACTCGGTTTAATTTTGACAGCAAATTGCACGAAAATGTTTTGGAAAGGAAAAAAGCATTGTAATTTAATTGTTAGCACACAAAGACACATCTCATACTTTGTTTACTCAAACATTTTAAGAAACGCTCCTAATGTACATCTATAAAGCAGCTTAAGTTCTCTTTAGAAATTAACATTAAGCAATTAGTCATAGTAGATACAAAATGCTGGAGTGACTCAACGGGACAGGCAGCATCTCTGGAGAGAAGGAATGGGTGACGTTTCGGGTCAAGACCCTTCTAAGGGTTACTCCAGCATTTTGTGTCTACCTTCAATTTAAACCAGCATCTGCAGTTCTTTCCTAAGCAATTAGTCATGGTGTCAAACAGCACAGGAACAGGCCCATCAGCCCAACTTGCCCGTGCCGACCAGGATGCCCCATCTACACCATTCTCATCTACCTGCAATTAGCCAATATCCCTCTACACATTAGATACTGGAGAGAAACATTTGCTTAGATAACCTATAGAATGACCATCAAGGTTTCAAGGTTAGTTTATTGTCACATGTACCAAGTATGGTACGGTGAAATTTGAGTTACCATACAGCCATACTAAGTGAAAAGCATAAAAGTTAACATAAACATCCACCACAGTGGATTCCACATTCCTCACTGTGATGGAAGGCAATAAAGTTCAATCTTCTTCCTCTTGTTCTCCCGCGGTCGGGGCAGTCAAATCATCCGCAGTCGGGGCCCGCAGCCGACGATCGAAGCCCCCGTCAGGGTGATCAAAACTCCCGCGTCGGGGCGGTTGAAACTCCCGAGTCGGCCTCTTCTTACCAGAGACTGTGGGCTTCACGATGTTAAAGTCCACAGGCCCCGCGGTTGGAGCTTCGATCACCGGCAAAGGGATCGCAAGCTCCGCGATGTTAAAGTCCCGCAGACGGGTCAGTCTCCAGGTAAGGCCGCCAACTCCATGATGTTAGGCTGCAGTAGGGACGGAGATTCGATACGGAAAAAAATCGCATCTCCGTCGAGTTAAGAGATTGAAAAAAGTTCCCCCACCCCCACATAAAACAAACCAAGGAACACTAAAACATACTTTTTAACACAAACTAAAAATAACAAAAAGAAAGGACAAACAGATTGTTGGCGAGGCAGCCACTGCTGGTGGCACCACCCGGCGTTCACCCCAATCGACCTCTTCATAGCACCGAGACCGCTCTTATTAAAGTTGTAAACGACATCCGTCTTAACACAGACTCTGGCAAAGTTTCAATATTAATGCTATTAGATCTCAGTGCTGCATTCGACACTGTTGATCACTCAATACTTTTGGACAGGTTGGAAAAATGGGTGGGGCTCTCAGGCACAGTCTTAAGTTGGTTCAGGTCATATTTACAAGATAGGAACTATTTTGTTTCCATTGGCGACTTTGTATCAGAACCAACCAACGTGACGTGTGGAGTACCGCAAGGTTCGATCTTAGGGCCCTCTTTATTCAACATCTACATGCTCCCACTAGGGCAAATCATGTGATATAATAATATTGACCACCACTGCTATGCCGATGACACTCAAATCTATGTAGCGCTATCACCAAATGACTATCGCCCCATAGATCTGTTGTGCCAGTGCATTGAGCAAGTCAAAGACTGGATGTGCCAAAATTTTCTCCAACTAAATAAGGACAAAATGGAGATAATTGTTTTTGGTGCTAAAAAAGAAAGGCTTAAAGTAACCCAACACCTTCACTCTCTGTCCCTGAAAACTTCAAACAAAGCCAGAAATCTTGGGGTCATTATGGATTCAGATTTAAATTTCGACAGTCACATCAAATCAGTAACAAAATCGGCCTACTATCACCTCAAAAACATAGCAAGTTAAGAGGACTCATGTCAGCTCAAGATTTAGAAAAACTTGTACATGCCTTTATTAATAGTAGGCTAGATTATTGCAACGGTCTCCTTGCAGGTCTTCCAAAAAAAACTGTCAGGCAGCTACAGCTTGTTCAGAACGCTGTTGCTAGAGTTCTAACAAAGACCAAAAAATTTGAGCATATTACACCAATTCTTAAATCCTTACATTGGCTCCCTGTATGTCAGAGAATTGATTTTAAAATCCTGCTGCTCACCTATAAATCACTACATGGTTTAGGGCCAAAGTATATCACTGACATGCTTCCACTATATAAGCCTTCTAGACCGCTAAGATCTTCTGAAACCAATCTGCTAGTGATTCCCAGAGTAAATACAAAACATGGGAAAGCAGGATTTAGTTACTATGCAACAAATAGCTGGAATAAACTTCCTGAAGATTTAAGACTTGCCTCAACTTTGACCACTTTTAAAACAAGACTGATAACTTTTATGTTTACTTTAGCTTTCAGCTAAATCTTAACTACATTGCACTTTTAACTTTTGCACTTTTTATAATGCATTTTTAATTTTGCTTTTCTTTTCTTTTAGTTCTTCTATTTTATTTCATTTTATTATTTCATTTATTGTATGACATGTTTTTATGTGAAGCACTTTGAGTCTGCCTCGTGTATGAAATGTGCTATATAAATAAAGTTGCCTTGCCTTGCCTTGCCAATAACCGAGCAAGTCAGAGCGCGTGTACTCGGCAAGTGTGGTTCAACACGTCATTCCAAAACAGTAAAGGGGCAAACCATTAACGTGACAGACAGAATATTGCCCACTTGCGCAGATGAATATAACGTGTACGGAGAAACACGCAGACAACTCAAAACCACGCTTGGCAAAAATGGTCCCCAGGCACTATTTTAAACATTCACTTATCTAGAGTGGCACGGTGGCGCAGCAGGAGAGTTGCTGTTTTACAGCGTCAGAGACCTGGGATTGATCCTGACTATAGGTGCTGTCTGTACGGAGTTTGTACGTTCTCCCTGTGACCGCATAGGTTTTCTCCGGGTGATCAGTTTCCTCGAACATTCCAAAGACGTACTAGTTTGTAGGTTAATTGGCTTTGGTAAAAATTGGAAATTGACCCTAGTGTGTGCTAGTGTAACAGGGATTGCTGGTTGGCATGGAATCGGTGGGCCAAAGGGTTTGTTTCCACGCTATATCTCTAAACTGAACTATAAACTTTACAACACAGAAAGAGGCCATTCAGTGGGGAACAAACCCAGGTCCTGGAGCGGTGAGGCAGGAGCACTAACTGCTGTGCCACCCAATTTCTAATCACCCGTAGATCTGTCCATCTTACATAACACTATCTCCATTATAATTTCTTATTTACATTTCATCTAGTTAATTCCCCCTCTTCCGCAGCTTCATATTATATTTAGGTTTATTTTTGCTCTTTTTGTATTTTGTGCTTTTCCGCTGTTCTGAAAATGGATAATTTAATAAATCTGTCATTTTTTTACACGTCATCGTATCACCTTTATCTGTTATTATCTGCCGCATTTCTCCTCAAGAGTCCATTAACTCTGAATCCACTGAAATTCTGAAGCTGCTAATAGTTTCTGATTACAGGGAGTATTAACAGCTGAATTTATGACCTGTTCTCTGTAAGGACTACTACATCATAGCCTATCACTTGAATTAGTGCCACTGACACACGGTTTATTTTTTATCCTCTGCGAACACTTGTCTGACTGAGTATTTCAACCTGCATAAAGCCCTAATGATACATTTCACAGTTTTTGGCCTCTCAAACCTCTAAAAGGATACAAAATGCTGAAGTAACTCAGCAGATCAGGCAGTATTTCCGGTGAACATAGATAAGTGACGTTTCAGGCGGGACCCTTTTCAAAGTTTCGACTTAGAAGTTGGTACGTCATGTTGCAGTTGAATAAGACGTTGGTGAGACCGCATTTAGAATATTGTGTTTAATTCTGGGCACCATGTTATAGGGAAGATATTGTCTAGCATGAAAGGGTTCAGAAAAGATTTACGAGGATGTTGCCAGGACTAGAGGATGTGAGCTATAGGGAGAGGTTGAGTAGGCTGGGTCTCTATTCCATGCATCGCAGGAGGATGAGGGGTGATCTTATAGAGGTGTACAAAATCATGAGAGGAATAGATCAGATAGATGCACAGAGTCTCTTGCCCAGAGTAGGGGAATCTAGGACCAGAGGACATACAGTAGGTTCAAGGTGAAGGGGAAAAAATTTAATATGAATCCGAGGGGTAACTTTTTCACGTAAAGGGTGGTGGGTGTATGGAACAAGCTGCCAGAAGAGGTAGTTGAGGTTGGGCCATCCCATCGTTTAAGAAACAGTTAGACAGGTATATGAATAGGACAGGTTTGGAGGGATAGGGACCAAGCGCAGGCAAGTTGGGCCGAAGGGCCTGTTACCACACTGTAGTACGCTATGACCCGAAACATATAACCATATAACAATTACAGCACGGAAACAGGCCATCTCGACCCTTCTAGTCCGTGCCGAACACATAATCTCCCCTAGTCCCATATACCTGCGCTCAGACCATAACCCTCCATTCCTTTCCCATCCATATAACTATCTTAACATCACCTGTACATGTTCTCCACGGATGCTGCCTGACCCACTGAGTTACTCCAGCACACAGGGTAAATGCATTTTACCCAGAATTTCTCTACACTGCTACTCACAATTACAACAGTATTTACATAATGTAGCAATGTTAAAAAACTTACCTTCATGGAGTGGGAGTGGTGAGTGGCTGACTCACTGGCCGTGTGCGCGACTTTGGCTCCTTTGAGGGGGGCGGGGGGCGGGATTAAAATGCTGTTTTCTCCTGCCTGTCTGAGATGGATTTCCTCGGCCTGCCAGCTGATGCAGAAAAATCGTTCCGACTTCCGTTCTCGGAAGTTTTTAAAAAAAATCGCGGGACAATTTAATCACTGGAGTAAAATAAAAAAGCGACTTCTAACGCCCTCAACGCCTACAACGGGACGGATCTCACGTAGGGGACAAAACACGGGGTAAGTCGTCTATTTTACATATAAACTTGCTTCTTAGGATGACTTTAATCAAAATTTCCTTGGCGAAAATGTGATTTTGGCCCCTATACGAACCAGCAGTGTTTTTCCTGCCGATATAGGGTTCAAATTCACTGCAACCGCAACGTTCCAATCTATCGCGTTCCACAAAAACCCACTCGCAAGATGATTTAAAAGCCCATCAATTTACGGGAATTAAACATTAAATTCCTTCCATTTGGCCTATAAATTCATGACAATGAGATTTAAAAATCATGTTATATTGTGAATTCTTGTGTGAATGTTATTTGGACACTTAGGCTATTTAAAAATGTTAACCTTTTCTTAAGAAATGGATAGATGTTTAGATCTAGTAATTGAATTTTGTAATTAGCTACAATTAGGTAACTAACTAATTATATGCTTTAATTTCAGGTCATCCAAGCAAGATTGTTTCATATTTGTTTCAGAATGCTTCAAACTATAATAACTGAAAATTTATTTCAGCTCTTAATTTTTAAGAAAGTTATGGGGTTTGACTGTCCTCGATCACAGCTTTTGTGTTAAGTCAATGGAAAAGCAATAGGGAACAAAATGCTAATTTCCGAGTATGAAAATGGCCATAACTTTTTTTAAACTGAAGATATGAAAGTGAATTAGGTGTCAAATTAAACTTCTTTTTATGCTTTATCTGATGGGATAAATTGCAGACTTGATTTTTTAAATCCCAAAATTTTGTAACATTGCTACATAGTAGATCAATCTTAACACCTTTTTATTCATGAACAGAGAGGGAAGAGGAAAACGAGGCCGAGAATTGAGAAAAAACAAAAAAATACTAGCTGTATTTAAATCTGGATGGAATACAATCTAGATGGCTGAGAGAAATAGAAGTTGAAAGTACAGAATTCCCGCTCATAAACATGGAGCTGCAATAAAGGTTCATTGGATTTAAAGGAAAATGGTGGTAAATCGAGTATGAGACTTACAGATTTCAAGTCTATTGAATGTGCAAAGAGCACTCCTGATAAACATGCACAGCCAAGGAGAGGGATAAAGGCGGAATGGAAGACTGTAATATGCAGACACTTTGATGCGTACTTGCGCGTGGAGACTGCTTCGCCACACACCCGTCGAGGCGCTGCGTACGGCGTCGAGGTGGCTGCGGGCCGGCAGTTCGTTGCCGCGCGGAATTTTTGAACACGGTCAGTTTTTTGGAGCCCCGCGCGATGTCGGGACCAGCTCTGCACAACTCCATATGGCTCCGACGATCGAGGTGGGACCGCCCCCAGCGAGGCCGTAGGGCTCAAGCGACCACGTTAGGTCGTGCTTGCCGCATGGAGTCGCATGCTCGTGGGACAGGCCCTTTAGTGTATTAACCGACATCTCTAGTTCTTTGTTTCTACTCTCAAACTTCATGCTGCTGATGCAATACATTGCTTTACAGGCAATTTGATACAATTGTTATTTATTACAAGTAGACCTAAGTATTATGCTTATCCTCTCATTAAAAAAAAAAATCAAATTTGAGAACAAGGCGGCGAAGGAAATTATGTAAAGTGTAAATGTCAAAACATAAAAATGTAAAGAAATGACATTAGTGGGCAAAATTAGAGCACATGGTATTGGGGGTAAGGTGCTGACATGGATAGAAAATTGGTTGGCAGACAGGAAACAAAGATTAGGGATTAACGGTCCCTTTCAGAATGGCAGGCAGCGATTAGTGGGGTACCGCAAGGCTCGGTGCTGGGACCGCAGCTATTTACAATATATATTAATGTTTTAGATGAAGGGATTAAAAGTAACATTAGCAAATTTGCAGATGACACAAAGCTGGGTGGCAGTGTGAACTGCGAGGAGGATGCTATGAGGATGCAGGGTAACTTGGACAAGTTGGGTGAGTGGGCAGATGCATGGCAGATGCAGTTTAATGTGGATAAATGTGAGGTTATCCACTTCGGTGGCAAAAACAAGAAGGCAGATTACTATCTAAATTGTGTCAAGTTGGGAAAAGGGGAAGTGCAACAGTATCTGGGGGTCCTTGTTCATCAGTCGCTGAAAGTAAGAATGCAGGTACAGCAGGCAGTGAAGAAAGCTCATGGCATGTTGGCCTTCATTACAAGAGGAGTTGAGTATAGGAGCAAAAAGGTCCTTCTGCAGTTGTACAGGGCCCCAGAGAGACCACACCTGGAGTATTGTGTGCAGTTTTGGTCTCCAAATTTGAGGAAGGACATTCTTGCTATTGAGGGAGTGCAGCATAGATTCACAAGGTTAATTCCCGGGATTGCAGGACTGTCATATGTTGATAGAATGGAGCGGCTGGGCTTGTATACTCTGGAACTTAGAAGAATGAGAGGGGATCTTATTGAAACATATACAATTATTAAAGGTTTGGGCACACTAGAGGCAGGAAACATGTGCCCGATGTTGGTGGAGTCCTGAACCAGGGGCCACAGTTTAAGAATAAGGGGTAAGCCATTTAGAACGGAGATGAAGAAATACTTTTTCACACAGAGAGTTGTGTGTCTGTGGAATTCTCTGCCTCAGAGGGTGGTGGAGGCCGGTTCTCTGGATACTTTCAAGTGAGACTTAGATAGGGCTCTTAAAAATAGCGGAGTCAGGGGATATGGGGAGAAGGCAGGAACGGGGTACTGATTGGGGATGATCAGCCATGATCTCATTGAATGGCGGTGCTGGCTCGAAGGGCCGAATGGCCTACTCCTGCACCTATTGTCTATTGTAACAAAGGATAGAAATGGGATCAAAACAAAAATATTTTCGAAGAACGATTTAAAGTAAGACTAAGGTTGCATACAAGGAGAACTGGGAGAATGCCATAACAAAGATGTCCTCTAAAATTTAGAGCAACTTTGGCAATTGAAATAATATAATGTGGACACGTCTCATTGATTTCTGATCTAGTAGTAAATTCCAATTTAATGCTAAATATTACTTTAAATTTTATAGTATTTAGCATAATATTGGAATCTACTACTAGCTTAGAAATCAATGAGTGAGTTCACAATATATTCTTTCATTTGCCAAATGAATATAGGAAACAGTAAACACAAGAACTTGGGTCCACATTGGCTGTGTCAAACACCATGCCAAATTAAACTGACCCTTTCTGCCTAGACGTGATCCATACCCCTCCATTTCAAGCATCTCCATGTGCATATCTAAAAATCTCTTAAAAACACGATCACATCTGCTTCCACTACCACCCCTGGCAGCGCGTCTCAGGCACCCACCACTCTCTGTCTAAAAAAGTTTTTTAATTTTTAATACTCGGACAATTAAACATAAAGCAAATTTTGGTTTCAAAGTTTCCTTCTGACCATGCTTAAACTGAAGTCACAATGGAGGCCAGTTAGCTGTGGAATGACACAACTACAATTTTCAGAGCATTTGGCTCAAAACTATTCACAGCATAGTCCAGTTTTGCACATGCGAAAGGCAATAAATGAGTTGACCTTTTCAGCTGACCACTATCTACCGTTTACAATATTCCAACAAGAAATCTAGAACAAAGGGTTCTAGATTTGCTCTAGCTATCCTAGCTCTCGAAATAAAATTCAATAGTGCTTCATTTGTCACATATGCAACTGCACAGTGAAATTGTTTTTGCGTATATTATACATGCAGGTATTATACATGAACGTTGTTCAAAGTTCAAAGTCCGGTCGGCCTGCACGCTCGATGTACTGGTGGGGTTCTCGAGCAAGCAGTATGCAGTGAAAGCCAGAAGAAAAAAGGAATTCTAACACAAGTCTATTAAAATAATGAATATTGGCATCAACTCTCTAGCAAATTAACAACTAATTTATATTCCAACCATCATAATTTAAATGCATCGTGCACTTAACTGCATTTTAAATATGACATACAAGACAACTAATCAACGTATTGCTGAAGGCTTGGTGACTGATATGAACTCAACTATATGAAAAATCTCTCATAAGAGCCATTAGTTTTGATGGGTGCACATTAAACATGGCATTCAGTGGCAAAGGATGAAAAAAAAAACAAAGGATGTCAATCGGTCTTTATTTCAAAGGGTGAGAGGCCACGTTATCATGCTGACATTTTTGAGAAAGGCATAGGTTTAAGGTGAAGAACAAGAAGTTAAGAGGGGATTCGAGAAATATGTTTTTCAACGAGTGGGTGTTTGGATCTGGAATAACCTGCCTGAGAAAATGGTGGTGGCAGGTCCTCCCACAAGTTTTAAGTAGCGTTTGGATGAGATTTGAATCGCTAAATGCTGGTCATTGGGATTAGTGTGGATAGGTACTTGGTCAGCATGGACTGGGTGGGCCCAAGGCCCTGTTCCTGAGGCCCCATGACAGATTATTTCCATGTTTCCTACATTGTAACTGTGACCACATGTCAAAATAATTAGTGTAAAGCCACCCTGTGATATCCTGAGGTCTTGAAAGACACAAAATAAATGGAAATTATATTTTCTTTCCAATGCCCCAACACAGGCGGGGAATCATGGACACTGACAGATCGCAGTTTCATGGTTAGATAAAGTAGCTTTCAAATTAAATGCATTTCCCTCAGCACCCATACCACAGATAGATGTGGAGCGACATTAGGCCTCTTCCACCATTACATATTTGAACAGACACTCAACTTCTTTAGAACAGGACCAGGGGTTATGTCTCCATACAATGAAATAATCTTTGATTTGAGTGCTGCCAACACATGCCCATATGAAACTACAATGAATATCTTTTGACTTTATTAAACCTCCCCCCCCGAAGCTGAATTCACTGAGCTCCGAAATAATGTTACAATAATCTCATTTCATCAGTACTATCCATCAGCACTGTACAGAGCTATTTTCTGTAACATAGAAACCTTCACTTTCAATTCACACTTTTAATTGGCAGGCGGCAAGTAGATGAAAACAAAACAGGTAGATCAGAGGAACAGAATGGGGAACAAGGTAGATGTGGGATTGAACTTTACAAATTTTGAGGGAAACACATGACCTGCTGTAAATTCCAACTCTGGCTTTCTTCAGTTACCATCTTGGAACTTCCAACCCATCAGAGATGTGGCTGCACCATAAAGAGTAGGGGGAATAACTTCAAAATCAAGTGACAGTGTATGCCCCAGACCACCAGGTGAATAGGGGGGTTGCACGAAAGGTCACTGGGTCATAGGGCTCGACGCACGGAGCCGCTAAATCCAACTGGAAGACATCCGTCACTTCCGGTGTATGTTATTAATGCTAGAAACGCGTACTTTCCTACCTGTTAAAAACCGCCAAAATGTTGAATTTTTGCGCTGAAAAAAATTGTGGGAGTCGGGGTAAGTGTGAGAGACATGTACCCAACTTTAGAATTCCAAACGTGAAGCGAAATGAAGGTATAGAGAAGCGAGAACTGAAGGGACTACAGCAGCTAAAGTGCTTGGTAAACATTGAAACTATTGGGAATTATCGCGTTTGCTCACTGCATTTCATCAAGCAAGGCATTATTTGTGTTTTTTCTTGATTCCTTTGGTATCTGAAAATTCTCAGAAGTGATAAATCTGGCTGTAAATTTTTCTTCAGATGCGTTTTCATTTTGTATGTAAAAACCCACGAGAACCATGGGCGATTTAAAAAAATTACAGCCAGATTTATCACTTCTGAAACTTTTTAGATGCCAAAGGAATCATGAAAAAACACAAATAATGCCTTACTGTTGATGAAATGCAGTGAGCAAACGGCCAATGTTCGCCAAGCACTCTGGCTGTTGCTGTCCCTTCAGCTCTCGTTTTTATCTACCGTCATTTCTCCTCACTTTTGGAATTCTGAAGTAGGCTAAATGTCTCTCACGCTTATCCCGATTTCCATAATTATTTACAGCGCCAAAATTGACAATTTCAGTGGGTTTTAACGGGCCCGTTACGCTGGAAACAATAGTAAGTGCCTACCTGCAGTTCATCGCGTGTAATCCATTTGGAGTAGCGTAGCAACAGTACGGGTCGTGGGTCGTGACCCGACTGCCGTGAAACCTCCCTATAGTCCTGATGCACAGTGTGTAGGAAGGAACTGCAGATGCTGGTTTGTACCAGAGATAGGCACAAAATGCTGGAGTAACTCAGCATGCCAGGCAGCATCTCTGGAGAAGTGTAATAGGTGATATTTTGGGTTAGAACACTTCTTCAGACTATGCTCCAGAGGCACCATTTTAAAGAGTTCTCGCTATGCGCCGAGCGCTGAAAGGCCCCGCGAACAGGCCGATTCAGCCCTTAGAAAGCATCTGATCAAGTTCGGATTACAAAACATGGGGGGGGGGGAATTGTCCCCCACCTTTCAAAGCATGAGGGGACGTCTCCCCCCCGCCCCCCCCTGCCCCCCCAGGATTTCCGCCCATGACCGCATCAATGAAATAATGTTGAAGGTTCTGATCAATGAAAAGTCATTCACCCAAAACATCCATAAGCCTATAAGATCAGAATCGCATGCTCCACTATTCGATTGTAGCTGATCTATTTTACCCTTTCAACCCCATTCTCCTGCCTTCTCCCTGTAATCCATTGTTGCTCTCTTCTCTGATGCTGCTCAATGCACTGTCTTTCGAGCAATTTTACTTTGATTCCTACTCTCAGATGCAGATGCATAATGCAGCACACAGAGTAAATGCATTTTTCCCAGATTTTCTCTACACTGCTACTCACAATTACAACAGTATTTACATAATAGATCAATCTTAACATCTTTTTATTCATGGACAGAGAGAGAAGAGGAAAACAAGGCCAAGAATTGGGAAAGAACAAGAAATACTAGCTGTATTTAAATCTGGATGGAATACAATCTAGATGGGTGAGAGAAATAGAAGTTAAAAGTACCGAATTCCCGCACATAAACATGGAGCTGCAATAAAGGAGAAAGGGATAAAGGCAACATGGTTGAATGGATAGACTGTGACATATTCAATCTAATGCACAGAACTACTTTGATAAACTACAGAAGCCAAAGAGGCTGTACCCGCTTGTCAGAATGGGGAAACGGGAAAGTTCCCCTTTTTATGACTGAACCTGGATCTGAACCTGGAAGAGCAGAGAAAGTTAAAAGGAGATTTCATAGATGTTCAGAATTAATTTGCAAAATCAGACGACAAATAAAGGGAAATAAAGGGATCAAGAATCAGAGGACAGTGACAAGAGGAACATTTTATCTCAGTGGCTATATAATCTGAAATGCACTGCTGAAAGGGTGGAGATAGCACCTTCCAAAAAGTAGATAGGTAAATATGTGAGGAGAAAAAATGCACACCTGAGGGATATGTCCAACTGGATTGTTCTAGCACAAAGTTCACACAAGATCCACTAGAGGAGAAATATTTAATGGGAACCTGAGGGATAACTTTTTTTACACAAAGGGCGGTGGGTGTATGGAACAAGCTGCCGGAGGAGGTAGTTGAGGCAGTTACTATCGCAACGTTTAAGAAACATTGAGACAGGTACATGGATAGGGTAGGTTTAGAGGGATATGGGCCAAAAGCAGGCTAGTGGGACTTCTATAGATGGGGCATGTTGGTCGGCATGGGCAAGTTGGGTTGAAGGGCCTGTTTTCACACTGTATGACTATGATTTTATCAATGAATTGAAGACTCTCTTTAGCAATTTTATGGTTCTGTTCATTCATAACAAGAAAACTATCAGTAAACCATAAAATCACAAGCCAAATTATGCTAATGCCGGAAACATGAAATTAAAAAAAAAATTGGAAATATTGAACTGGTTTGGCAGCATCTGTAGAGAGGTAAAAAAAATGAGGTGATCTTTTAATTGATGACTTTTCATTATTCCACACATGCAGTATGACCTGCTGAATATTTCCAGCATATTCTGCTTTTGTTTAATCATAAACATGTGTACATAATTTTAATTTTACACCTTCCAAAGACCAAATAACACTGTGTAGCATGCAATGCAGTATACTAGGCAACATGTTTGGACAGAAACTGAAATGTTGCAGTGGGTTGTGAGGTGATTTGTGAAAAGCAGTATTTATTCATATCTGAATTTTTTTCAATTAATTTACTCTATATAGATCTCACAGTTGTTCTTACTTTCATTACTTCTATGCATAAAAGTTGCAGAATTTTTTGTTTTGTTTGAAGTGATCAGATAAATGTAATGCCATTTCCAGCCGCATCGAACATTCAATTTAAATGCAATCTAAGATTTATATTCACTGTTGTGTTCCTGAAACCTTGCTCATTACACAGGTATCACCAAAATCGATTTGCATTGAAACAATAATAATATAGTTTTTACTGCATTGTCATTAACAGATAATCCATGTGTTGTTTAGATTTTAAACCAATTGGTTTCAGCAAACATTATTCACTACTGCACAAAATGCTCATCCCATTAACTGATAACAAATGCATTACAGGCAAAGTTACATTTCATCTCGTAGTATCTTAAATGTGCAAAAAACTAATTTGGTAGGTCATCAAAATTAGCTTACCTAAATGTCATACGGGCACTTTAGAAGAGTGTAAATTGTAAATTAGAGTTCTTTACGTGATGTGTACCTCACGTGTTGTAGTTGGTGTAATCATTTCATCATGTCATTTTATTTATAGAGAATCTATATTAACAATCTCATGATGATTAATACAATTATGCTCACAGTGATTTTTTTTCATGCTGGGAAAAAGATTCTGACCGTCTATGCAATCAACGCCTTTCATAATTTTCTATACTTCTATCAGGTCTCCCCTCAACCTCCGACACTCCAGAGAAAATAATCCAAGTTTTTCAGGGCAAAGACAGCAAGATGATCAATTTCTAGTTAGCTAAATATTGCTATAATTTTCATACCAGAACTCTCAGCCACAGACATCGGGCACTTTCTTTTCTCCTCACGTTAAGATTTTGCACCTGATCCCAAAGTGGCACTGAAGTAGACCCCTCAACATCTGCAGCATGCAAACTACAGGCACTCACATTGCTACACTGTCCTATCCAAAAGCAGAAAGTAAAAATATCTTCAGTTGCAGTCACCAAATAGAGCAGATGTGAAAGTTCAGTAAGCCAGGGCATGAGATCGCAGAGTGCCCTGCAGGTTCACATCTCATGAGAAAGTACCACTTACATATATACATGGTTGCTGTACCCAAGAGGAATATTTCATATTCTCAATGCTGCATGATGCCTGAAGTTTACTGACTTATCAAACAGATTTTGCACTCATCACCTCAAAAGAAATACAGCAGTGTTCCTATCCTGAATATTTTCCTGGTAAATCAAAATAAATCTTGTCTATTGTTGTATAGTTCGACAGCTTTAAACTACAGACTTGCATGTGACTTCCAAATGCAATGGCTTCAGAATTCCACAACTAATCTCAACAACTTTTTACATTGATGGGCAAAAGATGATTCCCTTGTTCTTACAGGACTTTCTGCAACACCTACCTATTCATGACCAAAATATTTTCCAATAAAACAATTAAAACACAAATGTGAAAGATGCTGCATAGGTTTCAGAAATATTACTCTGAACTTTAAAAAAGTTATTTAACATTAAATATGATGAACAATTCTCCAAGTTCACTTTCAACTTTCTTTCAGGTTTTCAGTCTTGGTATGGACTGCCATTGAAAGATCTTAAGCCTGTGTTGCAAGTGCTGTCTTGTAGGGAAAAAAAGATGAATATATTGAAAAGCAGCTTTGTTTCACGAATCATGCTACAAATACTATCTCACTGTTTGACTTTGCAGAATAGAAATTATATATCTATTATGAGGGGCAAAAAACAGAGCAGGTTAAATTCTACAATTGACTGATAACTTGAACCGATTCAAGTTTAAGATTGAGAAATGTTGTCATCTCTGAGTTGAGATTAATACTGAGGCCCCAACTCTTATTACTTTACATCAGCTTAGACTTAGAAATTGAATGCAAATTGGCCAAGTCAACAGAAGTTTTGCAGGTGGAGGGAAGTAAACTCCAGCTCATTGAAGCTCATGTGGCATTAGCAGAAACACTACAGAATCTGAGGAAAGTATTCACATTTAGAGATTTGTAGAAAAATACAAGATGATTAAAGCACAGCAAAGGCAAATATATAACATGAATTAGAGGTCGACCTTGATAACAAGGCAAAGATAGTGAAGGCTGAAATGAAAGGTACACTTTTATCCGACACTTCAAATGGATGAAAACCAAATCATTAATGAGCATCTGCAGATTTTTTTTCTTTGGCCAAATAAGCCAAGCTTGATTAAATTGCCTTTCCTGGCCGTTTTTATCTAAGAAGTCTTTGAAGTTTCAGAAGCCATTTTACTTAGTCAATTAGGCTGTGCCCAAAGCACAATCAATGTTTTCATCCTTACATTGCCCCATCAAAGTCCCCTGCATTTGGAGATTGCTCATCTTGTAAGTGCAATGACCTATGCAGTTCAGTACAACACCCTTTGTTATGGTGCTGCAGATCCCAGGGAAAGTTTCAATTCATACATGGTAATACCAATCATAGAAACATAGGAACATAGAAAATAGGTGCAGGAGTAGGCCATTCGGCCCTTTGAGCCTGCAGCGCCATTCAATATGATCATGGCTGATCATCCAACTCAGTATCCTGTACCTGCCTTCTCTCCATACCCCCTGATCCCTTTAACCACAAGGGCCACATCTAACTCACTCTTAAATGTAGCCAATGAACTGGCCTCAACTACATTCTGTGGCAGAGAATTCCAGAGATTCACCACTCTCTGTGTGAAAAATGTTTTTCTCATCTCGGTCCTAAAAGATCTCCCCCTTATCCTTAAACTGTGACCCCTTGTTCTGGACTTCCCCAACATCGGGAACAATCTTCTTGCATCTAGCCTGTCCAACCCCTTAAGAATTTTGTAAGTTTCTATAAGATCCCCCTTCAATCTTCTAAATTCTAGCGAGTACAAGCTGAGTCTATCCAGTCTTTCATCATATGAAAGTCCTGACATCCCAGGAATCAGTCTGGTGAACCTTCTCTGTACTCCCTCTATGGCAAGAATGTCCTTCCTCAGATTAGGAAACCAAAACTGTACGCAATATTCCAGGTGTGGTCTCACCAAGACCCTGTACAACTGCAGTAGAACCTCCCTGCTCCTATACTCAAATCCTTTTGCTATGAATGCTAACATACCATTCGCTTTCTTCACTGCCTGCTGCACCAATCATGCAGGAATATCAAATCAAACTTGCATAATCAGCAATGAGTCGAAACTGCAATTAGTTAAGAGATACAGCATGCAAACAGACCCTTTGACCCACCAAATCCGTGTCGACCATCAACCTCCCGTTCACATTCGTTCTATGTTATCCCACTTTCTCGGCCACTCTCTACACACAAGGGGCAATTTACGTAAGCCAATTAACCTACAAACGAATTCGTCTTTGGGATGTGGGAGGAAACCTGGAGAAAACCCACGCAGTCACAGGGAGAATGTGCAAACACCGCATAGATTTTTTTCCCGAATTGGACCTGGGTTTTTATCCGTTTTTTTGCCTCCCCCAGGAGATCACGAGGTTTTTGGGGTGGAGAGGGGTGATAGCGGTATAAAGGGGAGGGTAGTGTCTTGTGTTCTGTGTCTTGTGTCTACTGTTTGTGGGTAAGTGTGTCTGTTTAGTGTTCAGCCATGAGCGAATGGCGGTGCGGGCTCGACGGACCTGGTGGTCTACTCTCGCACCTACTTTCTATGTTTCTATGTTTCTAGACAGCACCCGAGGTCAGGATAAAACCCGGGTGAAAACTACATTGATATTGGTGTATGTGAAAATGAAAGGAAGGTCCAAGAGGACCACACAAGGAAGGGGCTTGAATGTGAAATATTTTAAGTTTATTTAAGGATTAAAAAAAGCATATTCTGTCCTCCATCCCATTTCTATATGACGCTACCTTATTTTGCCATCAATCCCAGCTATTTGACTTAATTCCTACCCTAGCCAACAATAAAACACATATTTCAATAAAGCAATTAGAAAAATTGTAAAATCCTCTGTATTCACCATAATTGGGAACACAGAAATTATACACAGTGAACAAATAAACGGCAGTGATCACACATGCACCTGGCAGGTTGAGTGTCCATACAAAAGCACACCTGACAAACTTCAAGACCAGACCCCACTGCTCTTCCCTACTTATCTTACATCTGCCATGACATCTGCTTAATTATGCAGGCAGATGACAAGTAACTTGCAGAGAACCTTGTTTTAATTTGATTTCTTTCAATAAACCTTAATTGCAATATACATACACATTTCACAGATCATAACACTTTATGATCTATTTTGACGCAAAGTTTTAATTAAAAAAGATGACATTTAGCATTGTTCTAGTGCGTACACTGCAACCTTCAATTTAAATTAGAAAACTTATCACCATTTAAAAATAAAATTGAAACCATCACAGTATTTGGAATTTACAATTTCTCTATTTGAGATGACTTTTCAATAGGCATTGGTCATATATAAGGTGATTTTCCCATTTAAGGACAGATGCCTGTTTAAAATCAGATTCAAACATAATTTGCTTTGACATACAGATCTTGAACTCTGCTTCTAATCTAGAGCTAATGAGGAAGACTAACTTTATGTCGCATTATTTATTAGTTATTTACCATTTGTTTTCCAATACAATCATAAAATAAATAAATCTGGTGAACCTGAACCTTGCAAGAAATTAAATATATACCAAGTATATTGAAATTAAATGTTTATCTTTCCAATAACTGAATAATTCAGTTGCTTGCTGTGAAACACTATGAGTCACGCGAGTCAACATTATCACCTCTTCCACATCAAACCATGGACCATTGTGGGCTCCACCTTTCCTGGGTCATCAGTGCCAGTCTGATTTGCTCTGAACCTTTTTCATATCTCCAGTTTCCCTTTCCCCTGATTTTCAGCCTGAAGAAAGATCTCGACCTGAATCATCATCGATTCCTTTTCTCCAGAGATGCTGCCCGAACCCGCTGAGTTACTCCAACTTTTTGTGTCTATCTTCGGAGCCAACATATGTATTTTTGGAATAGCACATGAATCATGAGCCCATTAAATAGTAAGCCAAGCTTATACATGAAAAAAGTCAATTATAGATGCCACTTCGACATGTAGTATCAAACTGCTGACGACTACTGGATAATGAATGAACACAAAAGTGCTGTTTGATGTATTTTTAAATGCCTGTGCAAACTGCATGTGCCTCAGCAAGAAAGCTTTAATGAATTGCCACTACTGTTCAATATTGTTACACTCGGATGTTTTGCAAGGATCAGGGTTATAGAAATAACATGTAAAGGTAAAGATGAGAAGGTGGATTATATGCCAAGACCTTAAGAGAAAATGGCAATAGGCCAAAACTACACAAGTAGGAAAAATAAAAAGCACAACGCAGTGGTTCAGTGGAAACTTTACTAACTGATTATGACAACTAACTGGAAAATTAATTGGTTCGATACTTCAAATCAAAATATATCATCATTTTTTTCCAAATGCGGGGCTTTTGCATTTACCAAAAACGTATACCCCTCTTCATCATACCTTATTGAACTGATATAAATTTGCTGGCATACA